>NC_141067.1:16878613-17363613 GCF_041138505.1 Cibotium barometz
GTGCTTGCAATAATGGCCCTATGAGCTTCCTAAAGTACACCATCCATGGCGTGCTTGCAAGATTGGTCCTAGGGCCATTCTACCATCCGTGGTGTGCTTTAGAATGGCCCTAGGGCCATTCTTTCAATCTCATTAAATAGCCCTAGGGTCATTCTTCCATGGATAATCTTGATGTATTTTGCATCCATCACTACAATAGAACGAGGGTTTAGCAGTGAAAATAGCAGCGCTTTTATAACTAGAAGGGTACAGTGATGTCGGGCCCAATTTGCTATTAAAAAAGCTGTGATTTTTGTTGCAACGGTTTTGCTCTTAGTAGCAATCTTTCGATGCTTTGCAGCATAATATCGATGTTGGACAACAATATAGTGCTGTGGAGTAGCAAAATATCGCTACTATTTGCATTGCTAGAGGAGCAATGCTAATGTACTACATAGTTAAAAAAAAGTTGGGGCGGAGTGGAGAGTCAGCACATGACTCTCTAGTTTGTCCCAGCTCTTTTTTCTTTTTAATGTCAACACAATAAAACTAGCAAACTTCATGTCCTACTCATCCTCATGGAGGACAAAGAAAAGGACAATTAAAATTAATGTGGTTATAGGAATGTTGAAATTCAATTACAATACTTGGTAGAATTAAATAAGGGTATGATTCCAAAACACTCATATACAAAATAAAGCGTAATGAAAATCTATGGAGCTAGGGGCTACATTGAGGGGGGTCTACATCTCATGCATTGCGATTATTATTGTTCCTTGAAGCTCCACCCCCTTCACTTCTCACATTTCCATTGCTTGTTGCTTGGAAATTTGCACCACCATTTCTAGTTACATGGTCTTGAAACACAATAAAACTAACACAAGTGAAAATCAGTTTTGTAAAAATAAAGAGGTTTATGGTTTAGGAGTGTACTTACTTGCCATGCTTGCCAAGCATGTCCTCTCAGTAACAACAATATATCCTTTATCTTACACCCTTTCAAATAGAGTTTCCAAACCCCATTGTAATGCAAAATCATATTCATCTTGTGTAGGGGGCAGTCCACTACTTTAAGCTATAGACATACAAACAAATGAACATTACAAATATGTTGTTATTTAAGATAACATGCTTTAATTGAAAGATAAGATACAATTTGAGGCTAATGCAGCTAATGCATAAGGCTTATGCATTAGCTGCATTAGCCGTATGCATAAGGCTATATGCATAAGCCTCATGTATTGGGGTATGCAAAGAGTTTTAAGTATTTATGTTTTTTCTTTTATAGATGGCAAATAACTTGCAGCACGATGTTACACGTGATGGAGGAGGCGATATCGGCATGCATTGGAAGCTATCGTCATGCATTGGTAGCCTACCGGCATGCATAGGTAGCTATTGACATGCATTGGAAGCTATCGGCATGTATAGGTAGCCCCACTGGCAGGCCTAGGTTGCTACCGGCATGCACAGGTAGCTATCTGCCTGCCAAGGTTGCTACCGGCATGCCTAAGTTTCTACCCGCATGCCTAGGAAGTTACCGGCATACATAGGTAGCTACTTGCATTCGTAGATAGCTGTGTAGGTTTCAAACCAACATGCATACAAAGCTACTAGCATGCCTAGGTTGCTATCGGCATGCATTGGTTGCTACTAGCATGCATAGGTAGCTATCGCCATGCCTAGGTTGCTATCGGCATGGCTTGTCGAAGAAAGCTACCAACATGCCTAGGTTGCTATCGGCACACATAGGTATCTAACGACATGCATAGGGAGCTACTAGCATACATTTGGAGCTACCAGCATGCCTAGGTGATGTATTTGCTTGGGAGTATTCTCAAGTGAAAGGTGTAGACCCTGCATTACATCAACATCATATTAACTTGCAGAAAGATGCAGTTTTGATTGCGCAATAAAGGTACAGAATGGACCCTAGTTTTGCAAAGCAGGTTAAGGAGGAGATAGATAAATTGTTGGCAGTAGGCTTCATCAAGCCAGTGAATGAGGTGTCATGGTTGTCTCCAATTATAGTGGTACCTAAGAAGAATGGGAAGCTGAGTATGTGTGGACTATAGAAAGCTTAATGCAGCAACTATTACTGATCCTTTTCCAATGCCGTTTTGTGATGCAGTTTTGGATGCAGTTGGCAGGTCATGAAATTACTGAGTGGGGTGCATTTGTATATACAGTAATGAGTTTTGGCTTGAAGAATGGACCACCATCATTCAATTTCGTGGCACATAAGGTATTTGAGCCATATTTGCAAGATTTTATGAGGGTTTTTGTGGATGATTTTTCGATTTTTGGTAAGAAAGACTTGCATTTGCTGCATCTGAAGTTATGTTTGGAGAGATGTAGAAAATTCAGAATGGCACTGAATCCTCACAAAAGTGTCATAGCTGTTAGAAGTGGGGTACTACTTGGTCACGTGGTTTCAAGTGAAGGGATGGCCATTGATGTAAAGAAGATTTAAGCCATCCAATCTGCAAAGGCTCCAGTCATCAATGTTAAAGAGTTGATGAGATATGTGGGTCAAATTAAGTGGCATTCAAGGTATCTCAGATATTTAGCTAATGTGTGTTTACCACTAACACGTTTAACTAAGAAAGAAGTGACTTTTGTTTGGGCTGATCCTCTGAAAAGATCATTCCAACTTTTAAAGAAGATGATCTCTGTTGCGCCAGTTCTACAGTCTCCAGATTGGTCTTTGCCTTTTCATGTCTTTGTGGATGCGTCTGATGTGGCCATAGGAGCAGTGTTGATGCAAGAAAAAGTCAGAGGTTGGTTTAGGCCAGTGTATTATGCAAGTAGAGTTCTCACATCAGCTAAGAGGAATTATGCTATCACTAAAAGAGAAGCATTGGGCATGGTATATGCTTTGAACAAATTTAGGCACTATTTGTTGGGAAATAGGGTAATTTTCCATGTTGACCACCAAGCTTTGTTGTACCTAATCAAGAAGCCATTGCTGACAGGAAGGTTGGCTAGGTGGATGTTGTTATTACAGGAGTTTGATTTTGTTATTGTTCATACTCCAGGAAAAGAACATGCAATTGCTGATTACTTGAGTAGGTTAGAGACAGGTGAAGAACCAGTGGGAGTGAATGATGATTTACCAAATGCTTCATTATTTGAAGTTCAGGAGGCTGCTGTGTCGGATTCTTGGTATGACCAATTATTGACATTTCTGACTGAAGGCACTACCCCACGTGAGTTTACTGTAGATCAAAGGAAGAAGTTTGCTTTGAAGAGTAGACCTTTTTTGGTGATTGCAAGGGCATTGATCAAGTCATCAAAAGGTGTGTTCTAGATTTTGAACAGAATGCTGTTATTCAAGAAGCACATCTGGTGCGGCAGATGGACATTTCTCAGGAGATATAACAAGAAAGAAAACTCTCCATGTTGGATTGTGGTGGCCCAGAGTTTTGAAGGATGCACATGAGTATGCTAAGAGGTGTGTCATATGTCAAAAGATTGGTCAGCCAGATAATAAGGATAGAATGTCAGATCGTCCTATTCTGCCACTAGAGCCTTTCTAGAAGTGGGGGATGGATTTTGTGGGACCCATTAAGCCTACAACAAGTAAAGGATGCAGGTATATTTTGGTTGCAATAGACTATTGTACTAAATGGGTAGAAGCTGTAGCTTTGAAGGATAATAAAGATTCAAGTGTTGCAAGGTTCTTGTATCACAACATAATGATCAGGTTTGGGTGTCCTGTGGAGCTTGTGAGTGATAGGGGATCTCATTTCTTAAATGAGGTGATAGATGAATTGACTAAAACCCATATGATTATGCACAAAAAGTCTACAGCTTACCATCCTCAGGCTAATGGGCAGGCTGAAAGTACTAACAAAACATTGGTTAGAATTTTGAAGAAGATAGTGGCAGACAATCATAAGGATTGGGATGACAAATTGGACTCAGCATTATGGTCTTTTAGAACAGCCTTTAAGGTAACAGCAACAGGGATCACACCATTTAGATTTGTGTATGGATTAGAAGCTCTGGTGCCTATGGAGTTTGTGGTGCCAAGTCTTAGAATCATAGCTGAGAAGATGTCTCCTAAATTGTCAGTTCAGCACAAGAGTAAATATCTGATGCAGTTGGAAGAAGACAGGTTGGTCAGTTCATATATCACTGAGGTGATCCAGAAGAGACGACATGCATGGGTGAGTATGAATGTCAAATTTAAAGTTTTTCAGGTTGGTGACTGGGTGATGGTGTACAACTCTCGATTGGGACCGCATCCAGGGAAGTGGACACTTAGATATAAAGGACCTTATCAGATTGTGGAGGATTTGGGTCAAGGAACCTTTTTTGTGGCAGATGTCTTTGGAACAAGGGTAGAGAAGCCAATCAATGGTTTTAGGCTGAAGAAGTTTCAAGGGAAACCACCACATCTTGATTAGCCAGTTTCAGCTTTGGTGCATGTTGAGGAAGTCAGATCCGACTCACCAGAAGTTAACACAGCACAGAAATGGATGTTCTTAAGGCAGAACATAGGTGTTGAGATGATGGTGGCAAGAAGCTTAATTGTTGGCACAGGGTGTTTTGTTGTTGCAGAGCTTGAAATTTGTTGAAGCTTTTGTCAGGGTTTGTTTGACTGAATTGTGCTGTGTTGGAATTTGCTTAGTCGGACTTTACTGGCTCGGAGTTTTTAAGTTGGGGACTGCATGCCCACTAAGAGTGATGATTACTTTATGGAGAGCACCTTCAGTGTGCAGAAAGTGCAGGACCTGGAGAAGAACCAGAGTTTCAAGACACAAGTCGGAGGTTTATTGGCAGAATCATTTGAGATAGTTGCATACCAAGTGCCTGATGTAGAGATGCATGGTGCAGAGCAGATACAGGTTGCTGAGCAGTTCAAGGAACCAGTTTCATTACAAAGTATGGATGTAGCAGCAACAGACAAGGATGTTCAGGTTGCTGAACCTGATGTTATGAAGGAGGTGGACCAGACTTTTGATGTTGCTAAAACTATTTAATGAAGCAGCATGATTCTACTTTTGTCTGACATTTTGATCAGATCAAGGGATATGTGGATCCGAGTCAGATTTCTTTGAAATCTACCACCGGGACGTGCCATGTGTTGAAGGCATAGTTCTCTTAGGTTGAATGTTGCTTAGTCGGATATTTTGTAGTGAGTCGGATATGTGCTAAGTCGGATATGTAGTAAGTCGGATATGTGCTAAGTCGGAATTATAAGGTGGTAGGAATGTCTGTCTTGGGATCTTGGAAGTTAACAATGTCTTGGAAGTTAACAATGTCTTGGGGATCTTAAACGTTTTGGGGGAAAGAGTAACGTTTTGGGGGAAAGAGTAACGTTTTGGGCAAGGTAGAAAAGAAGGGAAGTAATGTAATGTGAAGAGAATGAAGCAGATTTGAGGGTGTCTTTTTCTCTTGTGTGACCTTGCTCTGTCAAATTTCTGTCTGCGCATTAAGTTTCTGCTGTGTCTGAATGTCTGTTTTCGCCTAATCAACATGTTTCTTGTGGAGAAATTGTGTCTGCTTTTGTTGTGTTTGTGTTTGTGTTTGTGTTTGTGTTGATGAACCCCAACAGGATGATATAATGGCCCTAGGTCCATTCCTCCATGGACAACCTAGGGCCAATGCACTCCATGGATGGTGGTGTGATTTAGACTAGACAGAGGGTCATTCTTGTATGCACAATGAACTTACAAGGATGACTCTAGGACCATTCTTGAAAGCCCACCATGCATGGTAGAATGGCCCTAGGTCCGTTCTTCCATGGATAATCTTGATGTATTATACAAATGTACGTAGATATTGGCCCTATGCCATTGAATCAAAGGAGTGGAGAATGGCCCTGTGGTCCATTCTTCCATGGATAATCTTGATGTATTTTACAAATGTACATAGATATTGGCCCTATGCCATTGAATCAAAGGAGTGGAGAATGGCCCTGTGGTCATTCTAAAGCACACCATGGATGATGGTAGAATGGCCCTAGCGCCATGCTTTCAAGCAAAGAATGTACCTAAGGCCATTCTCTTAAGCATACCATGGATGCAAAATACATCAAGATTGTCCATGGAGGAATGGTCCTGTTTCCATTCGTATAGGGACAATGAGCTGGAAAGAATGGCCCTAGGGACATTCAAAAGCACACCATGGATGGTATAATGGACCATTCTTTCAAGCCCACGATGGATGGTCTACTTTACAGTGACCATAGGGCCATTCTTTCGAGCACATTGTACTTAAAAGAATTGCACTAGGGCAATTATTTCATGGACATTATTGATGTAGTTTGCATGCATGTGTAGAGATTGCCTATTCGAAAGAACACCATGGATAGAAGAATTGCCTAGTGCCATTATTTCAAGCACACAAGGGACTTTAGAATGGGCCTAGAGCCATTCTAAAGCACACGTAGGTTAGTAGAATGGCGCTATCACCATTCTCCCAAGAAAAAAATCCATGGTGTGCTCTAGAATGGCCATAGGGTCATTCTTTCAAGAACATTGTGCTTACAAATGGACAATCTTGAGGTATTTTGCATGCATGTGTAGAGATTGGCTATTCTAAAGCACAATATGAATAGAAGAATGACCCAAGGGCCATTCTTTCAAGCACACAAAGGGACTTTATAATGGCTCTAGAAACATTCTAAAGCACACCATGGATGGTAGAATGCCCCTAGGAACATTCTTGGAAGCACACCATGGATGGTGCTCTTTAGAATGGCCCATGACCATTCCTCCATAGACAATCTTAATGTATTCTATATGCATTTGTAGATATTGGCTATTCTAAAGCATACCATGAATGGAAGAATGGCTCGAGGTTCGTTATTTCAAGCACACCATGGATGGTGTGCTTTAGAATGCCCTTAAGGCCATTGTTGCAAGAATATTGTGCTTATAAGGATGACCCTAGGATCTTTCTTCCATGAACAATCTTGATGTATACTACATACATTATAGAGATTGGCCCTAGGAAGTTGATGCAAGTGATTGGAGAATGACGCTAAGAACATTATTCCAAGAACAATGTGATTTCGAATGGACCTAACGCCATTCCATCATGCACAATGTACTTGAAATAATGGCTTTAGGGCCATTTTAAATAACATTGTGGATGATAGAATGGACCTAGGTCCAAATATTGAAGCCACTGTAAAGCATAGTTTCAATATTTTTTATATGCACAGGTAGAGTTTGGCCCTAGGAAAATTCTTTATGCCCACCACTGGAAAAAAGTAAAAGATATAAGAAAGCAAATATCATATGTCAAATATTTGCAAAACACAAAGGAATCATCAGTTAGAGACAAACCTCTCTACATATGGCAAAACAACAAAACAAATGTTCTTATTTTTCATTGGCCTGAAATAGGATGCCAACTCGGAAGTCTTCTTCTTCATATCAATCAATGCAAGCAACACTAAGGGATCACAAATAAATATTTCATTGACTTGATTTGAAAGCAATTCCTTCATAAGTGCCCTACAAGAGTTTATAAAGGAATGAACAAAATATGAGAAAATATTAACACACAAGAAAATAAACATATAAAAAAATATACATGCAACAAGAACAAAATGGATAGTGTGCTTTAGATTACCATAGAGACATTATTTCAATCACATTGTGACTACATGGATGGCAATAGAGCCATTTTTCCATGGAAAATCTTCATGTATTTTTCATGGATTTGTAGAGCTTGGCTATTATAAAGCACATCATGGATGGAAGAATGGCCCTAGGGCCATTCTTTCAAGAACACAAGGGACTTTATAATGGCCCTATGTACATTCTAAAGCACAGCATGGACGATGTGCTTAAGCATGGCCATAGGGCCATTATTTCAAGCACATTGTGCTTACAAGAATGGCCCTAGGGCCATTCTTCCATCCATGGTGTCCTTTGGAATTTCCAATATCTACACATGCATGCAGAATACATTTAGAATCTTGATGTATTCTGCATGCATGTGTAGATATTGGTAATTCTAAAGGATACCATGGATGGAGGAATGGCCCTAGGGCCATTCTTTCAATACCATGCATGGTGTGCTTTAGAATGGACCTAGGGACATTCTTTCAAGCATATTCTGTTTACAAGAATGGCCCTAGGACCATTATTCCATAGACAACCTTGATGTATATTGCATGCATATGTAGAGATTGGCCTAAGGGAGTTGACACAAGGCAGAGTAGAATGGCCCGAGAACCATTCTTCCATGGACAATCCTGATGTATATTGCATGCATATGTAGATGTTGGCCCAAGGGAGAGTAGAATGGCCCTAAGACCACTATTGCAAGCACAATGTGCTTTGGAATAGCCCCAAGACTATTCCACCATGCACAATGTGCTTGAAAGAATCACCTTAAGGTAATTCCACCATGCACAATGTGCTTGAAAGAATGGTCCTACGACCATTTTAAAGAACATTATGGATGGTAGAATGGGCCTAGGGCCAATCAGTAAAGCCACTCTAAAGCATACTTTTAATATTTTATGCATCCACATGTAGAGTTTCTCCCTATGACCATTCGCAAGTTCACCAACATGCTGATGCAAGAGAGCAGAGAATTGACCTATAACTATTCTTGCAAGCCCAATGTGCTTTAGAAAATGTGCTTTAGAAGGACAAAAAAGCTATTCTACCATTTATACTATGCTTTGAGAGAATTGTCCTAGGGTCATTCTAAAGCACAACATGGATGGTAGAATGGACCTAGGAACATTATACCTTGCACTCCATGGATGGTGTGCTATAGACTGGCCCTAGCACCATTCTTTCAAGCACATTGTACTTACAGGAATGGCCCTAGGGCCATTCTTCCATGGAAATAGTCATGTATTTTGCATGCATATGTAGAGATATGCCTTAGTGAGTAAACAAAATGAGTAAACAAAAGGGAGTGGAGAATGGCCCTAGGGCCATTTTAAATCACACCATGGATCATAGAATGACCCTAGGTACATTATTTCAAGCACACCATGGATGCAAAATAAATCAGGATTTTCCATGGAAGAATGTCCCTAGGGCCATTCTTTTAAGAATAATGAGCTTAAAAGAATGGCTCTAGGTCTATTATAAAATCAAACCATGGATGGTAGAATGGCTCTAGGTCCATTGTAAATCAAACCATGGATGGTAGAACTACCCTAGGACCATTCTTGCCACACCATGGATGGTAGAATAGTTCTAGGTCCATTCTACCATGGATTCAATGGATGGTGAGCTTTAGAATTTCCCTAGTAGCACCCGTATTTTGAGTAAATTGTGCTTACAAGGATGGTCCTTGAGCCATTCTTCCATGGAAAACCTTGATGTATTTTGCATTCGTATGTAGCGATTTGACTTGGGAGACAAGGAAGTGAAGAATGGCCCTAGGGCCATTCTAAACCACACAATTGATGGTAGAATGACCCTAGGACCATTATTGCAAGCACACAAGGGATGGAAGAAAGGACCTAGGTTGATGTATTTGGTAGAAGATTCTGCTGTGTGTTCCAACAGCTGCCTGAATTCTGTTCCCTGAATCTCTTGTCCATATAATACTATATCTGACCTTTCCTGAACCTGTTCTTCATCCGGCTGTAATATATGTTCCACATCCACCTCAAACACTGGAATAACTATTGGATTTGCCTTCAGAAACTCCTCTTCCTCATCATCTTCAACTTCTTCTGCCGAATTGATAGTTTGTGCAAACAATGGTTTCTCCTTTTCGTCCCCTACATAGGTATAGTCACTTTCTTCTTCCCTTTTCTTAGAACAAGGACATTCTCTCCCCAATCTTAAGCCCATTCTCTGAATTCGTGCTGGAGATTTATGGGGAAAGGAAGAAAGCTAAAAAGAAAGGAGACCAGGTCATGTGTTCTCTGTAAAAATTGACAATGAACTCCCTATACGGGAGGTTAATCAAACCTGAATGCAACATAATAGAGATTCTATGCTGCTTAGAGAATTCTGGGAAATTGAGTAAATAGACTGGGACTAAAGGTCACTAGATTTCGACCGATCATGTGTCCCCGCTCTCACCAGTCTTTCATCTCTTTAAGTCCGTTCAATTTTAACTAACACATTCTATATATTGGATCAGACCCCGAGAGTGATTGGTTTGACAAACCTTTAAATGATGATTGATGTTAACAACATGAACAAGCTAATTAAGATGAACTATTTAAAATCTAAATATGGGTATACATTTTCTGTTTACAAACATGGGGGCACAAGCTCCTTGTGCTTTGGGTGCAGTCCTACCCCGCAAAGACTTCCTTTCATTTGTTTTGTAGGTCATCTAATCCTCTCTTTCAACATTAGGAAAAATTGGTAAGTGCTTTTCTATCTTTTCTCTATTATTATTGCACCCTTGGGTGCTGGGGATTTGTTTTGTAGGTTTGTTTTTGTACCTTAAATCAAAGAGCTGCCTGTGCACAAAATGCAACTGTATGCATGTGCAGAAAATGCAACTTTATGCATGTGCAAAAAATGCAGTTGTACATCTGCAGAGGTAGCTCTCTGGAAATTTTTTTTAACTCTTCCAGAGCGCGTCTATACAAGCATCTATAGGTACGTTTATAGAGGCATCTATAGGCGCATCTATAGGCACGTCTATAAGCACATTTATATCATTATAGACACACTTATAGATGTACCTACAGACGTACCTATAAACGTACCTATAGACGTTGTCGTGACGTGGGCGGTATTGCTGGGCAAGTGCAAGACTTCTGGCTGTGAGAGTCGTTTCAATTCCCAGCAAGGAAATAGAATATATATCTCTTCAAGGGGCACCACCAGCAGAAGCTAGAACCATCATAGATCCAATACCCAGCTATTGCCAAAATCACCTCAAATTATACCCTCAAATATGGAGCTTCAAAGGCTCAAACACCCAGCACATAACATAAACCATAGCCAACATAGGCTACATACTGACATCACTTACTTTGTCTTCATAAGATTCCAAAGCCCAAGAAAAACCATAACATTGTGACCCATCATAAAAATCATTGACTATAGTAGTTTGCAGCATGACAACAATAGTAAACTGGAGTGGAAAATACCTTCCATAAAAGAGAACTGTTTCACCACTATGTTACTTCTTCCAATTCAACAAAGATACCACTAACTTGTGCCCGAAAAGCTGCAGCAGCACAGCTTCTGGTATCAGAGCCCCCAGTAGCTCTTCAGACTCACGATCACCGGACTCTCCTTTTTTTTCAGAGCGCCCTCCATCATCGCCAGCCACGGTCTCTCCTCTCTTCTCCCGCCTGTAAAACAAACCAAGGCCACTTCTCTATCCTCGCCTGCGCACCCAGAGGCCCCGCCCCTTCACAACCTCTCTCCCTCTTTGCTCTGCGTTTGTCTTCCAACTCTGTCTCCTTCCTGAAGCTTGTTCATCATTTCCAAGTGCTCTCTTAGCTGCTGCGTAGAAGACTCTGACTGGCGTTTCAGCTCCTCTGAGGCTTTAGACCGAACTCTCTCTCTTCTCTGCTAGCAGCCAGCACCACACTCTTCGCTTCCTCCCCAGCCACTACCAGGCGACTGCGCCAACACCCCTTCTACCCAAAACTTCTTCTGTGTCCAGAGGCGCTCCCTCCATTTCCAGCTCCTCTTGGCTGCAGTTGCTACCAGCCATCATAGCGCTCCACATATTTCCCAGCTTTCAGAAACCTAGCGATCCGACCCACAGGGAATTAAAGGCCAACCTTATTCGATCAGAACACAGACTTTGTGGAAGGCTTCTTGCCGCGACCTCCAGAACTCATGGTGAAAATTAGCAAAGATCGTTCCCCCTCCTGAAACACGAAGAGCCCCCCCGATCCAAAGGGAACGCAGCAGCTGACAGTTGCATCTTCGCCAGCCTTCTCGATGGTGCGTTGGCCAACGTATAAACCCTCCATGTCTCCCCTCAAGCTGGCCACCTTTATTTAGTGTATATATATATTTTTAATTTCTTCCAAAAGCCACACTAATGGCCACAACTAATGCTAAAAGACCCCCTCCATTTTCTCCAATTCCCACGCATTGTCCAAAGATTCTTGACATCCTCTTTCACATGTCTCCGTCACCATGTAGTCATGACCATGGCCATATCCATGCCATTTTGAACTTCAATCAAATGCCACTATCATCTCAAGCATGATTTTTGAGTATTTTACCATCTCGTGGGGCCAAGAAAAGCTGTTAAATACTCAAGCAAAATCCAAACCTATGTACATAGGCACAGGGACTTCTGCTAGCCTCCCAGGTTCACCATAAGCATAAAAACTCCACGATTCATACCACACTCATGTACTGAGGCTTCGAGACCTGGCTCAGCTTCAGCTCGTCTTATAGAACATCATTTACAATATGAACATATGTACATGGGCATCATATAATGACTCAAGTCATGGCACTTAATCCCATGCATCTGAATTTGTATTTAATGGCCTCACATGCATGGTTTCACACCATAGACGTGCCATGGCACGACAACATGTGTCAGTAGATGCGCTTTTAGACACACTTATAAATGCATCCGTAACATTTTAAACCATGTTGTCAAAACCCGTCTATAGGCGCGCCTATGATCGCTTTTCCTTGTAGTGAGCGCCACAAGTTATTTGCCATCTATCAAAGAAAAAACATAAATATTTAAAAATTCTATGCATACTCCAATGTATAAGGCTTATGCATATGACCTTATGCATATATCCTTATGTATATATCCTTATGCATATGGCTAATGCATAAATCTTATACATTAGCGATATGCATAAGCCTCACGCATTGGAATATGCATAAGATTTTTAAGTATTTATTTTTTTTGGATAGATGGCAAATAACTTGCAAGGTGATGTTACACGTTAAGGAGGAGTCAATATCCCAACAATATTTGTAAGTATATACTATCCTCAAATTGTACCTTATCTTTTAATTAAATAAGGTTATCTTAAATAACAACATAATTGTAATGTTCATTTGTTTGTATGTCTATAGCTTGAAGCAGTGGACCGCCCCCCCTATGCAAGATGAATATAATTTTGCATTACAATGGCGTTTAGAAGCTCTATTTGAAAGGGTGCAAGACGAAGGATATATTGTTATTACTGGAGGACATGCTTGGCAAGCATGGTAAGTAAGTTCATTCCTACACCCTAAAACTCTTTGTTTTTGCAAAACTGATTTTCACTTAAGTTAGTTTTATTGTGTTTAGGATCATGTAACTAGAAATGATGGTGCAAATGCCCAAGCAAGAAGCAATGGAAATTTGAGAAGCAAAGGAGGTGGAGATGCAAGAAACAATTATAATCGCAATGCATGAGATGTAGACCCCCCTCAATGTAGCCCCTAGCTCCATAGATTTTCATTACGCTTTATCTTGTATATGAGTTTTTTGGAGTCATACACTTATGTAATTTCACCAAGTATTGTAATTGAATTTCAACATTCCTAAAACCATGAATTGCAACAATTGTTTATTTTTTTATAAATTTGTCAAGTTTTACATTACACTTGTCTATGACAATGAGTAGGACATGAAGTTGTGTTAGTTTTACTATATCTACATTAGAAAAGAACGAGTTAGGGTAAACTAGGGAATCATGTGTAGACTCCCTAGTCTCCCCCAATGTTTTTTTACTATTCAGTATATTTGCTACTCTCTCAACAGTGCAAATAGCAACGATATTTTGGTGTTGCACAGTGCTATATCACTGTCTAACATCAATATTAGGTTGCGGAGTAGCGAAATATCATTACTGAGGAGTGAGGACCGAACTCGTTGTGCAGCAAAATGGGTCTCACATCTCCGTACCCTTCTAGTTATGAAAGTGCTGCTATTTTTGATGTCTGCTAAACCCTCATTCTATTGCACTGATGGATACAAAATACATCAAGATTTTCCATGGAAGAATGGCCCTAGGGCCATTCTAAAGCACACCGCCAATGGTAGAATGGCCCTAGGATCAATCTTGCAAGCACATCATGGATGGTGTACTTTAGGAAGATCATATGGCCATTATTGCAAGCACATTGTACTTACAATAATGGCCCTAGAGCCATTCTTCGATGGATATTCTTCATGTATTTTGTATCCATGTGTAAAGATTGGCTACTCTAAAGCACACCATAGATGGAAAAATGGCCCTAGGGCCATTCTTTAAAGCACACAAGGGACATTAGATTGGCCCTAGGTCCATTCTAGGCACACCATGACTAGTAGAATGGCCCGAGGATCAGTCTTGGTGTGCTTTAGAATGGCGGACTTAGGGCCATTCGTTCAAATACATTGTGCTTACAAGAATGGCCCTAGGGCCATTCTTCCAAAGACAATCTTGATGTATTTTGCATGGATATGTAAAGATTAGCTATTCTAAAGCACAGCATGAATAGAATAATGCCCTTGGGCCATTATTTCAAGCACACAAGGGACTTGACAATGGCCCCAGGGACATTTTAAATGCACACCATGTATGGTAGGATGTCCATAATAATGACCAGTCTTGCAAGCACAACAAGGGTTTTTAACTCTTCTTTAAATCAATTTTGAAAAAAAACCCATAAGTCCATAAAGCAAAAGGGATCATTTTATGCATAAAAAATTCACAAGGGTTTTTTTTAATACTACTTGAACGCATGTGATACATAAGATAGAACAGTAGTGCACCCTTTGAGGTTCACATTGTTTCACACATTATTTTCCTACATTGGATTTTTTCTAAAAGTTGTTGCCACATAATATTAATCGATTTTCAAGAACTTAACCACCATTAAATTCACTACAAGCCAAAAGTCCAACGTCCAATCTTGGACTTGAAAAACACACTAAAGGTTGGATTGTTACCCCCTAGAAAAGAGGAACAAGTCACATTATTTTACTAACATATCAAGTTAAGAAGACGCCATCGCCTCGGCCATCCATGAACGCATCTCAACCATTATTCTACAACAAAAAGTCACATCCATTAACAAGTCAAGGTAAGGACACCCCATGGCCTCACAAGGTAAGAGATCTCTTTCTTGTATGTTTCTTCTCTTATGCTTTTACATGTTATAGGGTTTGTAAGTTTAGGGTTTTAAGATTTAGGCTTGTTATTTTTTCCATGCTCTATCACTACAAGAGAATGAGAACATAGCCACGCAACATAGCTGCGCAAACTAGAGAGAGATGGAAGTGAGAGAGGGGCCATGGGTGAATTTGCGATTTGGCGGGGTAATCTCTAAAAGGACGATTCCTCACAAGGTAATCTCTATCCCACTTGGCTCTCCCACCTCTTCATATATTCATGGTTTTTGAATGGTATGTATAGAATTAGGGTTTTTGATAAAGGTTTAACAGTAGATGGGTGCAACATAAAATCAAATACATACTTAAGAATAGGAGGTCTCTAGTAAGGAGACATGCAGGAGGAGAAAGCCCGAATAGATGCCGATCAAAATGGACACGGCAAGCCATCTACTGCTCATAGGGGCGAGTGGAAGAAAGCCAAGAAGGAGCTCCTAGAAGGAGTAGTGAACCATCAACAAAGAGAAGCGAGGCGAATACAAATGGAGTGATATGGATCATCGCACTTCGGATCTGGAGGTCATGCTTCATGGGAGGTTTGTATGTATAGTGCAACTTCATGTCTTTTCTTTGTATTCTCTCTATTTGAGTTGTGTTATAATGTTTGTCTTGTGATGTAGCGTGACATTGTGGGTAGAGATCCTACCCCAGCAAAGACTGGCTACCATTGTCTCCACAGTAGAGGAGATACATGGGATTACCTTCACGATGAAGGGATCATCTCTGACACGAACAATACAATTGAGCAAGGAGAACACCAATACAAGTAATACCTTTTTTTTTTATAAAACATGTTTCGACCTTTATAATACTTTCTATTTTTTTTTTCACTTTGTGTAGACACAAGGTGGATAAGAAGGAGGACAAGATGACTCAGAGAGTGATGAGTCCTCCAAGTAGTTTTCCTTGTAGATTTTCTTCATGTATAGTTTTGGTTTATGCAACTATGTTTCTTTTTCAAGCCTCATGTAGCTACCATCATGTATGGACAATTTCTTGGATATAAGATGAAAATTTTCATCTTCTTTATATATATCTATGTTTTTATTCAAGCCTTATGTGGCTACGATCATGTATGGAGAAATTTTTGGATATAACACGTAATTTCTCATCATCTTTAAATCAATATTCGAAGTGTGTTCACAAATCTTTTTCTGCATATCTATCTTTAATTTAAGTTTTTATATTGATATCTTTGCTAATCTTGATTCGTCTATGTACAAGTAAGCAAAACCTTAAACCAGAGAGCTGCCTATGTAGAAAATGCAGCTGCATGTGTAGAAATGTAAAAAGGTGAGAAGAATCTACTGGGAGAGAATAAAGGGTAGCATGAGAGAATTTAGAAAGTGTGGAGATATTCTAGGAAGTGTAGAGTTATTCTGGGAGATATTCAGGGAAAAGAGAAGAGGTGGAGAGAATCAAGCAAGAGGTGGAGATATTCTGGGAGTGAATCATGGAGAAATCAATGGGATTTGATACTTGATGTAAACTCTATAAATTGAGGCATATCCCTAATAAGAATTTACTGGTTTTTGAGTATCCATGCCTACATTAATCTATTACTAATTACATCTTAATTATTTACTAATCACTTTGTTAATGATGTTGATTCTAGTGTTTGATCCACCATAGCTCATCACAATGCTCAAATTTCAACATGGTATCAGAGCCATGCTAATTTGTGAGCCCATTATCTTGCTAATTATTTTGCTAATTAGGATTAGTAGAAAATTATAATTTTTCCTCTTTTTTCAACTCACCTTTGTACCCCTAGCCAATGGAGGAGCTCCCTCTCCTTGCACACATAAAACTAGGCCAAACCCTTCTAGCACATGATAGGTATCTCATAGCTCTTCAAGCTCATCCAAACAACATAGCAAACCGTCTCGCCGGATGAAGGAGAAATCACTATTTTAGTAGGCTACGTTTTTCAGCACTCACTCAGGGTGAATCACTCTAATTCCTCTTAGCCCAAGGTGTTTTCAAGCATGCTCTAAAAGCTGGTGAAGACAAAATTTAGTTTCATCAAGTCTACAGTGAGATCCAAGCTCTTCATCAAATTTGCAGGTGACTTTGGTAAAACAGAGATTAAGCTTTCAATATTTGGTCAAATCTTGTGTTTCTTGGCTTACTCCTCTACTAGACTCATTGCTATTGATGCCTTTGAAAGCATTTGAGCTCATTTGAAGTCTAAGGCACCAGATCTGGACTCCCCGCATACTCTGTTTTTTGCACACAAAATAGTGGATTAATTTACTAATCAGTGATTAATCAATGCTAATCACTGTATTTTGGTACAATTGAGGGTTCAAATTAACCATTAGGTATCTAATACAGATCCTTGTAACTTCAAGAATCACAACTTAATAAACAATAATAATTTGATGAAAAACATTATCGTCGTATTGTCATAAAGTTCAAGGTAATCAATCAATTTACAAACTCTTATTTTCACTTTGCTTGCACCTTTAGACTTAGTCAAATTTCTTCAACAAGAGAGAGATCCTCTATTATTTCTTCAATGAAGGAGCTTAGAAAGCGAAACACTTTCAACCTTTACGACAAATGTGGCTACATAATCTTTCTATTGATGGACTTGCAATCTCTACAATAGTATATAGATTTTCCAATCTACGCTTATTTACTTCACAATGATAATTTACTATTTAATAAGAAAATAGTATACCACATGAAATCCTTTTCTTGCTCAATCTAAATTTTATATCACATCTTTGACCCTGTAAGCAATAACCTTGACCATCATCTTGTTAAATTTGTAGCAATGTGATGAGCTATGGTGGATCAAATGTAAGAATCAACATAATTAGTGACTAGATGATGATTAAGATGAGATTAGTGAGCAATTAATCTAATGGCTTAATGTAGGCATGGATACTAAAAACCCAACAATTTCTCATTAGGCCAATGCCTCAATTTATAGATTTTACATCCAGAAGATGCCAAGCATCTAATCCCACAGATTTCTCCTTGATCTGTGTCACCTCCCCTACATCTGCTCCCCTACATCTGGGGACACCTTTTTCTAGAATCTTTCCACACCCCTATATTTACTCATGCTACCTTTGATTCTCTCATCAGTAGATTATTCTCACCTTTTCATTACTACCCACTCAATCACAGACTCCCTTTTACAGTCTCTTGCTAAGGGCTTGTTCCCACACACACCATTCACTTGTATATTTTAACACCTCCCCTCAAATGAATAACTTTAGCACACATAGACCCTATACTACCAAGTTTCCCTCTTACTTGTTGGTAACCTGCTGCGAGACTAGTGCCTTAAGTTCCTAACTCAGTCTTTGGCACACTCTCTCTATGTGTCTAAGGCTACTACAAGTGCCCGTGACCTTGACTAAAGTGCTCACACATACATCTACCACATGGCCTACATCATCGATGGCTCAGAGGTGGCCCTTTACTCTATTGGGGTAGGTTACATTGGGTTGTGGGGTTTCTCTCTCTTTCTCTCTCAGAAAAGATGTCGTGATTCCTCTACCTTAGGAGTCTCCATGAAGTTTGTCGATGTCGATCCTTCTTCATTTGGTTTGCTATAGCAATCTCTAGCCATATGTCCTAGCTTCCCATAGTTGGGGCAAGTGAAGGTCTTTCCTCCTACCCTACCTACCTCTTCCTCATCCTTGTCCTGGGTGTAGAATGCTTTCTTCTCTCTAGTTGTTGGGTCCAACCCTTTCTTCTCTTTGACCTTGTTCTCTTGCTCTAGTAGAGCTCCTTCTATCTCATGCAGCTTCAAATCTGGTACATTCTTTAAGGCTGCCACAATGTTCTCATACTCTCCCTTGTCCACACTCTTCAAAAGCACTGTGGCTGCCAATTGTTGCTTAATGCTTTTGTATTTGTTCAAGTGTGTGGTTAGAGGTTCACTTTCCTTCATGTCAAGTTTATAGAATTGCATTAGCAGATTTATCTTTGATTTTTTTGCTTGAGTGCCAAATAATTTGTTAATTTCACCGCATGCATCTTTAGCTCGTTGTATCCCTGCAATGTGGTGAATGATTTCATCATTTAAGCTAAGTGTAATGAGTCCTAATGCTTTCTCATTCCTCCTCTTCCACTCATTCTCCCCATGCTCCTTTGGACATTCATCTCTTCCATCAACTAGCCCTCATAGATTCTTCCATGAGCAAATACATGGTCTTTGTTTGCCATGTATGGAACTGCTCCCCGTTAAATTTAGCTATTTCTTGTGCATTTCTCATGATGATGATGTAAAGGGGGCCTCACCTCTTGATCCAATTCAAGATTCAAGGGCAGTGTCTACCCTTTTACAACTCCAATCTGATGTTTAATGATGATTACAACATGTTTATCAGCATGAATTCACCAAAAAATACACAAAGCAAGGATAACTGATCTGTATTGAATGGTTGAAATGTCATACCATCTTCGAATTGCAATCTGAAATGATAGAGATCTGTATCACATACCCAATGGTAAATTTGAACCATCAATTGCACCAAAAATATAGTGATTAGTGCTAATTAATAACTGATTAGTGAAATAATTAATAATTGATTAGTGCTAATTAATAACTGATTAGTGAAATAATCCGTTATTTTATGTGCAAAAAATAGAGTGTACGGGGAGGCCAGATCTGGTGCCTTAGAGTTCAAATGAGTTCAAATCCTTTCAAAGGCATCAATAGAAGTTAGTCTACTAGAGAATCAAGCCTAGAAACAAAATATTTGACAAAATCTGGTGCCTTAGAGTTCAAATGAGTTCAAATCCTTTCAAAGGCATCAATAGAAGTTAGTCTAGTAGAGAATCAAGCCTAGAAACAAAATATTTGACCAAACATTGAAATCTTAATCTCTATTTTACCAAAGTCACTATTTGATGCAGAGCTTGATGCCACTTCTCCTTGAGGAATTTCTCAAATCTGAGATCACCAGCCATGTAGAGCACCCTTGAAAACCCTTGGGGCTAAGAGGAATTAGACCAATTCACCTTGTGTAAGTGTAGATCTCCAAATTGCTTCAGAAAAGTGGCATCTACAAAATCATGAATTCTGGCAGTTCTACGCAGCGATCTCACGAATTGAAGTGATGCGCTGAATTGTTTGGGGAGTATAGTTATGTGTGGCTAAGATGTATTTTCCTAATTTTAAGGCTAGAAGGAGAGGGAGCTCCTCCACTAGCTAGGGGTACAGAGAATGGTTGAAAAGAGAGAAAAATAGGTTTAAATCCTAATCATGATTAGTAAAGTAATTAGCAAGATAATTAGGCTAAAAAATCAGATGAATCCTAAGCTTGTCTCTAATACCATGTTAAATTTGTAGCAATGTGATGAGATATGGTGGATCAAATTCAAGAATCAACATAATTAGCAAGTGATTAGATGATAAGACAAGATTAGTGAAGCAATTAGTCTAATAGCTTAATGTAGGCATGGATACTCAAAAACCAACAATTCCTCATTAGGCCAATGCCTCAATTTATAGATTTTACATCCACAAGATGCCAAGCATCTAATCCCACTGATTTCTCCTTGATTTGTGCTACCTCCTCTACATCTGCTGGGGGCACTTTTTTCTAGAATCTTTCCACACCCCTATATTCACTCATGCTACCCTTGATTCTCTCATTAGTAGATTCCTCTCACATTTTCACTACTACCCACTCAATTACAGACTTCCTTTTACAGTCTCTTGCTAAGGGCTTGTTCCCGTACACAGCCATTCACTTGCATATTTTAACACATCTCCAATCATTCAAACCCGCTTCTCATGACATAATGCCTTGGCCTTTCTAGGTACTAATCAATCTATCCCTAACATGGCATCATATCTTCCCAAAGCCAACACATGGACATCAACTTTTGACTTGAGATCACCTATGATGAAAGGCATATTCTAGACATACTCCTTACATGTTTGTTGCTCGTGCTTTCTCGAAGCAAGCACTACCATAAGTTTTTTTTCATAAAATTCAGTTATTCTTAACTATTTTACCACATTGGGTGACTCAAAACTATGTGTGCTTCCTGAGTTAATCAACACTTCAAATACATTATTCACAATCTTGATAGGAATATTAATAATTTAAGCTTGATTTTTGGCCTTGCACCTTCATGAATAACAGCATTGACATGTGCATATTCTTCAATCTCCTCAACAATAGTTACAGTAGCGTTGGACCTCAAGGTGAGGGTAGTATTCTCCAAGATGGAGAATACTACAGTTAAAGTAGCGTTGGACCTCAAGGTGAGGGTAGTATTCTCCAAGATGATGGAGCTCAGGAAGCTCTAGAAATAGAGGATGATATTGATTTTGGGAGGAGGAGAGAAGGGAGGCCCATAATGTGGACATCATTGGGCAGGACACACAGAGGACATTGGGAATGTGCCCTTGTTAATTTTACCCTCGTTTTTTATTGAAGGTGGGCATTATGTCCTCTTGACAAACATATAGGCTCTATTCAATTTACTGTGCAGGACTACTATCTTGCCATCATTGCTGAGCATCTTGATGAAGATGAAGATGAAGCGTTTGTCGAGCATGGCTCAACATCTTCATCTTGATGAAGATGAAGCGTTTGTCGAGCATGGAGATGACAAATACTTCCAAATAGATAGAAAATGTGAGAAAAGGGAGTTCTTATCTATCGCAGATACCCTTTGTCAAATGTTTCAAGATGTGGTCGCTTACGAGCCCACTCTGCCCTCCGAAGATGAGTTTAGGGCTAGAACATTTCCCGTATGGGAATGGATGGTGCAACATTGAGTTGCACAGTTGATAGCACAAGTGTCAATCAATGGAAACCAAACATTGTTATTGGTGAGATGAAAATCAGAAGAAGGTACACATTGCTCGTAGCTCTATTGATTTATAGCGATTTAATTTGGCAAGTTCTAATGATTTCTAAAAAAAATTCTTCCAATTGTATGTGGAGTTGGATCCATTTATCCTTCGTGCCTCTAGAGCTCGTCATGCAACAGGACTGGGGAAAGGAATCCTTGCTAGGAAATTACGTGAAGTCCCTCAGATATCCCCACGTGCTGGTCTACCGTTCAAGGTTCGTTCAAGGTTCTTGAAGGAGAATGTTACTTCTATGCTTAATGTATTGAAGGTTCTTTCAAGATATATAGGGGGATATCCAATGAGATGGAATGCAGACAAAGCTTTTATTTTGGATAAGGAATCTGCTTTGTGGACCTTTGGATAGGGCCCAGATACCTATGCAGCCTATGCAGCCTATGCACTGGCTTCTTATGGGATAAAGGATCCCAGGATGCTTCCCCCTATGGAAAACAAGAGCTTCTCTATTTTTGACAACCCATTTTTAGGAGCGACCGACCAACAGAGGATTCCCCTCCCCCACTATAGAAGAGCTCACTCCCCCCACTCTTGAGAAGAGCTGCCTTCCTCCTCAAAAACAAGAAAGCTTGATATATAAATGTGATCATAATAAATCTCGTCTTTGTTTGTAATTTATACTTTTCTTAAGTTTTCAATGTGTTGTACCAAGGTCTCACTTTGCTTTTTCTTTTTCTTACATTGAGATATTTATGCAATCACATTTAGCTTATCTCTTCCAATTTGGGACAAATCATAATTGAAATACTCAAGGTCTCACTTTACTTTTTCTTTTTCTTACATTGAGATATTTATGCAATCACATTTAGCGTATCTCTTCCAATTTACGATAAATCATAATCATTATAGACTCATAAAAAGTTTGTTACAGACTCTCCATCGAGGAGGAGTGATGAGAACTTTGCATAAAACAACTATGGCCTTGAATTATGAACAATTTCAGATAGCCATTCGAGGAGGGAAGCATAGCAGCCCACGGCACTTTGCTCTTTGTGACAACGAACCATCTCACCATGGAGCAGCATTCTTCAAAAAATTGACGCAGATAGCTCAAATATGGCACCTTAGTCCATATCTCTTCCTACATTAAAAAAGTATGCTTAATTTGTGATAAAATCTCCTTTGAATATAGTTCAAATGAAAAAACAATTATGGACACAAAACAACCACAACAATGCAATGTAGGTCGAAAGTCCATGTAGAATGTCCCATATCACGTTGTTGTGGTCGTTTACCGAAACATAAGATTTTTCATTCTTCATTTGAACTTAAGACATGGCAAACATAGTTTTAATAGTGTGATGAGGCACTATAAAGTGTATTTTCCTGAACTCCCAAAATGACCACAACAACGCGATATACGGGTATACTTGTCAGTAGAATGACCTAGTATCACGTTATTGTGGTCGTTTAGCTCTTGAAGTGTATATTCCAATTTGTTTGAACTTCATTCAACAAACGACCACAACAACAATATATGACATAGAGCCCAACTCATAATGACCAATATCACGTTGTTGTCTTCTTTGTTTAAAGTGTGTCTTGCAATTTTGTCTTGTTGCCCTCATCGGCCTTCTAGTAATTTTTTTGAAATGCACTCAAAGTCAAAACATCACAAAAATAATAATAATCAAGGTCACTTACATGTAAGTGTCACCTATTTGTCATGTAGGTCTTTACAATATATGTGTTGCTCACGTCTTGATGACACCTATACAATAAAGAAATTTTTTTAGGAATCATCACATTATGGATTTTGAGAGTATTGGATTGTTTACCTGCTTATTGCCTAGTCTGAAACGGAAGTCAGAATGCAGTTCTGTTTGGCTCTCGTCCATGATATCTTGTCGTAACTATTGTAGACTGCAGTTTTCACCAATAGCTCCATTGAAATCACTCTATCTCATTGAGTTTAATTGCAAATTCAATAAGAGAAATTCCATCCATCTCATCCATGTCTTGATCCTCTGTGTATAGCTCTGTGTAGTAGAAAGACATGATGAAGTTCTGACTCTACGAACAACATATTGGAAACACATTGTCTTCATTACCACAGAGAGAAAATTACATTTCTCTCTTCCTTTATATCCCATCCTTTGTCAAGTATTTCAAGCATATCCATGTTTTTCATCTTTTCACAAACAAACATTGTTTTTGTAACCCGTATTCTTGACTCTCCAAACAAATCCACAAATACCAATACCGACATTGCAAATACTACATGAACAAGTATTGTAGAGATCTGTGGGGCTTGAGATTATAGAGTTGTTTTTGGAATTCTAGCATGGAGTTCATGGCTCTTTTTTATGGATTTGTTGGTTGATCTTGCTTATCTTCAAATGGAGATTCCATTTTGATTTTTATAAGTGAATATATTGCCGGGTACTATGAGCTAGGAACTATCGAAAAGGCCCCTGAGTGGATAGGTGGTGAGCGTTCTAGTGCCAATTGTTGAAATGTAGAGAGAAAGAGACGAGACAAGAGACATATCATATACGCTCCCAAAGACTTATTCATATTGAGGACAAGATACATATATATAGGTGAGACCAAGTTAGGTAGAGTGAGCTATATATAGAGCTCCAACACCCCCACTCAAACAAGGGTCTCTAGCTATGGATGAAGAAACCCTTGGGGAGTACAAGGGAAAAACCCAAGCACCTATACAAATGTGAAAATATGAACCAGAAGTAATGATGTGAAAGTGCATGGTGCATCTATGTACAAATATACAAAAGGACCAAGAGGTCATAGTGTGCAATTGTGAAATGTGCAAAGTGCATGGTGTCTAGAAGATTACAATGATATATGTACAAAGCTACCATAAGAGTAAAGAGCCTAATCTAGAAAGAGTGAGCCCGAGGCAACTCCAAGCGCTGAGCGCAAGAGAATGAAGCGTGACTCATTGTTTGAGACCTTTGGTAAGAATATCTGCAATCATCTGGTCACTTGGATAATGTTCAATCATGATAGTGCCTTTGCGTTGTCGTGACATGAGCGGTATTGCTGGGCAAGTGCGAGACTTTTGGCTGTGAGAGTAGTTTCAAATCCCAACAAGGAAACAGAATATATATCTCTTCAAGGGGCATATGACATCTCCATTTTGGTTGACATGTACATGTGCCAATTCACTTCAAAAGATTTCCACATGTATACATGTGACCATTCACATCACATATTTCATATATTGCCAACATCACCATTTCAAGATGACTATTGATCTCATGAAAACCTGCTTTCAGATTCCAACAACTCACAAAAGCAAAAATAACATATGGCATATATACATCATCATGTAATTTCCAAAAGCTTCATGTTCACAAAACTAAAATCCAATCAAGCATTCTCTTACAAGGTTCCAGAATAAAAATCACCTTGAACTTTGGAACATTCAAACTCCAAAACTCTCAAATTCAAGAAAAACTCTCCACTCTCTAAGGCCATAAGCATTAAGGCTTTTACCAAGAGTTTTTGTTTTTGAGGTAATTAAAGCCTTAAAACTAAAACCTTTACCACTCTAAGGAATTACGATTTTTGAAATCGAATTCATAAAAAGCTTATCTCTGTTTCATAAAAAACAAATTTCATGTCATCTCCATGAGCTTCTACGCCGAATTCTCTCCTTGCATGAAATCGGGCAGTAGTTCGCTTCATATTTGAAAATTTTTGGAATGCATATCACTAAATGAAGCTTCTATTACTCTCCAATTCTAACCCCTACAAGGCTCGAACAGAAGCTATAATTCCAAAGCAAGATCATCTGCAAAAAACGAGCTCTAGTTCTCTCAAAACTTCAATTCTCTCCTCCAAAAACCCAGAAAATGCAGCGCTCTCTCGTCTTTTTGCCTATCCCGTGGGTGATGCGGCCAACTTTCACCTTTTTCAGCTGAATTCACGCATTTCCAATTTTGAAAATTGGCTGCGCCTGATTTCCTCCCATTTATTTGGATTGATAAGTATCAACATTACTTAAGGCTCATTTAAACCAAATCCCTCTCAAGGGGTTGTTCCCATGCACTTATCAAATAAACCCAATTTGGCATCCTTTATTCACGACCTCGCCATCTTTGGCAAAAGCATGTGATCATGACCACGACCATTATATACCATAAAAGTTTTCTGCCTCAAATAAGTGTTAATATCAACTCAATCATGATAGGCACGGCTTATGAGCATTTCACTGTCTGAAAGACCAGTAAAAGCAGTCAAACCCACAAACATAATCCAAACCTATGTACAAAGGCACAGGGACTTCTGCTAGCCCTTGGAATCTGCTTCAAAACACCAAGCTCACATGAAAACCATGTACACAAACATGAACAAAAAAAAGCCCTGTTACGCGTAAAGGCATATATACATCATGTACACTGTGGCACTTAATCCCATGCATCTGGATTTGCATTTAATGGCCTCACATGCATGGTTTCACACCATAGACGTGCCATGGCATGACATTCACCCCCTCTAAACTTGCACATCCTCCGTATGTGCCAAGTCATCATTAAGATCAACATATATCTGGATGTTGTCTTCATCTTCTACATTACCAGGAAGATCATCCTCTTCCTCTTCAACCATATCCATGCTATCACTATCAATCCTCTCATCTTGAGTCTCCTCCGAATCAAAAGGATCACTGTCATGCCTTCTTTTAAACATCTTGATCCTTTTGCCTGCTATCTACAAGATTCTTTATCTCTGTTCCATCAAGCTCACACAAGGTATACGTGGCATTTCCATGCACATGCTTGACAATGTAAGGGCCAAACCATCTTTTTGCAAACTTCCTTTGCACAGTGAACTGGTTGTCAAGACTACTATCATACATTAGGACCCAATCACCTTCTTCAATGGGTTTTGGCCGGAGTCTGTGTCTTCTATCAAATCTTTCTTTATTTTTCAACCTTGCATCTTTCAAACGAGATTTAGCAAGCTCTACATCTTCAAGCCTTCTCTCCAACTGCCTCATTCGCAATGCAAGGAGGTCTTCCCTGTTCAATTCTACCACCCAAGGTAATACATTCCAAGTTGGGACTACTTCTTCAACTGGAATTACCGACTTCTGTCCATACATTAATTTTGCAGGCATGTATCCTGTCATCACTGAGCTATGAGTTGTACAGTCAGCCCATAAAGCATATGGTAGCAGCCTTGGCCACTCTCGCATTCTTCCTCTGCATGCCTTAGCCAAAGCTTTAATGATTGGAGGATGTCCTCGCTCGCTTTTACCATTGCCCTTAGGGTTGTAAGCACATGTTAGGGCCAATTTGATGCCAATTCTAGAAAAGAATTCCCTTTCTTCTTCAGCATCTAGCTCACCCCTGTCAGCTGTTATTTTCCCAACACAACCATACTGGCAAATCACATCTTCCAAGAGAAATTTGCATATTGTTTCCGTGCTCTTTGTTCTAAGAGCACGCCCTTCCACCAGATTTGTCAGGTCTTCTCTTGCAAGTACTACGTACCGCATCTGCCAAGGGCATTGTAACTAGATCCACTACCCATTTGTAGTGCATGGCAGGTGGGTAGGTTGGTTGCAGGTTATCACGATGTCACACATTTGAGTACATTTGACATACCATGCATGTTTCCACATATTGGGATACATCCTTGTACATTCCTTTCCACCAATATCTTTCCTTTATTTTGGTAAAGGTGGCCCACACACTTTGATGTCCAGCCCAGAGACTCTCATGGAATTCTTTCATGAGCTTCCCTTGAGTCTCTTTATCACATATAACTCTCCGTGGCATAACATTCCTCTGCTTAGGATGCTTCCACAGGTACCCATTCTTTAGAAAATACCCATATGCCTTTCTGCGGATCCTCTTGAATTCTAAGTCAGACCAATTTTCCTGCCTTGTCAAGGTACTCAAGTATTGGCCAATAAGCAACCAATCTCCTTCATACATTTCCTCAGTAAAAGACTCAAGTGCATTTGATAAGCAAGCATGGTCCCCTTTTGCATGTGCAGTAGTATAGAACTTTGTGCCTACATCATCAATGTCACTAATCATCCCTTCTTCATCTTCATACCTGGCTCTTGATAGCATATATGCAACAACTGGGTTGTCCTTCCCTGCAATATGCTCAAACTCAGGATTTAGTGACTTGATATAAGCAATCCACCTGAGCATAGCGATATCTGGAGTGGTGCAGCTTGCAATCATCCCCAAGGAGTGGCAAGCAGTCAGTTTCCACAAGCACGGATGCTCCAATAAGATATTCTTTTTCACATTTTAGAGTAGTGACTACTCCCAATAACTCCCTCTTGATCTACGGATAATTTCGTTGGCGAATGCTTAGTACCTTTGCTCCAAACCTGATTACATACCTGTGATCATCCTCATCATCTTGCCCTACTGCCCATCCTATCCCAGTAGGACTAGTATCAACTGTTATAATCACAGGCCTGCCACACTCATAATCTACCTTTCTTAGAGTAGGTGATGATTGGAGCAGACATTTCAGCTTCCGCATAGCTTTAATATGTGCAGCACTCCATAAAAATCTCTGATTTTTCCTCAAAAGTTGGTAGAGAGGATCTGCTACATGTGCATAATGTGGGATCCATATAACATAAAAGATACATGCACCAAGAAATCTCCTCACCTCTATAACATTAATGCATATCTCTTTCATTCTTTGTATCGCATCTTTCTTGGCTGGACAAGGTCTGCGCCCATTATTACTACAAAGATGCCCCACGATTAGTACTTCACCAACCCCAAACACTGATTTCAATCCAGACAAAGTAAGATTCACCTCTTCAAGCCTGGATAAAATTTTATCACAATCTTTTATATGATTTGCCACAAACTTGCGGCACCCTTTCGAATCCAAATCCCCATCTTTATCTTTTTCATCACAGCCTTTTATGGGCACATCATCCAGAAAAGGCATAGTTATTTGTGGTATGAAGTCTCGTAGGACTTTATTCATTCCATTCATCATATGCACCACTGAGTTGGTGGCTCCCTGTGGTAAGGTGCACACCCTTACCAAACCCAAAGGAGTTTTCATTGTGGTCATGTCCCTGCTTTGTATATCCAGCTGGAACTGATCATATCCTGAATACAGATCACCCATAGAGTATATAGCTTTCCTTGCAAATGCTTTTGCAAACTCGTCCACAATCGGACCTGTTCCCACATTCCTGATTGTGACCTTGTTTACAGGTTGCATGTCTTGAATGAAGCGCAATGCTCCATTTTTCTTTGGCACGGTAAACCATCTGTTGGAGTATGGAGCGCATGATGGCTCCAAAATTCCCATCCTGATCTTTTCTTTTAGTAATTCCATCAGCTTTGGCAAGAGAGCTTTTGGTACTGGAATCGGCCGCCGCAGGTTCCAGGGCACATGTGGAACAGTGAAGATCACCATTGGCGCTATTACGCTTGGATCAACACAGCCTATCTCATGCGGTTGAAAAGCAAAGGCCTTCCCATGTTTTACAAGCATCTCCTCAAAGCATTCCTTTTCACTTGGTAACAGGAAATCCTTGTCACCGATCTTCAGCTCTTTTAGGGTTTCCTGTGTAAACTTATGCCCAATTTTCTTCGGATCTCTGAGATTCGGTTGCATAGAGGCTTCATCTATCTTCTCCTTGCTTTCTGGTGGCAGGGGCAAGGCAACTGGTTTCACCTTCTTTGCAACCATTTTATACTTTGTATCAACACGAGCATCCATCTCACAATACATGTTTTTACATTCCATTCCCTCAAATTCCCGGATTATATCATACATCCCCACAGATGACACTTTTACCATCTCATTCGCACCCTGTAAGCATGCGCTTTCCATGGCAAAAAGCTCACCCATAGTATCCACAAATGACACCTCGTCAAGCACACCTGAAATAAACTCATTTTTCTCCAAAAGACCACACTGCTCAAGACTTTTTTGTACATTTTGTACATATCGACGTATACCACGCTTCAAATCCTTGCTTTTTACAAAGACTATTGACCCCCATAGCTAGAGAATCTCTGAAAGTTTGCTGAAAAGTTATTTACATTGATTGAGTCCTGCGAGAACTCATTGCCCCTTGTACCATTGCAATCCCGCTTTACAATGGCACCTGGCCAAAATCCCTCATCTCCCTGTAGTTCATGAATTCTCTGTTTATCTTTGGGAGTGACTGTTCTCGAAGAGACTCGCGGTTCCTTTCATGGTTGATGCAAATTGTCAAGAACTGAATAGCTTTCTTGCCATCTTTGCTCCTTATTCTTGCATACGCCGAGCCATCGTCCAAGACTTTTGTCTCCATCCTTCCTCATTTTCCCTCTTACGCTTTTCCTCAACATGTGCCTCATTATTCTGGCATTTTGCAATATAGGCATGAACAGATAGAGAATCCACAGGTTCTTCCTAGCCAGTCTCAAGACGTATACAGTCTCCTGCCTCATGCAAAGCCTGCTTAGACACCTTCTTTGACGCAATTAGCTCCATTGTTGATGGCCAAAAATCTTCATTCTCATAGTCTTCATCCTTCTCAGAATCCTGCTTTGATTGACTGGCCTTTAACCCATAGGTTGCTGCCTCAACCATAGAGATGGCATGGCTGGCAGCCATATCTTCAACCAGTTTTTTCATCCCTCCTTTTTCAAAGTTTGTGTTTAACGGAAGACCAGTCTCTGTAAGGTGGATTTTCCATCTTTGAAAAATACAAGTTGGTTTCTGAGGGCTTCCTTATAGCTGGCACAGTCTTTTTTCACATGTTCTGGGTCATCACATCATATACATCTGAATGTAAACCCTTCCTTGCTTTGAGGCTTTTGCATAGAAGCCTGCCCTAATGGTAGCCCGTTTTCCTCAATCCTGGACATCTTCAACTTTAGGTCTCATATGCCCTTAATAAGCTCATCCATCGGCCCTTCTGTTGAGATTCAAGCTTGATGTCAGTGTGAGCCAGCTATGCTATGTGCTGGCAGATTAGGTAGGAACATGTGTGAGACATAAATGACCGCGTGTCCAGCTGGTCATAGAGTGTGGACATTAGCTAGGGTTAGTAGAGTGTGGACACAACTCATTGTGTGTTGTGTGGATTATGGATTAGTGCATTATGCTTTGTGTGAGAGTGGACATGGCTTCCCTCTATGGTTAGGGTTTGCAATATACTTTAGGGTTTGCTCCTGTGTGTGTGTCTCCTCCCCCTCTACCGATCTTTCAACATGGTATCAGAGCCTTGTGCTGTTTATTAGGGTTTACGAGTGAGTGAGTGAAGAGGGAAGAGAAGAAGCTGTGAAAAGAAGCTGTGAAGCTTGCCATTGGAGCTGTGAAGCTTGGAGCACACCAAATACTATCAGATCTGAAAGCTTGGCCTACCGGGTAAGGTCCTCTAAACATCCTTGAGCGGATTGCAGGTGAAACAGGCAAAAGCAAAGCAAAATAGAGCAAATCAAAGCAAAGCAAAATTCTAGTTTTTGAAGCTTTCCATTAAAGCTTGGGAACATTGATGTATGGTGGAAATACATGTAAATCTGGCAAAGCAAACATGTATCTGACAATGAGAGATGTAATGGCAACTCTTATGCAAGCCCTATTGTGATTTTGGAGCATTTTGGAAGCATTTGAATGTGTGAAAATTCTGGTTTTTTGAGCTCTTACAAAACAGAGAAGAGAAAGCCCAAAATTGATGCATTTGGAGTGAGATTTTGGCAAAAATTGAACCATTGGTGGATTGCACATGTACCTAGGTGTGTTGGGCACCTATAACCATCATCAAACAACTTTATAAACACTCCCAAATCCTCTAATTGCAGGCGGCGCAGCTCAACTAGTGAAAACAGAGCAGTTTTCTGGTTTTTTCACTACGAGGAGGTCAATTTCTCATCGGGTGCTTGATTCCTTCCAAAAATTCCTTAGCAATTGGATGCTTTACATCTTGGAGAAGAGGGCTATGTGATTTGTTTGGTCAATGATGCCTAATTGAGCTGGGAATGAGCTGATTAAAACAGGCTGTCCACTGGTTGCAGAGAAACAGAGCATTTTAATCGAGCAATTAATCTTTGGTGTTTTACAATTGGACAAATTCCTCTTACATGGAGTTGATGGACACTATTGCTAAGCCAATGAATGCCTGGTTGCTCAATTTGGTGAAATATTGAAGAAATTAGAGCCAAATCATTACTGGTTTTTCTAGTTTTTCCAAAAACAGAGAAAGGGGTTTTCAAAAATTGATAATTACACATGTCAAATGGAGTTGATACTAAACATTGAGGTTCATTAGGTGTCAATGCAAGTTGCCTACACTTGATTGCACCATTACATTGTGATTTGGAGTCTTGGAAGGCGTGTCAATTCAGGGTATCCCGCACTGAGTGAGTCAGTTCATCTTGGATGATTACAGGTTGATTTTCTACATCAAATTTGGAGTTTGTTGGCTACCTTGGAGTATCTGGAACATTCATTGGAGTGTGGTTGAGCTGAGGAAGGCTCATTTACAGATTTGAAGTGTGCGGAAGGTGTACGCATTGAGCAACATGTCGGACAATCCAGTTCAGATTGTTGGTGAAAAGCTGGATAGGAAGAACTTCCAGGCATGGAAGTACAGGATAAAGAGTTTCTTGAAAGGAAAAGGATTTTGGAATCTCATTACAGGTGCTGAGCCTGAGCCTGAGCTACCTCGGCAACCTACACAGCAGCAGCTTATTGCTCATAAGCAATGGTCAGAGAGAGCATTCAAAGTGCTGCATTATTTGTCTATATGCATTTCTGATGCTATGCTCATACACATTCAGAATGCTGAGAATCCCAAAGATGCATGGGATACTTTGGTCAAGATGTTTGATACAGATACGAGTGCTCGCAAGTCTCAATTGCGACAGTAGATACACAATGTGAAAAGGAATAAAAGGAGCATACATGATTATGTGCAAGAAATCAAGAAGTTTGCAGATGCATTGGCCACAATAAATGCCCCCATGCCTGATGATGATTTGGTGGATATTACCTTGCGTGGTCTTGGCAAGGAATACAAATCATTTGATACATCTATCTCAGTGAGGAGTACAGGTCTCCCCGACTTTGATGAGTTGGTTTCACTCTTGTTGGTTGAGGAAATCAAGCTCAGTGATTCATTTCTGGATGCATCTACTAGCCATGATGATGGCAGAAATCAGGCTTTCTACTCGCAGAGAGGCTTTAGAGGCAGGGGGAGCTTTGCATCACGTGGACGTGGTGGTAATGGTCGTGGATGGCAGGATAGGCCTCCACAACAGAATTTTCAGCCTTCTTATGGTGCTCGAGGTGGTCGTGGATATGCACCTCAAAGAGGTCGTGGTAACCCCCGTGGAAGAGGACGTTGGCAAGGCCAACAAAATTCTATGCAAGATGTGGAATGCCATTATTGTGGCAAATATGGTCATATGGCGAGAGATTGCTTTCGCAAACAGAATGATTTGAGAGGGGGAAGAGCACAACGTGGTGGTCATTATGGTGGAAACTATGCACAACATGGTGGCAACTATGCATCAAGTAGCAATGATGGAACTGCAAATCATTTGTTTGCCATGAAGCATGTTGTGGGTTCTATGACAACAAATGCTGAGAATGATGATACATGGTATATGGACTCAGGAGTATCAAACCATATGACATGTCATGGTGAATGGTTTGAGCACATGAAGCCAATGGATGTCAAAGGCTATGTGGAAACAGGTGATGATACCCAGCATGTCATTACACATGTTGGAAGTGTACCATTGGTCATGCATAATGGTCAGACAAAGTCTATGTCAGATGTGCTGTATGTGCCTTCGATCACTAAAAGCTTGGCCTCAGTTGGTCAAATGGTAGAACAGGGATTACAGGTTAGATTCAATGAGCATGGATGCTTCGTTGAAGATTTTAAACATGGATGTAGAGTGATTGCTAAAGGCAAGAAAGAAGGAAGATTGTTTAAGCTGGATGCTGGAATTCCTGAGCTAAAATCAGCCATGTTCTCAAAGAGCAGGAATGTGGTACAGGACATTGATATGTGGCACAAGAGGATTGGCCATGTCAATATACAGAGATTAAAGAACATGCAAACAAGAGGCATTGTCAATGGATTGCCTAGGTTCAAATATGATGGACATATGCATGTTTGTGAAGCCTGTCAGTTTGGGAAGCAGGCAAGGTTGAGGTTCCCTAGAGAAGGAAATATGAGTAACAGGCCACTTGAGATCGTGCATAGTGATGTATGGGGTCCTGCACAAAACCCATCTATCAAAGGCAGTTTATACTATGTTACATTCATTGATGACTTTAGCAGGATGACATGGATATACTTTCTGAAAGAGAAGAGTGAAGTGTTGAAAAAATTCATGGATTTCAAAGCTTTTGCAGAAAAGCAATATGGCTGTTGGATTAAATGCCTGAGGACAAATGGAGGTGGTGAATACACCTCAAAAGCTTTTGAGCATTTCTTGAGGAAGCATGGAATAAGAAGACAGTTGACATGCAGGTATACACCTCAGCAGAATGGTGTGGCTGAGAGAAAGAATAGAGTTATATGTGAAGTGGCAAGGGCAATGCTTAATGAAAAGAGCATGCCAGATTACTATTGGGCAGAAGCATGTGCTACTGCAGTTTATATATTGAACAAAACACCTACAGCAGCCATTCATGGAAGCACGCCAGAGATGCGGCTCACAGGTTACAGGCCAGACATTGGACATCTTAAAGTTTTTGGATGCATAGCTTATGTGCATGTGCCTGATGAAAGAAGAAGGAAGTTGGATCCTAAAGCAGAGAAATGTGTATTTGTTGGATATGCACAGGATCGAAAGGCCTACAAGTGTTATAATCCACAAACTAGACAAGTGGTCATCTCACGTGATGTGGTGTTTGATGAGCTTGCTAGTTGGTATAAAGCAAAAGATGAGGGTGTTATTGAGTCACTTGAGGCTGATGTACATGTGAACTTGCCATCACAAGCAAGTTCTAGTTCTACTACTATGTCTGGGCCAGCAGCAGAAGCTGAGAGTAACAGTGTACGTCCATGGTCAGGACGTTTGAGGCATGAGAGTGTAAGCACTGGGAGTAGTGCTATGGATAAAGGCAAAAAGAAAGTCGAAGGAATTGGAATCACAGGATATGAGTCATCCAGTTCTGAAAGTTTGGATGAGGAGCTTGGCATACCTGTTTTACGCACACCTGGTGCTAGACAGGACAGATATGTGCCACCACATGCGAGAGTTACAGGTGTACAGAGTGACCCGCAGGCATTGCGGAGATCCCAGAGAGTCAGATATCCTGTTGACAGATTGACATATAGAGATTTTGCTATGCACTATGCATACATGACATCTATGGTGAAGCATGTGGAACCTACATGCTATACAGAGGCTATTGGAGAACATGTATGGGAAAAAGCAATGGATGTGGAGATGGACGCATTGGTCCATAATGATACATGGGACTTGGTTGCACTACCAAAGGACAAGAATGTTATTGGATGTAAATGGGTTTACAAAGTGAAGTGCAAATCTGATGGTTCTATTGAGAGACATAAAGCAAGGTTGGTAGCAAAGGGTTATGCACAGACCCAAGGATTGGATTATGATGAGACGTTTAATCCAGTGTTTCATGCGAGGACCAAACACATAGAGGTCCATTATCACTTTGTCAGAGAGAAGGTGCTGGATGGTACAGTTGATCTTCACTATGTGAAGACTGATGAGCAGGTGGCTGATATCTTCACGAAGCCACTTAGCAGGGAGAAGTTCGAGTACTTCCGGACTATGTTGGGAGTACATGGGATGAGCTTGAGGGGGAGTGTTGAGAGTCTTGATATCCCAAGCTCATCTACATCTTCATCGGCAGTACATCATGAGCTTGAGAGGGGCTGTTGAGATTCAAGCTCGATGTCAGTGTGAGCCAGCTATGCTATGTGCTGGCAGATTAGGTAGAAACATGTGTGAGACATAAATGACCGCGTGTCCAACTGGTCATAGAGTGTGGACATTAGCTAGGGTTAGTAGAGTGTGGACACAACTCATTGTGTGTTGTGTGGATTATGGATTAGTGCATTATGCTTTGTGTGAGAGTGGACATGGCTTCCCTCTATGGTTAGGGTTTGCAATATACTTTAGGGTTTACTCCTGTGTGTGTGTGTCTCCTCCCCCTCTACCGATCTTTCAACACCTTCTACCTTTGGGATTGCAGCAGCAGGTTTTGGTAGATTCTGAGAGGTAACAGTTATAGGAGTTGCCGAGCTCATCACCATTTTATCCCTCCTTCGCTGTCGCTTTGCTAGCATGGTGACCGCATCCTCGACATCATTCCAATCATTCTTTAACCCCTGCTCCGTATCCTTATCCTCAAGGAGAATTTCCAGTTTTTCTTGGAGATCTTTCCCAGCTGCTTGTAAGAAGAGCTCTGTTTTTTCCCTGTCTAAGGTTGTGCGCTCTATCCTTGACAGCTGGGCATAGCGCTTCTCAAACTCTCTTAGCAACTCTGTGTGGCAGAAATTCCAATTTTGGGTTTTGTAACCCACTCCAAGAAAGTTCGCTTGGTCACCCGCTCGGAATCCTCCATGAAATAATCATCCTTCAAAGCAAGCATGAACTCTTCCCAATTTCTGCCACCATGTGCTGCCTGTAATCCTCTTATGCGCTCTCTTATTTCGGGAACACATACCAGCTCAAAGCTTCGAACCATATCCTCCTCAGTCACCCTGTTTAGCTCCATTTCCTTTGTGTAATTGCGCAGGTACTTTGTGATGTCTTTACCATCAAATTGATCCACCTTTTTCACGATTGACTGCAGTGCTTTAGTCGTGGAAATTTGCCCCCTCTCAGCCGCTTGCTGCTGTTGCATATACATAGTAAACATCTGAAACATTTGCATAACCCCGGGGTCAAAACAAACCCCCTGTTCCTCAAGATTCTCAGCCATAGCTTGCACTGTGTATTTCACCACTAACTCTCACCCCAGCAGTTTCACGTCGGGTTCACCAAAGCTGTCGTGACGTGAGCGGTACTGCTGGGCAAGTGCGAGACTTCTGGCTGTGAGAGTAGTTTCAAATCCCAGCAAGGAAACAGAATATATATCTCTTCAAGGGGCATATGACATCTCCATTTTGGTTGACATGTACATGTGCCAATTCACTTCAAAACATCCCCAAATTCAACTTGATGATTGCACATAAGTTATGTGTCAAGAGCATGACCAGCTCCAAGCATAGATCTCCTGACCCTTTATCCAAGTGCCGCATACATAGCACATGTAGGCACAACACAATCTTCAAAAGATTTCCACATACATGTGACCATTCACATCACATATTTCATATATTGCCAACATCACCATTTCAAGATGACTCTTGATCTCATGAAAACCTGCTTTCAGATTCCAACAACTCACAAAAGCAAAAATAACCTATGGCATATATACATCATCATGTAATTTTCAAAAGCTTCATGTTCACAAAACTAAAATCCAATCAAGCATTCTCTTACAAGGTTCCAGAATAAAAATCACCTTGAACTTTGGAACATTCAAACTCCAAAACTCTCAAATTCAAGAAAAACTCTCCACTCTCTAAGGCCATAAGCATTAAGGCTTTAACCAAGAGTTTTTGTTTTTGAGGTAATTAAATCCTTAAAACTAAAACCTTTACCACTCTAAGGAATTACGATTTTTGAAATCGAATTCATAAAAAGCTTATCTCTGTTTCATAAAAAACGAATTTCATGTCATCTCCATGAGCTTCTACGCTGAATTTTCTCCTTGCATAAAATCGGGTAGTAGTTCGCTTCATATTTAAAAATTTTTGGAATGCATATCACTAAATATAGCTTCTATTACTCTCCAATTCTAACCCCTACAAGGCTCGAACAGAAGCTATAATTGCAAAGCAAGATCATCTGCAAAAAACGAGCTCTAGTTCTCTCAAAACTTCAATTCTCTCCTCCAAAAACCCAGAAAATGCAGTGCTCTCTGGTCTTTTTGCCTATCCCGCGGGTGATGCGGCCAACTTTCACCTTTTTCAGCTAAATTCACGCATTTCCAATTTTGAAAATTGGTTGCGCTTGATTTCCTCCCATTTATTTGGATTGATAAGTATCAACATTACTTAAGGCTCATTTAAACCAAATCCCTCTCAAGGGGTTGTTCCCATGCACTTATCAAATAAACCCAATTTGGCATCCTTTATTCACGACCTCGCCATCTTTGGCAAAAGCATGTGATCATGACCATGACCATTATATACCATAAAAGTTTTCTGCCTCAAATAAGTGTTAATATCAACTCAATCATGATAGGCATGGCTTATGAGCATTTCACCGTCTCAAAGACCAGTAAAAGCAGTCAAACCCACAAACATAATCCAAACCTATGTACAAAGGCACAGGGACTTCTGCTGGCCCTCGGAATCTACTTCAAAACACCAAGCTCACATGAAAACCATGTACACAAACATAAACAAAAAAAGCCCATGTTACGCGTAAAGGCATACATACATCATATACACTGTGGCACTTAATCCCATGCATCTGGATTTGCATTTAATGGCCTCACGTGCAAGGTTTCACACCATAGACGTGCCATGGCACGATAGCGTACTTCGTATCGAAGATAATGGTAATGCACAGCAATATGTTTTGACTTGTTATGTTGGACATAGTCTTTTGCATACTTCGTACCGAACATAATGGTAATGCACAGCAATATGTTTTGACTTGTTATGTTGGACATAGTCTTTTGCAAGACTAATAGCACTCTGATTATCACACCGCAATGGTGTACTAGAAAGAGGAGAATGGCCAATATCTGTCAATACTTGTCGAAGCCAAATTAGTTCAAGAGCAGCAAGTGATGCCGCAATATATTCAGATTCTGTTGTAGAAACTGCAACACAACATTGTTTCTTGCTGGTCCAAGAAATAAGACAACCATTAATGAAGAAATAATTGCTACTAGTAGATCACATAGATAAATGTGAGCTGGCCCAATCTGCATTTGTGTAACCCAAAAGAGAAAGAGATGGAATGGAGTCGGATGTGAATTGTCGTTGATAAACCAAACCATAATCTGCAGTAGCTTTCAAGTATTTCAACACGCGCTTTGCTGAAGACCAATGCTTAAGAGAAGGACATGCAAGATGTTGCCCGAGATAGTTTAGCAATAAACAAAATGTCAGGACGAGTGTTCAAACCAACAACTTGAAGACATCCAACCAAATTAGCATATGGTTGATTTGTAACAAGCTGGCCACACCACCATCAGAAGTGTTTTTCATGGAACTCGCAAGACAAGGAGTAGTTGCTGAATGTGCAGATTCCAAACCAAACTTCTTAATAGTATCTTCAATAAACTTTGACTGTCGAAGGAATAAAATACCTTTGCTACGATCCCTTTGAATCTGAATGCCAAGACACGAGTGAAGATAACAACTGCTATAACAAATCCTTATGGTTGCTCCATGTAAATTTCTTCATTCAAATCTCCATTCAAGAAAGCTGTGTGCATGTCCATCTTTGACATCCGCAGGTAGCATGTACATGATGTGAACATAAACCTCATAAGCTGATAGGACGAGAAATCAAACCTCTGACGGGAAGAGAAATCAAACCTTTGACATGTAGTCAGGATGACATGACGTGAACATAAACCTCATAAGCTGACGGGACGAGAAATCAAACCTTTGACATCCGCAGGCAGCATGTAGCCAGGATGACATGATGTGAACATAAACCTCATAAGCTGATAGGACGAGAAATCAAACCTCTGACAAGAAGAGAAATCAAACCTCTGACATGTAGTCAGGATGACATGACGTGAACGTAACCAACCTCGTAAGATGAGGGGACAAGAAATCAATGAACGTAAACCAACCTCGTAAGATGACGGGACAAGAAATCAAACCTGTGACATTCACCATCGGGATAGTAAACCTCATAAGATGACGGAACGACAAATCAAACCTTTGACATCCGCAGGCAGCATGTAGCCAGGATGACATGATGTGAACATAAACCTCATAAGCTGATAGGACGAGAAATCAAACCTCTGATGGGAAGAGAAGTCAAACCTCTGACATGTAGTCAGGATGACATGACGTGAACATAAACCTCATAAGATGACGGGACAAGAAATCAAACCTCTGACATATAGCCAGGATGACATGACGTGAACATAAACTTCATAAGATGATGGAACCTCTCGGGAAATATGCTCGACGGAATTTCTTGTTAGTTGCCAAAGATTGAATTCCAAGACTTGACCACCATTGATCAGTCATATAGACCATCATTCTGATCATGAAAAGAGCTGCCTACTACTGACCCTGTCCTCTCTCATGGCAAGACAAGATCACCCATATAGCCATTTAGACCTGCATGGTTGCATTGTCGATCACAAAGAACATTGATAGACTTAAATAAACCTAGTCAATCTGATGAGCCAAAGCCAAGGCACGGTGCATCCAATGACCATGGCATCATGGTAACAATCCATGGAAACGTAGTCAACCATCATTCACGAAACATGTAACCATCATCACGGAACAACACCACGGCATCATGGATAAAATCCATGGAAACACAATCAACCAATATAGATTAGCCAAGTGAACCAACATCAACGAAACATGTAGCTTGGAATGACCAACATCAACGAAACATGTAGCTTGGAATGACCAACATCAACAAAACATATAGCTTGGAATGAACAACATCAACGAAACATATAACCATCACCATGGAACAACGATCCATGGAAACATAGTCAACCATCATCGACGAAACATGTAACCATCATCACGGAACAACACCACGGCATAGTCAACCATCATCGACGAAACATGTAACCATCATCACGGAACAATATTGCGACAACATAAAGTGGATACACAAAAATCATGAAAAACTTGCACCCTACATGCGCACACACACACACATGACTAACATATATATGAAGATGTGAGTGAATTACATCAATGCAATGAACACATATACATATATCGATAAAATGTGTAACCATCACCACCATGGCGTCATGGACATTTTGACGAAAAAGTATCCATTTGTATGCTTGAAAAATCATCATAAAACAGCACCATGGCATCATGGATCTTTTCCATGGGAACATAGTCAACTATCATTCACGAAACATGTAACCAAGTCAATGGATGCACATTCCATCAATATGAAAGAAACAAGATGCATTTAAAAGCATCACAATCAATATGGGAGAAACAATTGACATACCTTTTCTTGAGGATTTAATATGAGAATCATACCTATCAGCTCCTCATCTGAAAAGTGAGATTTGAGTATCCTCCATGCACTTGATGGATACCTACCCATATAGCAGTTTTCGTGATGGAGAACCAATGCTACCATTGTATGATGGAGATAAGGATTATGTCTCCACAAGAACTTCCTTAGGGTCACAAACTACTCCTGAATAGCTTCCAAGTCAATATTAGGTAATTTGGAAAAAATCTCACATATTTTTGGATAGAAAAATAACTCATCTTATTAAAATAAGTTCCCCTGAAACAAAAGTTCAAGATTTTCAGAAGGTGCATTAGAAATTAAATATAATCTGTTCAAGAGGCATTATCTTGAGGGTCAAGATTTTTTCGAAAGAGAGATATTTAGGTGAAATGATGCATTTTTGACACCTCAGTATGGGGGAATTCCCCTTATGAAGGAGGCACCTATTTCACATGATCTATAAGCAAGTATTCGTCAAACGAAATTTAGAAAAAGAGAAATTAAAATAGTACCTTTCAAGAAAGATAGTTTAGGAAGAACTTTTCCAGACCCAAACTCTGATTCAGACTATTGACCAAGACCTAATTCCTTCGTCAATTTCAATGAATGACGATCTGCCTAGTTCAGGAAAAATGTACTCAAATCCCCTAGCGAATCTGAAACTAAGTTAAGACTTTTGATTTTGATATGAGGATGAAGTTAACAGAATTCGAGGAATTCTGTTTGGAATTCAGACCTGGATCTAGAAGTATTGAGATACGGATTTAAGATTTATTCATGGTTTTCAAACAAAATCAAAACTGGAAACTTGCATAGAAACCCCTGTTTTCTTAAAGGACTGTCTTACGCCCGAATGCTGGAGGGAGCATTTGGCATATATGTTTATCTAAGGGAAGTTCAAATGCAACAGCTGGTGGGGGAGTGTTCGAGGGACAGCTCACACGGCAAAAACCTGCCCAGGTCTTGACCAGCCTGGGTATGGTGAAAAATGGTGTGCTTCTCCAGTACGATGGGCGAGGGCCGATGAAGCGGTCCCTGAGTGAAGTACCAGGACACCTAAGAAGGATCCTGGAGGATTCTGACCAGGCGATGCACGGGCTCGTATGTCGAGGAAGATATATATATGTATGTTGACGAAGTGATTATTGTAATCTGTTACTGGATCTCGTTGCTGACCAGCTGGTCCCAATGGAGAGTCCAGAGTGGTCCTATTTTTGTGAAACAAGGGATTGAATGGAAATTTTGAATTATGAAATCTGTGATCATATCTGTTTTGTCAATGGATTATTTTTATATTAAAGTTTTAAAGAGGAGTGTCTGCGTATCTCTGTTCTAAAGCTAAAGTTAAGAAAGGCATTTCAATTATGGGTGGGTGAGTACTTGTTTGGTTCCACCGATTCTAGTGGTAGGGTGGTGGCTAACCCATGGGCCAGATGGGCTGAAATCAGTGGAATTTTAATAATCAAAAACTGAAAAATTTTAGGATTACGCTAGGATTTGAGTAGTTAGTTAATTCCCTGATAAATTTCTCAATTGAGTGGATCAACGGCTGTGCCTGATCTTGATTAGGAAAAAAGCATTGAAATCACTCAGATGATCAAATTATATCACTGATAGTTTCCTTCTATCTGGTTTAGGATAGTTTAGAATTGATCTCGTTAGAAAAAATCGTTAAGAAAATTCAAAAAGGTGGAATCGTCCCCACTTTTTAGGCATGGGAAATTTTCCTGGTTTCGATTTTTGGAGTGACCACCAACCTAGTCTCGTGCCCGAACATTCATGGGCAAGGCCCCGAGTGAGAAACCCTGCCCCGCGCATGAGGGGACTGCTTTCGCTCTCAGCTACTACCGGGAGTCCCACGCGCGGAGGGGACAGAGGGATCTCATAGTTGGTATTAGAACGAAGTTGAAAGCTAATAAGAATAAACAAATTCTTATCAGAAATTGATAATAAAAACTCAGAAAAAGCATTTTTTTTTCATAATGTATTTTCATTCCGTAAGCTTCTTTAATGAAGAATTTTTTAATCAAAGAAATTATTTTTATAGATGGAAGTTTCCTATTTATCTGGTATTCCCGACCTCACCCAGTCTCTCAAGATATGACTGCGTTCGGCCTTCGAGCATCTCATTTCTTCCGCTTCAACTCAAACAAGCCGAGCTAGACTCGCACGCCATTTCGAGGATTTATATTTTCCTAACCCAGTGGAGAAACTACAGCATAAGTGGTTTGCAGGGTAGTATGTCCATGCCTCTTGTGACCGCCGTGCATTGTTGTGGCAGAACCTTTCATTGGCAATGATTCTGTTAAAACTGAAAATGGTGCATGGCGTCATTCTATATCATTCGACGCCTCGGAATTTCAGACTTTCATGCCAAGTCTACAGACTCCTTAGTTGTTTTATTCCTAAGGAGAAAATAATATCTCCCTTGTCAATAAGTGAACATTTGTATCAGGGCATGGCTATGGCCCAATACCGTCGTCTTATGTAACTCCAGAGGAGATTTTGAATTCTGGAGTCGAGCTGCTCTATGTACATATTGCAACTTTTATATAAATAAAGAAATATTTTCTGGAGAAAAATTCCCTGTTGTATAAGTGATTGTTTATGGACGATCTGATAAAGAAAATTCCCTGTTAAGTGATTGTTTATGGATAATTTGATAAAGAAAAATCTGTTATCGGACCTATGTCATAGATCTCCAATAAGATCATTGTCTTGTTTAAGAAATTGTTTTTCGAACCTCTTAAGTCTTAGGATCTCGTGGATGATATCAAAATAAAAATTTAATAATATATAAATTTTTGACAGAATCATGAGACGAGGAAACCGTGGGGCCATCAGCCAGACCCTCTCTCTAAAGACGACGAGCTTGACCCTGATGTTCGCAAGGCTCTTCATAGGACTCAGCCAGGACCCTTCAAATGAGAAGGGGAGAACCTGGGCGAGGCTGTGGAGAATTGGGTGGAAGCCATGGAAGAATATTTTGACATCACAGGCTACAATGAACGGAGCAAAATGGCTCTTGCCCAGCTGAAAATAGTGGAAACAGCCAGGGTAGCATGGAGGAACCACTGTGACACCAACCGTCTGGATAGAAATACTCAGTCCTGGAACAACCTAAGAAAGAGATTTTGTCCCCCTGGATTTTTGGAAATCAAAATGAACGAATTCTTAGAGCTAAAGCAGGAGAGAAAAACCATCGAGGAATATCACCAGGCCTTTGCTCTTCTACTCAAATATTCACCACCTCTAGATGAAGAACAACTCATGGCCAGGTTCATTCGGGGAATGAACGAACCCTTGGACACACTGGTCAAAAATGCCAAGCCAGTGTCCATGGCTGAATCAGTAAGAACGACAAAGGATTTTGCCAAAGCCTTTGTAGTAAAGGTCATGCCAAAGCCTGCACCCTCTAACTTTAAAAGATTCCAAGCCCAAGGAAGTACTTCAAACTTTCCACCCCCGAAGAGGCAGCAAGGCGGCCCGAATCAAAATCAGCATGCAGGAAGATTCCGAAGTGAAGGAAGACCCTTCCCCCATAATACTTTCTTGTCAGGTGTTTTTCTGAGTGGTCTTTTTGGCTTGTGTACATACGTGTGCATGGTGTGAATGAGAACTTGGCCGTGGAATGCCTTGCCAGGTGTACAGGGTGGACGGCATTTGATTCGGGCTTGTTGCAGGCCTGTCCGGAACATGGTTCGATGGAAGTGGTTTTAACTGCTCGGTCGTCTTGAAATGTGTGTACGCGTCCCCAAGGATACAATGGGCACTTGGAAGGTTGCATTTGAAAGAAGTTTATGGAGGGCATGGGCAATTTAAAGGTGAAAGAGGACCAGTATTGCCTTGGACATTAGTGTGAAAGCAATATGGGTGACCATCCATTAAGTTTTAAGCAAAATGAAAAAAAAATATTAACGTGGCAGCAATGAAATAATCCACTTGGCCGTTTATTGAGCTGCCAGAGTGCCGCCTTCAGGAAGGTTGCCGAGGACGCCAGGCGTAGGAGAATAAGAGTAGCCGCCTGGTAGGTGTGCTATGCGTGCCCCTGGTGATTGAGCGGGGAAGAAGTTGCCGCCCTTGGGGTCGTCAGCAGGAGAGAGAATGAAGGTAGGCGAAGACAGTCGGGTTGGCAAGGGACTGTGGAGACTGCCTGGTGCGCGAAGGCGCTCGTGGATTCTGCAGGCGACAGGGGCTGAAAAGGATAAGGGGGTCCTCCGGCGTGCGCAGCTGACGGGCTGGCGACTTGCAGAAAGGGATGAAGTGGGCGCAGAAGCGCAGTGGTGAAGAGCAGTGTGGAGGCCGACGTGAAGATTGGCTAGCACCGACGTGTGGGGTGAGGGAAGAGCAGAAGCGTGGTGTGATATAGAGAAGAAGGCCGCCTTGCTGTTGTAGGGCTGGTGGATATAGCCTAGGGTGCCAGGGTCCAGAAAAAAACACCTGCAGAGCTGGTTGCAGAGGCGTGGAGGTGAGCGTGCAAGAAGAAGGCGCAAGAGAAAGAGCCCGGGTCAATCTGCGAAGAGAGAAGGCCGCTGTTGGATGCGAAGGAGGTTACCTTCATTTGGGTGAGGTGATGGCCGTCTGCTGAAAGGTGGGCAGTGGTTTTGAAGGAAGAGGGAGCATCTGAAGGCCGCCGCTGGAGTTGGTAGCCGAAGGTGACGGGCTGCAGAGGTGGTGGGGCTCCTTGTGAAGAGCCAGAAGTGAAAGCTGACAGGCACTGTGGCGGCCTTGGTGTGTGAAGAGCCAAGCTGGGGGTGATCGTGGAAGTGTTAACGGAGCAGGGAGCCGCCTTGAAGCTGGTAGCGCAGACGTGGATGCGCAGGACAGAAGGCTGGCTTGTGAGCTGGCGAGTGGTGATGTGGAGGCATCCCCTTGCTTTGGATTTTGGATACAGAGAAGCAGAGGGCTGGATGCACGACTGAAAGGCAGAGCAGCTAACAAGGAGCTGTGAAAGTGGATGCGTAGTCTGGTGTGGGCGGCGTAAGCAAAGGCTGGAGCGTGGACGGACTGAGGTGGTGTGGCCTTGGTTCCGTTAGTCAGAGTGGACAGCGTAAGAGGGCGCCGATTGGAAGAGGAAGATGGGTGTTGCTGCTTGGTGGTGGGCCGGTAGCACTGCAGATAAGCTGCAAGAGGAAGGGTTTGAAGAGGCTGACAGAGGATCAGCACAGAGATAGGGACTGAGAGAGAGGTGTTGGGTAGCTGCTGTGCTGGCGACACATGCAGAAGTGATGGGCTGCAGAGAGAGTTGAGGGTTAGCTGGTGGGGTGCCCTCTGAAGTGAGTGGCCGGGTTCATTCTGGTGTGATTGGTATAGTAGGCAGGCGAGTGGTTCGTGGTGATTGGGAATGTGGTGTATCCTTGGCTAACAGGACTGAGTGTTTTGTTTATGGTTGTGTGAGTAAGGCTTTTGTGTCGGGAGAAACTTGTATACAGTGTTTTCTAGAAATATATTGCTGAGTGTTTGCTTGGTCTATGGTGCCCCTGTTTTTGCTGTTTGTCTGGCGTGGGTTGGGTGGTGAAGAGTGAGAGGAGTATTCCAGCCGGTGGGCTGGTGGTGCCCCCGTTCATGTGTGTTATTCCAAGTTTGCGAGGTGGAAGTGCTGTAGAGGCAGGGTTTTCTTTCTTTTTTTCACCTCACATCCTTCTGGTGCCCCCACTGAGGATAGCTCTGGCGTTGTTCTTTGCCTAGAAGGGCGTGTGTTCCACACTGAGTAGAGCTCACGGATTGTTACAGGTTGTCATGATGTGGTCTTATCCAGAGTTTCATGGCAGGAAGGGAGAGGATGTGTGTGACTTCTTGGAGCAGATGGAGTTGGCATGCATTAGCAATCATGTCACAGATGAAGAGCAGGTTCTGAGGTTAGTGAAGATTTTCTTGAAGGGAGATGCCCGAAGCTGGCTTAAGGATTTTGAAGCATAGGATGCTGGTGTTTTGACCTTAGACAGGTTGAAAGAAGGCCTTTTGGAGCGTTTTCAGCAAGTGGAGGATTCTAGTGTGATTTGGCAGGAGTTGAGCATCTTGAAGCAGGTTCGTGGGCAATCACTGGATGATTTTGTGAAGGTATTTACATGTTTGGGGAGTAAGTGGTGTATGACATTGAAGCAGGAAGTTCCTCCTATGTTTCTTAAGAATAGCTTGTTTATTGATGGTCTGTCACCTCATTTGAGGGTCAGGGTTGAGTTGAATAATCCCAGGTCATTTGATGATGCAGTTAGTGTTGCTAGGGAAAAGGAAGGCAAGGTTTTGAAGCAGATGGAGATGGGTATTTATCCGTATGAGGGTGTTGTGTCTGTAAGGGATATGCAGGTAAATTTTGTTGAGGTGGATAAGAGTCCTATGCAAAGTCTGATTAGACAAGAGCCTCAATCCATCTCCACCTCTGGCTCCTGCTCATCAAGACTAGCAACTTCCCATATATCATCCTCAAGGACAATACTCACATCACAATGCTCTTCATCAGCCAAATCAACATGTATACCTTCTTGAGTGTTGCCAACCCCCTGGTATCCTCGTCCAAAGACTCCTCAGCACATAATGCATCCAATGGACAAACATCCACATCATTCATCGTAGGTACCAGATCACCATCAAGCTGTCCAAGAAAATCCATAATAATGGAATCTTCCTCCACGCTCTCCACATCCGCATCACAAGCCATCTTCACTTCATCAGAAGTCTCTACCCCATCCTCCTCCCTCGTAGAATCTGGCAAAGAATCATCCTCAAAGCATCCTGTATCCAACATCTCTTCCTTCTTATCATCAGCCAATCCCAAGGCATCATCCTCTTTCCTTCCATGTGCATGCATATCATCTAGATCCAAATGATCTTCAATAGGACCTTCCAAATCACTGTCATGAACAGCCATGATGTCCAAATCCAAAGAAAAATCCACTGGCAAATTCTCATCTTCACTTTGCTCCTTCACCTGCTTCTCATCCACCTTCACCTGCTTCTCATCCACCCACCTGCTTCAAAAACTTTGGAAAAAAATCAGAAGGCATATAGAACATCCCCCTTTGCACCTGTATCGGCCTTCCTGATATGGTTGAGAGTGTAGCTAAGGCTACCTTGCATGTTGCTGAGATGCTGAAGGCAAAGTCCCTGGATGACAAAGATTCTGAACCAGTTGAGCTGTATGGTTGTGAAGAGATGCCTGAATTGCTAGAGCTGGAAGTTTTTGTGGACACTGCTGATGGAAGGGATGTGGATTTTTGTGTGGATAAAGGTCAAGATGCTAGAACCTGGCCTTCACTGGTGTTGATGGATGGGATGCTGGATGCTGTAATGCCACAGGTTTTGAAAACGAGGAGGTTGGTAGTGGGTGAAGAGCAAAGGCTTGAAGATGATGCTGTGTGGTCAGAGTCTGTGAATGCTGATCAGATGATGGACAGAAATGATTTTGTGATGCGCGTGGTTGATGTTTGGTGTGTAGTGATGCAGCCATGGTGTTTGAGAGATGCTGGGGAATGGAATGGTGAGTTGCTGTTTCCTTTTGATCCTGGTGGATAGCAATTGAGTTTGTTTTTTGCTGCTGAGCATGAATGCTCTAGCAGATGGGGGGGTGGCAAAGTATGTCAGGTGTTTTTCTGAGTGGTCTTTTTGGCTTGTGCACATACGTGTGCATGGTGTGAATGAGAACTTGGCCGTGGAATGCCTTGCCAGGTGTACAGGGTGGACGGCATTTGATTTGGGCTTGTTGTTGCAGGCCTGTCCGGAACATGGTTCGATGGAGGTGGTTTTAACTGCTCGGTCGTCTTGAAATGTGTGTACGCGTCCCCAAGGATACAATGGGCACTTGGAAGGTTTTAACTGCTCGGTCGTCTTGAAATGTGTGTACGCGTCCCCAAGGATGGGCACTTGGAAGGTTGCATTTGAAACAAGTGTATGGAGGGCATGGGCAATTTAAAGGTGAAAGAGGACCAGTATTGCCTTGGACATTAGTGTGAAAGCAATATGGGTGGCCATCCATTAAGTTTTAAGCAAAATGAAAAAAAAAATATACGTGGCAGCAATGAAATAATCCACTTGGCCGTTTATTGAGCTGCCAGCGTGCCGCCTTCGGGAAGGTTGCCGAAGACGCCAGGCGTAGGAGAATAAGAGTAGCCGCCTGGTAGGTGTGCTGTGCGTGCCCCTGGTGATTGAGCGGGGAAGAAGTTGTCGCCCTTGGGGTCGTCAGCGGGAGAGAGAGTGAAGGCAGGCGAAGACAGTCGGGTTGGCAAGGGACTGTGGAGACTGCCTGGTGCGCGAAGGCGCTCGTGGATTCTGCAGGCGACAGCGGCTGAAAAGGATAAGGGGGTCCTAGGCGTGCGCAGCTGATGGGCTGGATGTCTTGGGGCCTCTTTGTTGCTGTTAACTCGCATGGAAAAAAGGGTGTTTTGAACCTTTGGATGAAGTGGGCGCAGAAGCGCAGTGGTGAAGAGCAGTGTGGAGGCTGACGTGAAGATTGGCTGGTGCCGACGTGTGGGGTGAGGGAAGAGCAGAAGCGTGGTGTGATATAGAGAAGAAGGCCGCCTTGCTGTTGTAGGGCTGGTGGATATAGCCTGGGGTGTCGGGGTCCAGAAAAAAAACACCTTGCAGAGCTGGCTGCAAAGGCGCGAAGGTGAGCGTGCAAGAAGAAGGCGCAAGAGAAAGAGCCCGGGTCAGTCTGCAAAGAGAGAAGGCCGCCGTTGGATGCGAAGGAGGTTACCTTCATTTGGGTGAGGTGATGGCCGTCTGCTGACAGGTGGGCAGTGGTTTCAAAGGAAGAGGGAGCATCTGGAGGCCGCCGCTGGAGTTGGTAGCCGAAGGTGACAGGCTGCAGAGGTGGTGGGGCTCCTTGTGAAGAGACAGAAGTGAAAGCTGACAAGCACTGTGGTGGCCTTGGTGTGTGAAGAGCCAAGCTGGGGGTGATCGTGGAAGTGTTAACAGAGCAAGGAGCCGCCTTGAAGCTGGTAGCACAGACGTGGATGCGCAGGACAGAAGGCTGGCTTGTGAGCTGGCGAGTGGTGACGTGGAGACATCCCCTTGCTTTGGATTTTGGATACAGAGAAGCAGAGGGTTGGATGCACGACTGAAAGGCAGAGCACCTAACAAGGAGCTGTGAAAGTGGATGCGTAGGCTAGTGTGGGCCGCGTAAGCAAAGGCTGGAGCGTGGCGGACTGAGGTGGTGTGGCCTTGGTTTGGTTAGTCAGAGTGGACAGCGTAAGAGGGTGCCGATTGGAAGAGGAAGACGGGTGTTGCTGCTTGGTGGTGGGCCAGTAGCACTGCAAATAAGCTGCGAGAGGAAGGATTTGAAGAGGCTGATAGAGGATCAGCACAGAGATAGAGACTGAGAGAGAGGTGTTGGGTAGCTGCTGCTGGCGACACATGCAGAAGTGATGGGCTGCAGAGAGAGTTGAGGGTTAGCTGGTGGGGCGCCCTCTGAAGTGAGTGGCCGGGTTCATTCTGGTGTGATTGGTACAGTAGACAGGCGAGTGGTTCGTGGTGATTAGGAATGTGGTGTATCCTCGGCTGACAGGCCTGAGTGTTTTGTTTATGGTTGTGTGAGTAAGGCTTCTGTGTCGGGAGAAGCTTGTATACAGTGTTTTCTGGAAATATATTGCTGGGTGTTTGCTTGGTCTATGGTGCCCCTGTTTTTGCTGTTTGTCTGGCGTGGGTTGGGTGGTGAAGAGTGAGAGGAGTATTCCAGCCGATGGCTGGTGGTGCCCCCGTTCATGTGTGTTATTCCAAGTTTGCAAGGTGGAAGAGCTGTAGAGGCAGGGTTTTCTTTCTTTTTTTCACCTCACAGTCACCAACTGAAAGACTGCCCGACTCTTGCCATGTCAAGGGGATAGGGAAGTCGAGGACCCCGAATTCAAAGCCCAACCCCTTCATACTTGTCTAATCAAGGTCCTTCTCGCCCAAGCGCCAGGGTAACCCCAGAAGAACTCCAGCTCAGCCATTTGCCTCTGTCCAGAGTAACCTCAGAACTCCTTCCCATAACTGGGGCAACCAAAGAGAAAGAGTTCCACCTCAAACTGCAGCAGCCAGAGTAGTCACAATTTCAGATGTAGTAGAAGAGGAAAGAGGGCAGATCTTTGCTGCAATTGAAAACCAAGGACCTAACTTTCAGTTCTCAGTCATCCATACTCCAGCAGAATATCAGGGTAAGCCTTTTAAGCTTTTGATTGATTCAAGCAGATCTCATTCATTCATTTCCCCTGGATGCTTGCGTAAGCTAGTCTTAGAACAGAAATCACGAAAACCTATGCAAGTTGAATTGGCCAGTGGGAAGATTCTTTTCACTTACCATGAGACAGATCTTATCTAGTTCAATCTAGATGGTAATGTAACCGACTGTCAGTTCAAAGTCTTACCTCTGGGAATTTTTGACGGGATCCTTGGAATGGATTGGCTCCACAAAAATCAAGCTGACATACACTGTCACAATGGAACCATTTCCTTCCATGACCTTCACAGGAACAAAGTTCAAGGAATTGGAGTTTCTGGATCCCCAGACCTTCAGTTAGTAAAAGCTTCCAGGTTGCTGAAAGGACTTAGGAAGAAGCATCAAATTTATGTTGTCAAAATGAACCCAGTAGACTCAAAGCTTAAGGCTAAAGAACTAGAATGGTTAAGAGAATTTGATGATGTATTCCCAGCAGAAGTAACTGAAATGCCTCCAATCCGGGAAGTAGATCATGTGATTGAATTGACCCCCGGAGCTCAGCCAGTAGCAATACGCACGTACAAAATGCCAATTCTTGAAGCCATGGAACTCAAGGAACAGCTTAGACAGGTGTTAGAACAAGGGTTTGTAAGACCCAGTGTTTCACCTTGGGGTGCGCCAGTTTTCTTTCAGAAAAAGAAAGATGGAACGCTTAGACTCTGTGTGGACTAGGTCTAAATCAGCTGCTGACAGTAAGAATAAGTATCCTATCTATGTAAGTTGGAGATTCTTCTCTTTTCTATTTCTTTTATGGTTTTTTATGATTTTTGTCTTCTCTAAAATGAAATGATGTTATGCCTCATTAAAAAAAGGCATTCCCCTCTCTTCTTTAGTAAATCTCCTAGGTGATTGATTACTGGATAAAATCAAGTTTTTCATAATGTTCTCTTAAATAAGTAGAAAATGTTTACACTAGAATGATTTAAATACTCTTGGTGAACTTCTAATTAATTTTAGTGAGTTAAAAATTGAAAAATGGACAGCCATACAAAGGAGGTTATGGCGAAATTTTTTGAAAAATTATGAAATAAATTTCATCTTTTATTAATCAAAAAGAGTTATCCCCATTGTTAGAGTATTCTAAAAGTGTCATTTTCATTCATGCATAGAAAGATGCATATTGATTAATTTTTAAAAGAGAATGATTTTCAATAGAATTAAATTCTATGAAAGATACCTATTGATATTTTTTTAATTGTGAAAGTGTTACTTTCTTCATTATGGATTTTTATGCATAAAATAATGCATAAAAGTATATTTTTTATTACAAAAGAGTTACTTTCATCATATTGATTTTTATGCATAAAAGTATGCATAAAAGAATATTTTTTTATTATAAAAGTGTTACTTTTATCATTATTGATTTCTATGCATAAGAGTATACATAAAAGAATATTTTTTTATTATAAAAGTGTTACTTTTATCATTATTGATATCTATGCATAAAAGAATATTTTTTTATTATAAAAGTGTTACTTTTATCGTTATTGATTTCTCTGCATAAAAGAATATTTTATTATTATAAAAGTGTTACTTTATCATCATAAATGATTTTTATGCATAAACATATGCATAAAAGATATATTTTTTTAATATTAAAAGTGTGATTTTTATGCATAAACATATGCATAAAAGATATATATTTTTTTATATAAAAGTGTGATTTTCATCATAAATAATTTTTATGCATAAACATATAAATAAAAGATATTTTTTTATATTAAAAGTGTGATTTTTATCATAAATAATTTTTATGCATAAACATATGCATAAAAGATATATTTTTCATATTAAAAGTGTGATTTTCATCATAAATGATTTTTATGCATAAACATATGCATAAAAGATATATTTTTAATATTTAAAGTGTGATTCTCATCATAAATGATTTTTATGCATAAACATATGCATAAAAGATATATTTTTTATAGTAAAAGTGTGATTTTCATCATAAATGATTTTTATGCATAAACATATGCATAAAAGAAATTCTTTTATATTAAAAGAGTGATTTTCATAAATTATTTATATGCATAAACATATGCATAAAAGAAAGTCTTTCGTGATAAAAGAGTGATTTTCAACATAAAGGATTTTTATGATGATAAAAGTATGACTTTCATCAGAATTGGATTTTTTGCATAATTAGATGCATATAGAATCTTTATAATTAAATAAGGGAACTCCTTAATCCTCTATTTAATTTTCATAAAAATTAGAAAAATGAATAAGTAGATAATGTGTGAGAAGAAATGCTACCGTTTTATATTCACTAAGATGGTAATGAGAAAATTCAAGTAAACTATCAAAGTCGGAGATCGAGATAAATGATTATTTTATTCCTCATAAGAAATTCATGTTTTAGAAATCTGTAAGCAAATATTCATCAAACAAAATTTAGAAAAAGAGAAATTGAAATAGTACCTTTCGAGAAAGATAGTTTAGGAAGAACCTTTCCAGACCCAAACTCTGATTCAGACTATTGACCAAGACCTAATTCCTTCGTCAAATTCAATCAATGACGATGTGCCCAGTTCAGGAAAAATGTACTCAAATCCCCCACCAAATCTCAAACTAAGTTGACTTTTGATTTTGATCTGAGGATCAAGTTAACAGAATTCGAGGAATTTTGTTTGGAATTCAGACCTGGATCTAGAAGTATTGAGATTCGAATTTAAGATTTATTCATGGTTTTCAAACAAAATCAAAACTGGAAACTTGCATAGAAACCCTGTTTTCTTAACACTAGTTCTGTAATTGGACGCTAAAGTGTCCTGAAAGTTAGCATTTTTCTTGAATTTTTGTGGGCAATCTATTAAGAGTTTTGAAATGCTTAACATCCACAGATGTTCCTCAAGACCCAAAAAAAATTTGAGATTTTTTAAATTGCACTTTTCTTAGCTTTTGCAAGGCAATATTTTAATTTTCTTAGACGCATGCTGATAAAACGCATGATTTTTGCTGTTTTTAAAATAGTAGTAATTTGTACATAACTTTTAGAAGGGACATAGTTTGATCATGAAACTTGGCTTGATGGAAAGCCCATGATGTAAACTAAATCTTGGAATCATCAAACGATAATTATTGGATAAATTTTTGACTCGCTAATATTGAAATGATGTTTTTTATACAGGTGGAGCATGAATTTTTCTCCTTCCATATGCAAGCTAATAATGTAAAACTTGAGGTGCACCCATGTTATATAGAGTAAATACTACTTTGTTTTGAATTTTCCAAAACTTTAGAGCCACTTTTGGGCCTCTTCTCATACATGGCCTTTTGCGCAACCTGTTTTTAATACGTAAAATGTCTAATTATGAGCCTAATTTTGATTTTCATCAAAGGGGAAAGCTGTGTAAGTGCATTATTTGTTGTAACTATAGGTGTAGACTACTTGTGCAAGCATAGTTATGATTAGTTTTTGAAAAAAGATGATCAAATTTTGTATTTTTATTTTTTACAGTTTTTTTAGAATTAGGCGATAAGAACCTACTTAAGTGGAGGCTAAGTTAGTGTCATACACATCAAATTATGGCTTATTTATCTCATCTCAAGCATGAAAACCAATAATCAACATTCTCATTGATAGGGCTACAATTTTTTTTAGTGGCGTGATTGAGTTTTGATAATACACGTTACTTTTGCTAATTTTATACAACTTTTTTGGAAAAAATTCTAGGAAAGGAAAATGATTTTTTTGGTGAACTTCTACCTCCTTGGACTAATGTATGCTATCAAAATATCTTGGGAAAAATGCTATTGATATCATTGGATTTTTTTTTTGAGAGAATGATGCTTGCATATTTGGAAAAATCCTGAAAAAATGTTCATTTTCAAGACATGTGCTACTTTGTTGCTTATGTACTTCCAAATAAAAAGGCATTTTATATGTTTAGCATTTTTTACATAAGCATAGGGTTATGTTCTACATGCCCAATGAAGCATTTTGGTTTTTAAAGCTTACATTAGGAGTTTGATTTTTTTTCGTAACCCCCAAAAAAGGACACTCAAGTGTCCTGTTTTGGTACCAAACTAGTGTTAAAGGATTGTCTTACGCCAAAATGCTGGAGGGAGCATTTGGCATATATGTTTATCTAAGGGAAGTGTGGTTGCAACAGCTAGCGGGGAGTGTTCGAGGGACAGCTCACGCGGCAAAAACCTGCCCAGGTCTTGACCAGCCTGGGTATGGTGAAAAATGGTGTGCTTCCGGTACGATGGGCGAGGGCCGACGAAGCGGTCCCTGAGTAAAGTACCAGGACACCTAAGGAGGATCTTGGAGGGTTCTGACCAGGCGATGCATAATCTCGCGGTGCTTAGGACATCCATACGTATGTCGAGAAAGATATATATATGAATGTAAACGAAGTGGTTATTGTAATCTGTTTTACTGGATCTTGTTTGTTGACCAGCTGGTCCCAACGGAGAGTCCAGAGTGGTACTGTTTTTGTGAAACAAGGGATTGAATGGAAATTTTTAAATTTTGAAATCTGTGATCATATCTGTTTTGTTAATGAATTATTTTTATATTAAAGTTTTAAAGAGAGAAGTGTGTGCGTATCTGTTTTCTAAAGCTAAAGTTAAGAAAGGCATTTTAATTATGGGTGGGTGAGTACTTGTTTGGTTCCATCGATTCCAATGGTAGGGTGGTGGCTAACCCATGGGCCGGATGGTGTTAGGCTGGAATCAGTGGAGTTTTAATAATCAAAAACTAAAAAATCTGAGGAGGATTACGCTAGGATTCGAGTAGTTAGTTAATTCCCTGATAAATTTCTCAATTGAGTGGATCGACGACTGTGCCTGATCTTGATTAGGAAAAAAGCGTTGAAATCACTCAGATGATCAAATTATATCAGTGATAGTTTCCTTCTATCTAGTTTATTCAGGTGAAGGATAGTTTAGAATTGATCTCATTAGAAAAATTCGTTAAGAAAATTCAAAAAGGTGGAATCGTCCCTGCTTTCCGGGCATGGGAAATTTTTCCGGTTTTGGTAGTCTCGTGCGCCCAGACATTCGTGGGCGAGGCCCCAAGTGAGAAACCCTGCCCCATGCATGAGGGGGCTGCTTTTGCTCTCAGCTACTACCGGGAGTCCGGCCCGTGGAGGGGGTAGAGGGATCTCACAAATATCTAGCTAGGGGGCCTGGGAACTCTTTTTCCCTGGTACCCGGGACAAAACCTAACCAAATTCTTAAATGGATCCCATCACTACAGTGGTTGGGCGGTTGGCTAACCCACGGGACGACTGGATAGGGTTATGCTAACCCATGAGACTCGATGGCTGGACTGATGGGTCCCTAAAAAGAGACTCAATTCTGTTATGGTACGATAGATGAAGTAAATCCCGGATAAAAATTGTTCTATGGAAAAGAATCAAAGGCTGTGCCTCTCTCAATGAGGAAAAAAGCATTGGTCTCTAATGATCCAAGTGTAAGTCTTTTCCTTGATATGACTATGGGACTTACGGGTTCGGTTAGATCAGTTCAGATAGTTAAGGCTCATGACTACGTTAGAGTAAAAATATCCTAGAGGAATCGCCCATGCTTTTGGAGCGAGGGAAGTTTTTCTGGGTTCGGTTTTGGAAGAACCGAGGGATTAGTCTCTTGTCTGGATATACGCGGGCGAGGCCCCGAGTGAGGGACCCTGCCCCGCCCAAGAAGTGCTACTTCCGCTGCTAGCACCCTAGAATTCATTGTTGCAGGGCGGGGACAGGGATCTTTCATGGTGTGTTGCCATCCGCTATTTTTTTGCATAGTGCGCCCAAGGGATCCTCTATGCAAGAAATACCGAGTTTGGGTGGGGCATCATTATCATATGGTTTCCGATGGTGGTGAAACTTTGGGAGTGGGTTCATGGGGCTCCTACCCCTCCATTCACAAAGTTTCACCACCATCATATGCTGGATGGGCGGGACAGTGTGTTGCCACCAGCTATTTTTTGCATAGCGTCCAAGGGGTTCCATGTGCAAAAAATAGTGGGTTTGGGTGGGGCATCATCATCATACGATATATGATGGTGGTGAAACTTTGCAAGCAAATCCATGGGACTCCTACCCCTCCACTCACAAAATTTCACCACCATCAGACACCGGATAGATGGGAGGGTGTGTTGCCAACCTACTGTCTTTCGCATAGTGCCCCAGGGCTCCCCTATGCAAAAAATAGGGGGATTGGGTGGGGCATCATTATCATACAGTGTCCGAGGGTGGTGAAACTTTGTGAGAAATCCATGGGACTGCTACCCCTCCACTGTCAAAGTTTCACCACCATCAAACGCCGGATGGGCGGGACGGTGTGTTGCCACCCGCTATCGTTCACATAGTACCGAAGGCGTCCCCTATGCAAAAAATAGTGGGATTGGGTGGGGCAGCATTATCATACAGTGTCCAAAGGTGGTGAAACTTTGCAAGCTAGTCCATGATGGGGGTCCTACCCGCACACTCTCAAAGTTTCACCACCATCACATGGCCACCCGCACTATTTTTTCGCATAGTGCCCAAGGGCCCCCCTATGAAAAGAATAGTAGGTTGGGGTGGGGCATCATTATCATACGGTGTCCGATGGTTTTAAAACTTTGCGAGCGGGTCCATGGATCTTCTACTCTTTTGCTAACAAAGTTTCACCACCATCGAATGCCGGATGGTGTGTGACGGTGTGTTGCCACCCACTATTTTTCGCATAGTGCCCAAGGGGTCCCCTATGCAAAAAATGGCGGGTTCGAGTGGGGCATCATTATCATACAACGTCTAATGTTCCTGAAACTTACAAGTGGGTCCATAGGGCTTCTACACATTTACTTGCAAAGTTTCACTACTACTACCATCGGACGCCGGATGGCCAGGGCGGTGTGATGCCACCCACTATTTTTTGCATAGTGCCCAAGGGGTCCCCTATGCAAAAAATAGCGGGTTTGGGTGCGGTATAACTAGCATACGGCGTCCGATTGTGGTGAAACTTTGCGAGCGGGTCCATATGGGGATTCTATCCTTTTGTTCCCAAAATTTTACCACCATCGAACACCATGGGTAGAACGGTGTGTTGCCACTCGTCGCTATTTTTTGCACACTACCCAAGGAGTCCCTTTTGCAAAAAATACCAGGTTTGGGTGGGGCATCATTACCATACGGTGTTCAATGGTGGTGAAACTTTGTGAGAAATTCCATGGGGCTCCTAACCCTCCGCTTGCAAAGTTTCACCACAAGCGGACGCTGGATGGGCGGGACGATGTGTTGCAGCCCGCTATTTTTTTGCATAGTGCTCAATGAGTTCCCTATGCAAAAAATAGCGGGCTTCGGTGGGGCATCATTATCATATGGTGTACGATGGTGGTGAAACTTTGTGAGTGGTCGATGAGGCTATTACCCCTCCACCACTCGCAAAGTACACATGGGACGTCGGATCGGTGGGACGGTGTGTTGCCACCCGCTATTCTCTCACATAGTGCCATGGGGTCCCCTATGCAAAAATACAAGGTTTGGGTGAGGCATCATTATCATATGGTGGCCGATGGTGGTGAAACTTTGTGAGCAGTTCCATGGAGCTACTACCCCTCCTCTTGCGAATTTTCACCACCATTGGATGTCAGATGGGTAGGAGGGTGTGTTGCCACCACCTGCTATTTTTTTGCATAGTGTCCCCTATGCAAAACATAGTAGGTTTGGTGGTGAAACTTTGCAAGTGGGTCTATGGGGATGCTTCTCCTCCACTCGCAAAGTTTGACCACCATTGGATACCAGATATGTAGGACGGTGTGTCGCATAGTGCCCAAGGGGTCCCTTATGCGAGAAATATCGAGTTTGCATGGGGTGCATCATTGTTATATGGTTTCCAATGGTGGTGAAACTTTGGGAGTGGGTCCATGGGGCTCCTATCGCTCCACTCAAATTTTCACCACCACGGAATGCCAGATGGGTGGTAAGGTGTGTTGCCATCTGCTATTTTCTGTTGCATAGCACCCAAGGGGTTCCCTGGTGCAGAAAATAGCGGGTTTAGATGGGGCATCATTATCATAGGGTGCCCGCCGCTGGTAGTGAAACTTTGCGAGTGGATCCATGGGGCTCCTACCCCTCCACTTGCAAAGTTTCACCACCATCAGACACCAGATGGGTGGGACTGTGTGTTGCCACCCGTTATTGTTTTGCATAGTGTCCAAGGGCTCCCCCTATGCAAAAAATAGCATGTTTCAGTGGGGCATCATTATCATATGGAGTCCGATGGTGGTGAAACTTTGCAAGCGGTCCATAGGGAAGCTACCCCTTCACTCGCACAAAGTTTCACCACCATCAGATGACGTTGGATGGGAGAGACGGTATGTTTCAACCCACAATCTTTCGTATAGCACCCAAGGGATCCCCTATGCAAAAGATAGTGGGTTTGGGTGGGGCATCATTATCATACGGTGTTTGATTATGGTCAAAGTTTTGCAAGAGGGTCCATGGGGCTCCTACCCTTCTGCTTGCAAAGTTTTGCCAACAAGCATGGGAGCATGGGACGTTAGATGGCTAGGATGGTGTGTTGCCACCCTCGCTTATTTTTCGTATAGTGCCCAAGGGGTCCCGTACACAAAAATACCAGGTTTGGGTGGGGCATCATTATCATACGGTGTCTGATGGTGGTGAAAATTTGTACATGGGTCCATGGGGTTACTACCCATCCACTTGCAAAGTTTCACCACCATCGGACTTTGGATAGGTGGGACGGTGTGTTGCCACCCACTATTTTTTCGCATAGTGCCGAAGGGGTCCCCTATGCAAAAACTGGTAGGTTTTGTTTGGGGCATCATTATCATACGGTGTCCTTGGTGGTGAAACTTTGTGAGCAGGTCCATGGGGCTGATACCCCTCCACTCGCAAAGTTTCACCACCACCACACCGGACACCAGATGGGCGGGACGGTGTGTTGCTACCTGCTATTTTTTTTCATAGTGCCCAAGGGGTCCCCTATGCTAGAAATAGCGAGTTTGGGTGGGGCATCATTGTCATACAGTGTCCAATGGCTATGAAACTTTGGGATCAGGTCTATGGGGCTCCTACCCCTCCACTCGCAAAGTTTCACCATGATCAGACGTCGGATGGGCACAGGACGATCTGTTGCTACCCGCTATTTTCCTCATAGCGCCCAAGGGGTTCCCTGTGAAAAAAATAGCGGGTTTAGGTGGGGAATCAATATCATACGGTGTCTGATGGTGGTGAAACTTTACGAGCGGGTCCATCGAATGCTCCCACCCCTCCAATTGCAAAGTTTCACCACCATCCAACCGATGGTGCTAAAAGTTTGCCAGAGGAGGGGTAGTAGCCCCATGGAACCGCTCACAAATTTTCACTACCATCGAACATTGTACGATAATGATGCCTCACCACCAAACCTTGTATTTTTACATAGGGGACCCCACGACACTATGCAAAAAAATAGCAGGTGGTAACACACCGTCCCACCCATCCCCGACATCCCACGGGTACTTTTCGAGTGGAGGAGTATCATCCCTATCGAGCACTCACAAAGTTTTACCACCATTGTATGCCGTATGATAGTGATACTCAACCCAAACCCACTATTTTTTGCATAGGGAACCCATTGGGCACTATGGACCTACTCGTAAAGTTTCAGGACCATTGGACACCATATGATAATGATGCCCCACCTGAACTTGCCATTTTTGCATAGGGGAGCATTTGGACACTATGCAAAAAATAGCAGGTGGCAACACACCGTCCCACCCATCCGGTGATGGTAGTGAAACTTTTTGAGGAGAAGAGTAGAGGTTCCATGGACCCTCTCACAAAGTTTCACAAACATTGGATACCGTATGATAATGATGCCCCACCCCAACCCGCTATTCTTTGCATAGGGGACCACTTGGGCAGTATGCAAAAAACTAGCACAGGTGGCCACACACCATCCTGCCCATTCAGCGTCTCATAGTGGTGGCGAAACATTGCGAGCGTAAGGGTAGTAGCCCCATGGATTGGCTTGCAAACTTTCACCACCTTCGAACATTCTATGATAATGATGCCCCACACCCAATCCCGCTATTTTTTGCATAGCGGACCGCTTGGGCACTATGCATAGAGGGTGGCAACACACCGTCCCACCCATCTGGTGTGTGATGGTAGTGAACAGCTCAAAACGTTTTACCACCATCGGACACCGTATCATAATGATGCCTCACCCAAACCTCATATTTTTGCATAGGGCACTATGCGAAACAATAGTGGGTGGTAACACACCATCCCACCCATCCAACATCCCATGGGCACTTTGCGAGTGGAGGGGTAGCAACCGCATAGACCACTAACAAATTTTTACTAGCATCGTACACCGTATGATAATGATGCCCCACTAAAACCCGCTATTTTTTGCATAGGAAATCCCTTAATAAATATGTGGAAAATAGCGGGTGGCAACACACCGTCTCAACCATGCGATCGATCCATGGTGAAAGTTTGCAAGTGCAAGGGTAGGAGCCCCATGGAACCAGTCCCAAAGTTTCACTGCTATCGGAAACCCTATGAAAAGGATGCCCTACCCTATTGGTGGTGAAACTCTTCGAGTGGAGGGTTAGGTCGAGCCCCATGGATCCGGTTGCAAAGTTTCACCACCATCGAACACCATATGATAATGATGCCCCGGCCAAATGCGCTATTTTTTGCACAGGGAACGCCCTAGGTGTGCTATCCAAAAAATAGCGAGTGGCAACACACCGTCCCGCTCATCCAGCATCCAATGGTGGTGAAACTTTGCGAATGGAGGGGTAGGAGCCCTATGGACCCACTCCCAAAGTTTCACCACCATTGGACACCGTATAACGACGATTATGCCCCACCCAAACTCGCTTTTCTTGCATAAGGGACCCCTTGGGCACTATGCAAAAAAGTAGCGGATGGCAACACACCATCCCATCTATCTGGTGCATGATGGTGTTGAAACTTTGCAAGTGGAGGGGTAGGATCTGTATGGACCCGCTCACGAAGTTTCACAACCATCAGACACTGTATGATAATGATGCCCCACCCAAACCAACTATTTTTTGCACAGGGAACCCCTTGGGCGCTATGCAAAAAATAGCAGGTGTGGGAACACACCGTCCCGCCCATCGGATGTCTGATCATGGTAAAACTTTGTGAGTGAAGGGGTAGGAGCTCTCCATGGACCCGCTCCCCAAGTTTCACCGCCATCAGATATCGTATGACAATGATGCACGACCCAAACTCGCTATTTCTTGCATAGGAGACCCCTTGGGCGCTATGCAACAAAATAGCAACACAACATCCCGCCCATCTGGTTTCCGATGGTGAAGAATCTTTGCGAGTGGGGGGGTAGTAGACCCATGGACTTGCTCCTAAAGTTTAACCACTATCGACACCCTATGACACCATCTGGTTTCGGATGGGTGATGAATCTTTGCGAGTGGGGGGGTAGTAGACCCATGGACTTTCTCCTAAAGTTTCACCACTATCGACACCCTATGACAACAATGCTCCACCCAAACCTATTATTTTTTGCATAGGGGATCCCTTGGGCACTATGCAAAAAAATAGCCGATGACAACACACCGTCCCACCCATCGATGGTGGTGAAACTTTTCTCCATGGACACACTCACAAAGTTTCATCACCATCAGATACCGTATGATAATGATGCCCCACCCAAACCTGGTATTTTTGCATAGGGGACCCCTTGTGCACTATGCGAAAGAATAGCGGGTGGCAACACCGTCCTAGCCATCTGACGTTTGATGGTGGTGGAACTCTACGAGTGGAGGAATAGGAGTCCCACGGACCCTCTTACAAAAATTTAACCCCACCATCAGACATTGTATGATAATGATGCCCCACCCAAACCCTCTATTTTTTGCATAGGGGACCCATTGAACACTATGCAAAAAAATAGGGAGTGGCAACACACCGTCCCACCCATCCGTTGTTCGATGGTGGTGAAACTTTACCAGTATAGGGTTAGGAACCCCTTGGACTTGCTTACAAAGTTTCACCACCATCAAACACCGTATGATACTGATGCCCCACCCAAACGCGCTACTTTTAGCATAAGGAACCCCTTGGGCACTATGCAAAAAAATAGTGGGTGGCAACACACCGTTCCCCCCATCCTGCATCCACCAATGGTGGTAAAATTTTGGTATTCAAGGGGTAGAAGTCCCATGGAGCCGCTCGTAAAGTTTCATCACCATCGAACAACATATGATAGTGATACCCCACCCAAACCCACTATTTTTTCCATATGGGACCCCTTGGCACTATGTGAAAAATAGTGGGTAGCATCACAAGGTGCCGACCATCCGATGGTGTTGAAACTTTGCAAGAGGGGTAGAAGCCCTATGAATCCAATCCTAAATTTTCATGACCATTGGATGCTATATGATAATGATTCCCCACCCAAACTCGCTATTTTTTGCAAAGGCGACCCCTTGGGTACTATGCGAAAAATAGCGGGTGGCACCACACCTTCCCACTCATCCGGCATTCAATGGTGGTGAAAATTTGTGAGCATAAGAGTAGACATTCCATGGACCTTCTTTCAAAGTTTCACAACCATTGGACACCATATGATAATGATGCCCCACCCCAACCGGCTATTCTTTGCATAGGGGACTCCTTGGGTACTATGCAAACAAATAGCACAGGTGGCCACACACCGTCCCCCGCCTATTTGGCATTTGATAGTGCTACAAAAATGCAAACATAAGGGTAGGAGACCAATGGACTAGCTTGTAAAGTTTTACCACCTTTGGACATTGTATGATAATGATGCGCCAACCAATCCCGCTATTTTTGCATAGGGGACCCCTTGGGAACTATGCGAAAGATAGTACTAGGTGGCAATACACCATCCCGGCCATTCGGTGTGTGATGGTGGTGAAACTTTGCGAGTGGAGGGGTAGTAGCCCCATGGAATGCTCGCAAAGTTTCACCACCTTTGGACACTATATGATAATGATGTCCCACACCCAATCCTGCTAGTTTTTGCATAGGTGACCCCTTGGGCACTATGCGAAAGATAGCAGGTGGCAACGCAGCCTCTCGCCCATCCGGTGTCCAATAGTGGTGAAACTTTGTGAGTGGAGGGGTAGGAGCCCCATGGATCTCGTTCCAAAGTTTTACCACCATCGAAACCCATATGATAATGATGCCCCACCCAAACCCTCTATTTTTCGCACAGGAAACCCCCTAGATGCTATCCAAAAAATAGCGGGTGGCAACACACCGTCCTGCCCATCTGGCATCCGATGGTAGTGAAACTTTGGGAGTGGAAGGGTAGGAGCCCCATGGACCCGCTCCTAAAGTTTCACCACTATCAGACACTGTATGACAATGCTGCCCCACCCACACTCGTTATTTCTCACATAGGGGACCCCTTGGGCACTATGCAAAAAACTAGCGGATGGCAACACACTGTTCCATCTATTTGGTGCACAATGGTGTTGCAAATTTGCAAGTGGAGGGGTAGGATCCCCATGGACCTGCTCACAAAGTTTCACAACCATTAGACACCATTAGACACCATATGATAATGATGCCCCACCCAAACCCGCTATTTTTTGCAAAGGAAAACCCTTGAATGGGCGCTATGCGAAAAATAGCAGGTGGGAACACACCGTCCTGCCCATCCGATGTTCGTTCATTTAGTGAAACTTTGCGAGTGGAGGGGTAGAAGCCCCATATACCTACTCCCAAAGTTTTACCACCATCGGCGGACACCGTATAACAATGATGCATAACCCAAACTCGCTATTTCTTACATAGGGGACCCCTTGGGTGCTACAACAAAATAGCGAATAGCAACACACCCCGTCCTGCCCATTTAGTGTTCGATGGTGGTGAAACTTTGTGTGAGTGGGGGAGTAGTAGACCCATGGACTTGCTCATAAATTTCCACCACCATTGACACTGTATGACAACGATACCGCACCTAAACCTGCTATTTTTGCATCATAGGGGACCCCTTGGACACTATGCAAAAAAATAGCAAGTGTGGCACAACAAACCGTCCCACCCATTCAACATCCGATAGTGGTGAAACCGTGCAAGAGGAGGGGTAGTAGCCCCATTGACCCACTCACAAAGTTTCACCACCATCAAACACCGTATGATAATGATGCCCCACCCAAACCAGGTATTTTTGTATAGGGATTTCCCTTGTGTACTATGCGCAAGAATAGTGGGTGGCAATATACCATCCCAACTATCTAACATCCGATGGTGGTGGAACTCTACAAACGGAGGGGTAGGAGTCCCATGGACCCTCCTACAAAAATTTAACCACCATCAGACACCATATGATAATGATGCCCGACCCAAACCCACCATCAGACACCATATGATAATGATGCCCGACCCAAACCCACTATTTTTTGCATAGCGAAGCCCTTGGGCGCTATACGAAAAATAGCAGGTGGCAACACACCGTCCCACCGACCCGATGTCCGATGGTGGTGAAACTTCTTGAGGAGAAGAGCAGAAGTTCCGTGGACCCTCTCACAAAGTTTCACAACCATCGCACACCGTATGATAATGATGCCTCACCCCAACCCGCTATTCTTTGCATAGGGGACCACTTGGGCAGTATGCGAAAAAATAGAAAGAATGGAACATGACTACTTCAACAAAGCAAAGTTTGACAACTATCGTCTAGCCCCCATACTCACCACAAAAAAAAAGGAACTGTGAGCAATCTTGTGAGGGAGAGGCGACAGTATGCTTTAGGTATTTTACATCAGGCATGGCTGACGAAGGAAGGGCAAAAGGCAATGCTGCTTTCTTGGCTTGAAGAAGCATTTTTCGGAAGGAATAACCCTCACTCCTAGTAATCATGTCCTCTATTCTAATTGTTCACCTTGCAGCCTCACTCCAAAAATACCAAGAAGCATTGGAGGATGCCAAAAGAACTGTTGAATTGAAGCGTGACTAGGGCAAAGGGTACAATAGAATTGGTGCTTCTCTTATGTTGGGCTTGGTAAGCATGATGATGACGATGATGCAGTGGCAGCATACAGGAAGGGCATTGGATTACGAGCCCACCAATGAGGCCCTTCAATCACGACTATATGATCTAGGCAGTGCCACCTTCTCCTTTTGGTGACATTTTCTCAGGGCGGCCTGATTTCTGGGTCAAAGTCTCTCAAGATCCCACTAGAACCCGGGGTTTTATTTTTATTTAGCCATATTTTGTGCAAATATGCACGCAAGGACGCTATTCTATTTTTTATGAAAGAGTATCACAAAGAATTAGAAACATACGAGGCGAGTCTTATTAAATATGATGAAAACAATCAGGAGCTTTTTGAGGGAATAAGAAATGTGTTGCTCACATCGACGCTGCCCAATAGAGGAGCCGTGACGAGGAGTTGAAGGAGCGGCAGGTAAATTCAAAGAAGGTGAATGCATCTTAAACGTTGTTGGTGGTATTCATGAGGCTGCATGGTTCATACTCTACTCAGAGCGGCCAGATTCTAGTATGTAGTAGGTCCATGGGGATGCTTCATGCATCCATCTTGAGTCTATTGCGACTTCTATTATATGTATTGATGAGGTGGGTGAAGAACTTTCCACCACCTCGTTTGCTAATGTTATTATATTTATCTGGGATGATGCGTGGCTGGCTGCTCTGCTGATGATGATGCGCATGGTCTACGATATGGGTTCCCTCACCTTACTAAGAATGTAGATGTTGTTTTAGTTGATGTAGCCATGGACAATGAAGCACATGTGCTATTTGATGCTATCCCTCACACAGTTGAGGATGCTGATGATGTGTTCTTTGATGTAAATGTAGCTATGGACGATGATGCACATGGGCCACTCGAATGACCCTCATATCAATGAGGATGATACAGTTATTATGGTTCCTTGGACACCTTGGAATAATGTCTTTCCTTCATGCACGAGAGAAATACACATAAGCAAGAGGTTTTTTTATAAAATAAACACTGAAGTTAAGATCAAGCAGCCTCGTGTGTGAACAACAAGAACCTTGGTATTGCACCAAGCTCTACTCAGTGTTGGGAGGAGCACACTTGGTCTTGTGCTATTGTGGTGCACTAGTTGCAGGGGCTTAGATCAAATCAAATACTAAAAATGGGGAGAAAAGAAGCACACATATGGCTTTGATGATCCAGATCATTTATACCTACTGCATGGAGTACATGGAACACATCCTTCACCTCCGTTGTGGGAAACTCGGGGTGGACAACTTGATGAACTTGAAGGGTAAGTAGTGGGACAATATAATTACATCAATTGTTGAAGTATTGTCTTGAAATATGTTATCAATGGAAAAATGATAATAATATTGAAAGAATGAAGCATGAGAGGGTCAAGGAGATGCTTAGTTGGGATACTACTGAGTTTCCTGTAAGACCCAATGTGAGAGGCATGAGGTTTGGAGGAAGCCCATGCGAGGTCGCAACCATGTCACCTATAAATCCTAAAACGGGGCATGAAGGCCAGAGGAAGAGTCTTGCAAACACTGAGGATACTACCGAGACGCCTCTAAGTCCCAACAATGAGAAGGCATGAGGTCCAAAAGGAAGCCCCGTTGAAGATCCCTACCGAGTCGCCTATAAGCCCTGGATAAAGGCATGAAAGTCGGAGGAGAAAGCTTAGTGTGATATCTACCGAGATGCCTATAAGACCCAATGAGAAGGCATGAGGTCCGTATAAAGGATTCACTGAGGTATCTACCGAGTTGCTTGTAAGTAAAAGGAACAAAAAAAAAACCAAAACAAAAATATTAAAAATATAAGCAAATGATGTCATGATTTCTAGAATGCAATTACTTGTTGGGTGTTATAATTTGAAGACCCAAGGGAGGACTCACCTTGTCGACTTCTAGATATGAAGTTGACTTCCCAGACACATGGAACAGAAGCATGTGGCTACATCGACACAGAAGGTAGAATAACTTGTGGACTTCCGAAGATGAAGCAGACTTCATAGACACATGGAATAGAAGTGGGTGGCTATATCGACATAGAAGGTAGCACACTTGAATGCCCATGGATGAGATTCTTCATCAGAATATACTTGTGGACTCTTCATTAGATTGGCATAAGTCATCTTCCCACCATCTCCTTGGTCTACCATCAGTTTTTGTGGCTCTACATTATATATTGTATAACTTGAAATGGTTTGAATTTTACCTTTTCGTAGCCACTTATTCATAGATTTTCATGATGTACTTGGCATTGATAGGAGATAATACACTCCCAACTAAACAAAGGGAAAGAGAGGTGTTGATGGGTGTGTAAAACCCCTTGCGTTTTGGTATTAGCTTGGGTGTGAACACCCCCTAGCAGTAGTAGCATTAGCTTAGGCTAATGAGTTGTGGGATTTGGTTTTTACAAGATCTCATATCAAGAAATGGTTACGAGAGGGCTAGTGGGGAGTTAGGATCTTGTGGAGGTTGTACTCCATGGCTATGTATGTAGGAGCATGTGTTCCCCCATGTTAGCAAGGTGATGCTAACAGCCTGTGTCCATTCACCAGTTTCCTTAAGCTTTGTCCATCCAAACTTGCCAGCTCAAATGTTCCTGTTCCCATTTTCCTGACAATTTTGAATGGGCCAGTCCATCTCATTTTTAATTTTCCTCAGTGGGATCACATTCTTGATGTGAAAAACAAGATTTCATCTCCTTCTTCAAAGATCTTGAATTTCATGTTCCTCTCCACCTGCAACTTTCTCCTTTTATGCACGATCTCGGCTATCCATATGCTATGTAGTCTCATTTCATCCAGCTTGAGGAGTTGTTCGATCTTGTGCACCTCTAAATATTATTCCCAGAGAGAGCCTTTCTACCTACAGCTATCCTAAGGCTTTGTTTTAGGAACTCCATGGGCACCACTGCCTCCAATCCATACACCATGTTGAAAGGTGTAAGTCCTATTGCATTCTTATGCCAACAACGCTGAGTGTAGCTTTGTGTCCCAATTGATCCTATTCTCATTCACTGTCTTGATCAGTATTCTCTTCAGGATTTCATCTATGGATTCTGCTTGCCCATTTTCTTGTGGGTAGTAGATTGTTGACTTTTTTGTATTATCATGTGCTACTCTATCAGTTTCCGGATCACTTCATTAAGGAAATGGGCCCCTTGGTCACTCACCATCTCAATTGGGAATCCAAATCTTGTCATTATGGTTTCATAGAGAAACTCTACTCTACTGACGATGCCTTACAGTCTTTCAAGGCCTTGGCCTCTACCCATTTTGTGCTGTAATCTATGGCCACCAGGATGTATTTGTTTCCTGTTCTTTGAGCTGCTTGCTTCATTGGGCCCGCAAAATCTAGACTCCATTTCTGGAGCGGCTCTAGGGGAAACACTGGGGTGTGTGGCATTCTATCTCATCATTTGGTTGCCCTAGCCTTTGGCACATATCACATTCCTTTGTGAACTTGTGCACATCTTTTAATGCAATCGTCCACCACCACAATCTTGCTTGGAACACCTTTTACCTCGTAACTTCTCCGGAAAAGCACCCACCACTTCTCGCTTGTTGGTGCGATTCCCAGCACAACATGTTGCTTATGTTCAGGGATACATACTCTCAATATCTAATTAATGCCCATCTTGTAGAGCTATCCATATGCCACCATGAATGACTTGCTCTAGAGAGTCATCTTCTTTCTTTGATCTTTGAACATGTACTTCGAAAAGGACAAGTCAAACAGGAATTACAACATTTTGTCATACCAACTAGGTTTTTCTCATTCTCTGAGAGGAAGAGTTGCGCATCCGGGAAATCATCTTCCACCCCCTCTAGCTCTTCTCCTGACTTGAATCTTGACAGGAATTCAGCTACTGTGTGCTGGTTCCCAAGCGTGTGCCCTATGTCGAACTTCTATAACAAAAGCATCCATTTAGCCAATTTTCCCCCAGGTCTGGTTTGTTTATTAGGTACAAGGGAGCTTTGTGATGTACATGAAATTTAAACATTTTCCCCAACAGGTAGTGTTTGAACTTCTTAATGGAGTAGATCACTCCAAGTGCCTCCTTTTTTGTAGTGAAGTAGTTCTTCTCTGGCCTAGAGAACCTCTTACTTGCATAGTAATTGGTATGTACCACCCCTAATCTCCTTCCCGCATAAGCGGACTACCAATGGCAATGTCAAAGGCATCGAAAAACACATGAAATACTAGGTCATAGTTCATTGGTGTGCTGGAGAATGGGTTCTGCTGTGACAGTATTCTCTTGAGATTCAAGAATGCCTCCTAACAGGATCCGGACCAGACATATTTTGCATCTTTCACCGCACACTATATAGGGGGACTTCCACATTTGCAAAGAACCTCATGAACCTGCTACGCCACTTGATTATCCCTAGGAATCTTGTAAGTTCTTTGGCATTCTGGGGAGGTTGCATCTTTACAATAATTGATACCTTGGTCAGCCAACCCTTCTCTAGACATTATACCCTATGAGGGATCCACTTGCTAACAGAGCAAAGGAACACTTGGTTGGATTTAGGCTCAATCTAGCCTTCTTACACTTCTCTAGACACATTGTGAGGTGTGTTATGTGGTCTTATTTCTTTCCAAACACACTAAAATCATCCACAAACACATTTATAGAATATCTCATGAACCATCCTTTGGAATGTATCAAGAGCATTTTTTAGCCCGAACATCATTACATTGGAGGAAAATTCCCCCCACTCTATCACAAAGGCTATTTTCTCTTTTTCTTCTGGGGCCATTCATACCTGGTTGTACCCGACCACCGCTGAACCCATCCAGAAAGGAGTATATCTCGTGTGCAGCTATCGCATCTAGCAAGGAATCTATGAATGGTAGCAAGAAAAGATCTAATATGGTGAAGGCATTCAGCTTGCGGTAGTCGATGGAGACCCTCGGCTTCCCATTTTTCTTCGGGGACGATGACTATTGGTGAAAGCCATTCTGCCCTATTCACGAGACATAGGAAACCAACTCTGAGCTACTTTTCAGTTTCCTCCTTCACTTTTTTTGCATAGTTGGGGGTTAATTCTGTATCTGCTTTTTCGGATAGGGGTTGCATCATGTTTCAGGTTGATCTTGTGCTAGTAGAAGCTAGGATCAATCCCCTTCATGTATGAGTAATTCTAGGAGAATACATCTTTGATGACTTTAGCAACTCCATCTCTGATTTCTTGATTCAATTGGGAACTGATTCTTATTGTGTTTGGCTCTTAGTCGTCCCCCAAGTCCACTTCTTCTAGTTCATCTTCCTAGACTCTGATGTTCCTCTTCCTAAGTTGGGATTTTTCTTGCTTGAGGGCTAACATTGCTCGTTTGTGTTTGGCCCCTGCAGTTCTGCCACACTGTCTTGAGTATCATTGAACCCCTCTCTCTGTGTACTTTTTTCATTTAGCAACACTTCAGGATGAGCTACCAGGACTTCTAGATCGTATCTTTGTACAATCCTCTCTATGTCCACCTCAAACTTAGCGACAACAGATCTGTATTCTCCGTCATGATCTTCTCTTCTTCATCATCTTCTACCCCTTCTAAGTAGTTTACGCCCACTGTATGTTGAGAGAACGTGGTGCTTATGCTAGATCAAGATGAGTGGAGGAGAGAGACCCAAAAATATAAGAACAAATCTTGTTTATTAAGTTGCTTATGCATACAACTTGGCCTTTACACACTGCCAAATACCTTCTAGCTTTGCCTTTAAATAGGTGAGCTAGTGGACCATAAGTCCATTCACACACACACCCTTCTCCTACCCTTTTACATGACCTTAATCTTTTAATACCCCCCTCAATACCAACTTTGAAAAAATTGGAATAGGTGGTATTGGACATTGGTTGCCTTTTTAACATTAGGCGTACAAGGTTAGGAATATAGGTGTTGTTACATTGAGATTTAAAACAAGTGCTCAGTAGAGTTAGAGGCTGATACAAAGTTAACCTTTGACTCTTTGCTAGGGCATTTAGAAGGGTAGGAGACTAAGGTCATGTAAAAGGGTTGGAGAAGGGTGTGTGTGTGAATGGACTTATGGTCCACTAGCTCTTCTATTTAAAGGCAAAGCTAGAAAGAGAATGGCTTATAAGAGTGCAACAACCCTTAATCCAACCAAGGATGTTGCATAAAAAGAGATTAAGTTGATGAAGCTTATGGTTTAGCACTTAGGGTGTGTGCCTAACGTCAAATTGTGATGGAGATGAGCTTCATTAGTGTCAAAGAAACACTTTCTTTGGTGATTACGATCACCATTAGTATTTAGCAACACTATTAGTGCTTAAGAGCACATTTTTTAGTGTCAAATGATACTTGCATTGGTGATTAGATGCACCATTAGTGTTTAATAACACTCTTAATGCTTAGAAGCACTCCGTAATGTCAAGAGGCTCCCCTTTGCTGATGGCTATACCCACCAATGGTGTTTAGCAACACCTTTAGTGCTTATAAGCACACTTTGGAACCTTGTACACTTGATGAAGCTAGTGGGCTTGATGACAATGAGGCTTATGAACACCTCATGGTGTATGCCCACCACTTCAGAGGATTTGGAACAAAAGCACTTACAAAGACACTTAAGTGATTAATATCAATTAAACAAGGATTAGTGTTTAAAAAACACTGTTTTGAAACTTTTATTGAAGCTTCCATGGCTTCCTCACAGGGCAGCCCTGGTTTTGTGGCTCTTCCGCACGCTTCAGATCGCCATTAGGGCTAAAACTTAAGAGAGTAATCCCTTAGGTCATGGGCTTCAAAAGTCCTAAGTTCACATTGCCCCTAATCGCCTATAGATGGCAAATGGGCTGTATGACATCAGCGCTGTAGAAAAACGTGTGTCGGCCTGCTCAAATCTCAATGTCGCGGCCTCCTGAGGGAAAACCTAGCAATTGATGGTACGAATCTGAGCGCACGCAGGTGCTCTTGAACTTCCTAGTTGAGAGCAAGCCAAGATACGGCCTCCAAAAGCTATTGGAAGGCCTCCACTGGCTGGGGGTTCAGTTCCACAAAAAGTGAGATGTAGGATAACCTAGTCTACACCACAAAAAGTGTGACCTAATCTACCCAAGGTCTAGATACCATGTTGAGAGAACATGGTGCTTATGCTAGATCAAGATGAGTGGAGGAGAGAGACCCAAAAATACAAGAACAAATCTTGTTTATTAAGTTGCTTATACATACAACTTGGCCTTTACACACTGCCAAATGCCTTCTAGCTTTGCCTTTAAATAGGTGAGCTAGTGGACCATAAGTCCATTGACACACACACCCTTATCCTATCCTTTTACATGTCCTTACTCTTTTAATACTGCATACATCGATCGGCTAGATAGTTTTAGCCTAACCTTTCTTGCAAACTGAAATGCAAACTTTCTTTTTACCTCTCATGATTGTGATCTTGTCCGTATCCTAGTTGTGCTTTATCCTTCCACTCTTGAGCCACAGTCTTCTTCCCAGGAGCATGGGATATGCACCTACTATCTCAGTCATCTTGAGAACTATGAATATGATAGTGAACATACATTCTCCCACTTCTATTTGTTCTCCTTGGATTATTTCAAATTGGTCAGACCCTTCTCTGGTAAGCCATGCAGCTATGGAATGGAGATGGCTGCATGATGTTAGTAATTCCTAGCTTTTTAGCTAGACTATCTAATATTATATTTACTCTTGACCCTCCACCCAGAATGACCCTTGTCATCACTGTCTCTCTTCTGATCTTGATGGTCACTTATAAAATGGACATGTCACATTCCTCAACTATTTCCACATTTTTGCATTTAGCTACCAAGTTTTCCGTCTCCTACAAGGGTATCTACACCAGATTCTCATTTGGCACTATGGCTTGAAGAAGCTTTGCCTATAATTGGGAACTTGATTTAACATTTGATCCAGTGTGATGTTCAATTTCATCTCATTCAGGTCCTCCAACAGGTCATATTCCTTCAACAGGTCATATTCCTCCAACAGGTCATATTCCTTCACAGAATTGCTGCTTTTCTCCCTATCGGTTGGCATGCTTTGGTTTCTATACATCCTTCCTTCTTTCTCTTTGCTTCCCTTTCTTGCTCCTGACTTTCCCTTGTCAATTTTACGGTCTAGATTCCTTCCATATTTCCTTCATTTTGTTCTCCTCTCGTGAGACACTTCTGCTGCTCTAGGTTGTAATTGACTCCAATTTTCTGTCTTTTCTGCTCATTGGCGATGACTTCTAGGTGTCCGACTTGTCAGTGTAGTGTAGAGTTTGGCCTATATCACCTTTGGGGGGGATAGACGACTTGTACCCAAGGTCAGCTCTGTGGACTATGGATATTGTCTCAGGGAGGCCCATCGGTAGCACTGATCATCGGTAGGCTATCCTAGATATCATGGCAGATGATGGATATATTGCTGAGGATATTCTTGTAGAGAGGGATTTATCACCAGAGGAGGAGGAACAGAGATTACAATGGGCCCACATCGATGAGTTTATCTTACAGGCTCAACAACTTCCTTTGTGCACCTAAGTTGGAGCAGGGATTTATCACTAGAGGAGGAGGAGAAACAAAGATTACAATGGGCCCACATCGATGAGTTTATCTTACAGGCTCAATAGCTTCCTTTGCGCACCCAAGTTGGAGCAGGGAGTTTGGTGGACCAAGGTCTCTGGACCAAGGTCTCGCAGCACGTATCAAGTTGGTGGAGCAGTCTATACATGGTCGTTTTGCTGCTCGCATGTACGCTAACCTCCGCTTATTATTGGAGATGAGGCATGACCCTAGATGATAGGAGATTGACCACAAACTTAGTGATGTTATTGTTGCTACACATGGTGAGTCCTCATCCATGGCAGAGGAGGATCTTACTCAAAGAACCATTACAGAGCAGGTTGTACAAGAGGAGCCGAGAAGGAGGCAGCGGGGGCACGTCATCTTGGAGTTTATCAAATCCTCTCAAATGAGGATTAGCCATCATGTAGATGTATATCGCATATCATGCTTTTGTATCGACCAGTGTACAGGCCATTCGTATGACATCCACTAGTTGTATCACATTTTGTTTTATATATTGGACTGTCTTTTGTGATTTTGTATTTCTATAAAGTTTTATATATTGGACTGTCTTTTGTGATTTTGTATTTCTATAAAGTTTTATATATTGGACTATGAATTTTTTGATTTTGTATTTCTATAAATTTTGTACATGTAAGGTTCCATGCTATTCTTTGCATAGGGGACCCCTAGGGCACTATGTAAAAAATAGCAGGTGGTAACACACCATTATGCCCATTTGGCATGTGGTGGTGGTGAAAGTTTGCGAGTGGAGGGGTAGTAGACCCAACAAATTGTTTACAAAGTTTCATCACCATCGGATGTCATATGATAATGATGCCCCACCCGAACCCGCTATTTTTTGCATAGGGGACCGCGAAAGGCAACACACAATCCCACCCATCTGATGTCCAATGGTGTGAAACTTTGCACAAGAAGCGAAGAGGTAGATGTCCCATGGAACCACTCACAAAGTTTTACCACCATCGGACACTGTATGATAATGATGCCCCACCCCAACCCGCTATTCTCTGCATAGGGACCCATGCACTATGCAAAAAATAGCAAGTGGCAACACACCGTCCCGCCCCCATCCGGCATCCAATGGTGGTGAAAATTTGTGAGTGGAGTAGTATAGCAGTCCCATGGAATTGCTCTCAAAGTTTCATCACCTTCAAAATCCATATGATAATGATGCCCCACCCAGACCCGCTATTTTTTGCATAGGGGACCCCTTGGACACCGCGAAAAATAACAGGTAGCAACACATTGTCCCGCCCATCCGGCAGCCGATGGTGGTTAAAATTTGGGAGTGGAAGGGTAGGAGCCCCACATGGACTCTCTCACAAAGTTTCACCACCATCGTTCACCACCATCAAACACTGTATGCTAATGATGCCCCACCCAAACTTGCTATTTATTGCAATTAGGACCCCTTGGGCACTATGCAAAAAAATACCCGTTTGGCAATTCTCCCAAGGTTTCATGGTAGAATGTCCCTTGGGACATTCTTGAAAGCAAAATGTACTTTAGAATGGCCCTAGGGCCAAGCTACCATTAACATTATCTTTGCTAGTAGATAAGTCATATGGCCAAGTTATCATCAAGAAAGCAACACCATCTTTGATTGTAGATAGGCCCTAAGGCCAAGCTACGAGCAAAATTGATGAGGATTTGTTGATGCTAGCGTGGCCCTAGGGCAAAGATAGATTCTCTTGTGTTTCCTAGTGCCATTCTCTCAAGATTTCATGGTAGAGGGCCCTAGGGCCATTCATGCAAGCACAATGTTATGGTCTGTCTTGAAAAGTTTCACAACCATTGGACGTCGTATCATAATGATGCCCCACCCAAAACTGCTATTTTTTTCATAGGGGATATCTTGTGCACTATGCAAAAGTAGCAGGTGGCAACACACTATCCTGCCCATCCGGCATCCAATGGTGGTGAAACTTTGCGAGCAGACGGGTACGATCCCAATGGATTCACTCGCAAAGTTTCACTACTAGCAAACACCGTATGATAATGATACCCCACCCAAATCCACCATTTTTTACATAGGGGACCCCTTGTGCACTGAGTAGCAATAGGGGCAAAGAATTTGTCCTGCATAATTTTCTCCTTTGCTTCATTGATCAATGGATTTGACACCACTGTAATTGCAAACAAGGAGGCTTTTCTGCTGAGCGCATCTGCAACCACATTTTCTTTCCCCGGCCGATACTTTATTTCAAAATCAAATTCCTGCACAGGGTTTGCATCCATCTCCTTTGATGCATGTTGAGATCCCTTTGGGTGAAGATCCACTTTAGACTTTAATGATCTATCATCAAGGTGAACCTTCGTCCCAAAAGATAATGTCTCCACAACTTCAGAGCATACACTACTGAGAGTAACTCCAAGTCATGAACGGCATAATTCCTCTCATGTGTTCAGAGTTTTCTGGATTCATAGGCCACTGCATGACCTTCTTACATTAGAGCACCGCCTAAGGCAAATCCACTGACATCAGTAAACTAGCTCAAAGGGTTTGGTAAAATCTGGCAATTTAAGGATAGGGTTGGTTACTAAGGCTGTCTTCAGCTTGTCCTGACACATTGCAGTCCACTGAAAAAGTGTACTTTTCTTGAGAAGGTTAGTTAAAGGGGATGCTATCTGAGCATACCTAGGTATAGAGATCCTATACCATCCGGTTAACCCTAGGAATCCTCTGACTTCTTTTACTGACTTGGGTTCTAGCCATTCAACTATTGCTTGGATCTTTGCAAGGTCAAGAGAAATCCCATCCCTTGACGCTATGAATCCCAAATATTCCACCTGGTCAACAGAGAAGGAACACTTGCTCTTCTTTGCAAAGAGTTGGTGTTTCCTTAGGATTTCTAGGACTTTGCACACATGATCTTCATGGTTTGCAGCATTCTTCGAGTATACTAAGATAAAATCAAGACAGATTGACTGTGCAGACACTGTGGGTGCTGCAAAGAGGTCTACAGTTGCCATTGGGTGTATGTATGCACATTGAAGTCACTGGTTGTGACATTTGAGAGTACTACAGTACCGCTGTGCAGAAAATACAGCATTTGTGCAGGAAAAACCAGAGTGCAGGTTCTGGTAAAATTGTGTGTTTGGCAAGATGTCTAATGATGGCATAACACAGATTGTGGCTGAGAAGCTTGACAAGAATAACTTCCATGCTTGGAGGTTCAGGTTGACGAATTTCCTGATGGGAAAAGGCTATTGGGACTACATAGAAGGTGAGCATGAAGAGGCACCGGAGATACCGGATATAAATCCGATTGCTGCAGATGTGAAAGAGTTTAAAGACTGGAACCAAGGAGCCGGGAAGGTTATGTATTGGCTTTCCATTAGTATACAGGACACCATGATTGGGCACATTCAGGATGCCAAGTCCCCCAAGGAGGCGTGGGACACCTTGGTAAAGCTATATGAAACAAATACCAAGGCACGCAAGATACAGTTGAAGAATGAACTTCATACTGTGGAGAAAAAGAGCATGTCTGTGAATGACTATGCGCTGAAGATAAAGGGTATTGTGGAATCCCTTGCATCTATTGGTGTGTCAGTAGATGATGATGACAAGGTGGAAGTCTCTCTACGTGGTCTCGGGCCACAATACAAGGTGTTTAAGACGTCTATTCAGACTCGGGAAAACATTCCCAACTTTACAGATTTGGTGTCTATGCTGATTATCGAAGAGAAGAACTTGGGTGAAGACCAACAGTCTTCACAAAGCAAAAACAGTTCAGAGCAACAGGCCTTCTACACGAGTTCAGGAAGAGGACGAGGTAGAGGAGGCCGTGGATGCGGTCAAGGAGGTGGCCGAACAGGTAATCAGAATTATGGCCAGCAGTAGCAGCAACAACAACAGTCCCAGAATCAACAACAACAACAACACGCAGGTGGAAGAGGCAAATTCAGAGGCAGGGGGAGTCAAAGAGGCCGTGGAAATTGGCAAAGGCAATATAATGATGCACGTGAATGCTACTATTGTGGTAAGCCAGGACATGTGCAGTCAGAATGTTATAAGAACCAGGCTGACATGCAAAATGGGAAAGTGCAGCAAAACAACTATGCATCCTCAAACAGAAATAATGAGGACAATGAAAGGTTGTTTGTTATGCAGCATGTTGTGAATGCCATGTCTGAAAATGTTGATGCAGCACAAAAAGATAATGTATGGTATGTGGATTCAGGCGCTTCGAACCAGATGACGAGTCATGGGGAGTGGTTCAAGGAGATAAAGAATCCGGAAAGACCAGGTTTTGTGGAAACAGGGGATGACACTGCTCATCCAATTGCCCACGTTGGAGATGTGCCATTATCTATGCAGGATGGCAAAGTGAAGTACCTTGCAGATGTACTTCATGTACCAAACATAACAAAGAATCTGGTTTCAGTTGGCCAGATGATTGAGCAGGGGTTGCAGGTTCGGTTTAACCCTGATGGGTGTTATGTTGAAGATTTCAAAGACAAGTGCAGGTTGGTTGCAAAAGGCAACAGAGTGGGCAGAATGTTTACGTTGGATTTAGACATGCCTGAAATGAGTGCTGCGATGTTTGCAAATGGTTCAGGAGTTGTTGCAGACATAGACATATGGCATAAAAGAATTGGACATGTAAATGTGCAGAGATTGAAGTCTATGCAGACAAAAGGAATTGTGACAGGGCTACCAAAATTTAAAGTGGAAGGTATGCAGAAAATATGTGAAGCATGCCAAATTGGGAAGCAAACAAAGCATGTGTTTCCACGTAACAGATATGTGAGCAGAAATGCACTAGATGTTGTGCATTCAAATGTATGGGGTCCTACGAAGACCGTGTCTATGGGAGGCTGCAGGTACTATGTCACTTTCATTGATGACCACACAAGGAAAGTGTGGGTATATTTCATGAAGGAGAAGAGTGAGGTGTTCACTCACTTTCAGAATTTCAGAGTTTTGGTTGAAAAGCAAACAGGGAAATATGTTAAGTGCCTAAGGTCAGATGGAGGGGGAGAATACTTCTCCAATGAGTTCTCTGAATTTTTGAAGAAGAATGGTATTCGGAGACAGTTCACATGCAGATACACTCCGCAGCAAAATGGAGTGGCTGAGCGGAAAAACATGCACATTGCTGAGATTGCGCGAGCATTGATGGAAGAGAAGAATATGCCGCATTGCTATTGGGCTGAGGCTGTTTCTACAGCAGTATACATCATGAACAGGACTCCAACTGCAGCCATACATGATGTAACTCCAGAGGAGAGGTTTACTGGCAGGAAACCAGATTTGTCTCATCTGAAAGTCTTTGGATGCATTGCATATGTGCATGTGCCAGATGAGCTGAGAACCAAGCTGGATCTGAAAGCTGAAAAATGTGTATTTATTGGATATTCCCTTGAGCAAAAGGGATACAGGTGTTATAACCCTGCTACACGTGAGTTGAGGGTAAGCAGGGATGTTGTCTTTGATGAGATGAGAAGCTGGTATGCTACTGAAAAAGAAGCTATTGGGGCTGATGTGAGTGGAAGTGTGGTTGCACAGAATGCAGGTCAGCAATCACAGTCTTTGAGTGGACCAGGAGAGTCCTCATTTAGTGGGTCTGTTGATAGACCATGGAGTGGCAGGCTGCATCATAATACCAGTCCTGCAAATGTGATTAGTACATCACGTAAAGGAAAAGAGAAAGTGGTTGAGCCCCTTGGTATGCCTGACATTTCTGCAGGGCATTCTCATGTTGATGGAGAGTCTAGTGGCTCAGATATGAGCCTTGATGAGGAGCTTGGGATCCCAGCTATGAGAACACCTGGTGTAAAGAAGGCTATGGAAGCCATGAATGAGAAGTTGCGAAGATCTGGGAGAGTGAGAAATCCTGTGCAGAGATTTACCTATGATGGTTATGTGGCACATCACTATGCATATATGGCAAAGGTTGTGCAGGTTGTTGAGCCCACATGCATTGATGAGGCTGTTGGAAATGGGTGTTGGGAGAAAGCTATGGATGAGGAGATGGATGCACTATATGGAAATGAAACTTGGGATTTAGTGCAATTGCCTGAAGACAAGAAAGCTATTGGATGCAAGTGGGTGTACAAAGTAAAACATAATAGTGATGGAAGCATAAACAGGTACAAGGCTAGATTGGTAGCCAAAGGATATGCGCAGACATATGGGATTGATTATGAGGAAACTTTCAGCCCAGTTGCTAAGATGGCAACGGTGAGAGTTGTGATAGCAGTGGCTGCGTCAAAGCAATGGTCTTTACATCAGATGGATGTAAAGAATGCATTCTTGCATGGGGATTTGCAAGAAGAGGTGTATATGTTGTAGCCACCTGGTTATGAGGATGTGGGTCACCCCGAACATGTTTGCAGGTTGAAGAAAGCCTTGTATGGCTTAAAGCAAGCACCAAGAGCATGGTCTGACAAGATTTCTGAATATCTTGTCACTATTGGCTTTCATGTAGCCAATGCAGATTTCTCATTGTATGTGAGACATGGTGATAGAGGAGTTGTGCTTGTTGTCATCTATGTAGATGACTTGATCATTACGGGGGACCATGATGCAGAGATCTTTGATGTAAAGATCTTGCTTAGACAGAAGTTTGAGATGAAGGATCTGGGGGAGCTCAGATATTTCTTGGGCATTGAGGTGATTAGGTCACCACATGGTATTGGATTACTGCAGAGACAGTATGGCTTGGACATGTTGTCCAAGTATGGTATGACAGGCTGTAAGCCTATTTCTGTGCCATTGGATCAGAATGGCAAGTTGAGTGCAGATTCAGGAGAGATCTTGGAGGATCCTACTATGTACAGGAGCATAGTAGGAAGTTTGATCTACATAACGATCACCAGACCAGATTTGAGCTATGCTGTTGGGTTGGTGAGTCAGTTTATGCAGGTTCCAGGGAAACCGCATTTGGATGCTATGAGACGCATACTGAGGTATGTGAAGTCTACTTTACATTGTGGAATATTCTATGAGACTGGGACAGAGATATGTGTACATGGGTACACAGATGCTGATTGGGCTGGTAGTATCTCAGACAGAAGATCTACCAGTGGATTCATGTTTTCTTTGGGGAGTGCTGCTGTGACTTGGAGCAGCAAGAAGCAGCCTACGGTTGCTCTATCAAGTACGGAGGCCGAGTACAGAGGAGCTGCTATAGCAGCATGTGAGGTAGCTTGGTTGAGAAAGCTACTTGCAGATTTGGGTCTATCAGTGGATAGACAAGTTGTCATTTTCTGTGACAACATTAGCAGTATACAGTTGGCCAGGAACCCAGTCTTTCATGCTCGTACGAAGCACATAGAGGTCCACTACCACTTCGTCAGAGAGAAGGTCTTGGCAGGAGACCTTGACCTTGTTTATGTCAGCACAGAGGATCAGGTAGCTGACATCTTCACCAAAGCATTGGGTACAGAGAAGCTCCGCAGATTCAGGGCTTTGCTTGGTGTACATGAGATGGAGTTGAGCTCGAGGGGGAGTGTTGAGATATCGAGCTCTAGTGAGGCGGTGGACACTGATGACCCGCCTGGGGGATAGGCCCCGCACTTACACCACTAGCATGGTTGGTGAGATCTTGGGTGATATGCGGCCAGTGGGATGACAGGCTGTGTGACAGCCACTCTAGAGACTGGCATAGTTATAGCGCCAGCTCATTTAGTCGGGTTCACACTATAGAGAACCCGTGTATGTATTTGGTTGAGTACCTTTCATATTGTGTGTACTCTTATTCTTGTATATGGCATGTTGAGTGTTGAGTAGAGAAGAAGAAGATTTTCAGCCTCTCACCTTGTGTGTTCTCTATTAGGGTTTTGTGAGTGTGTGTGTGTGCTTGCAAGAGCTCAAGCTCTCCTCCCCCCTGCATCTTTTCAATGGGCAATCCTTCAGCTGGTGCCCAAGTCCTTGACATCTGAAGCATATGTTCTCGCTTCAAAGGTCTTCCCTTTGCATTTTAGAGAGAGCCGGAGTTCCTGAGAATGTACTTCGGGGGAAAGGTCTTCCTTCATTTCTGAAGCTTCCTGTCTCCATATTCTGGTTAGAACCTTGGTGTCTCTTTGGAGGTGGAAATTTGGAAGAACTTCCGGGTGTCTAAAATCTCTTGAAGGATGAGTGAGTTGGCTTTGGCAAGACTTTTACGATGAAGGCTTTCGCAAAGTCCTTCGCCATTCTGATAGCTTCTGCCATGGATACTGGCTTGGCATTTCTGACCAGTGTATCCAAGGGTTCATTCATTCCCTAAATGAACCTGGCCATGAGTTTCTCTTCATCTAGAGGTGGTGAATATGTGAGTAGAAGAGCAAAGGCCTGGTGATATTCCTCGATGGTTTTGCTCCCCTGCTTTAGCTCTAAGAATTCGTTCATTTTGGTTTCCAAAAATCCAAGGGGATAAAATCTCTTTGTCAAATAGGTTTTAAGGTCAGTCCAGGACTGAGAATTTCTATCTAGACAGTTGGTGTCACAGTGGTTCCTCCATGCCACCCTGGCTGTTTCCATTTTCAGCCTGGCAAGAGCCATTTTGCTCCGCTCATTATAGCATGTGACGTCAAAATATTTTTCCATGGCTTCCACCCATTTCTCCACAGCCTCGCCCAGGTTCTCCTCTTCTCCTTTGAAGGGTCCTAGTTGAGTCCTATGAAGAGCCTTGCAAACATCAGGGTCAAGCTCATCATCTTCAGAGAGAGGGTCTGGCTGACGACTACGGTTTCCTCGTCTCATGATTCTGCCAAAAATTATATATCATTAAATTTTTATTTTGATATCGTCCACGAGATCATAAGACTTAAGAGGTTCGAAAAAAAATTTCTTAAACAAGACAATGATCTTATTGGAGATCTATGACATATGTCTGATAAGAGATTTTTCTTTAACAGTTCGTCCATAAACAATCACTTATACAACAGGGAATTTTTCTCCAAAAAATATTTCTTTATTTATATAAAAGGTTCAATATGTACATAGAGTAGCTCGACTCTAGAATTCAAAATCTCCTCAAGAGACGCATAAGACGGCGGTACTGGGCCATAGCCATGCCTTGATACAAACGTTCACTTACTGACAAGGGAGCTATTATCTTCTCCTTAGGAATAAAGCAACTAAGGAGTCTGTAGACTTGGCATGAAAGTTTGGCAATTCCGAGGCGTTGAATGATATAGAATGACACCATGAACCATTTTTAGCTTGAACTGAATCATTGCCAATGAGAGGTTCTACCTCAGCATTGCACGCCGGTTGTAAGAGTTGTGGACATACTGCCCTCTGCAAACCACCTATGCTATCATCTCTCCACTGGGTCAAGAAAATATAAATCCTCGAAATGGCGTGCGAGTCTTGCTCGGCTTGTTCGAGTTGAAGCGGAAGAGATTTGTTTATCCTTATTAGCTTTCAACAATGCTCTGATACTAGCTGTGAGGTCCCTGCCCACCCGCTCCGAGGCTCCTACCGGGCGGCGGAAGCGGCGTCAGCCTCCCGTGTGGGGTGGGGGTCCTGCGGATGTCCGGGATGAGAGGCTAGCCCGAGGGGCGGTCCCTCCGAGACTGGGCCCGGAAGACCCCTCGCTCGAAAGACACGGGCGATTCCGCCAGGAAGGTGAAAGATCTTTTAACTAGGAGATTACTCTAACGAGTCAAGTCTTGACTAAATTAAACTGATCTGACCAAGCTTAAAGTCACATGGTCAGATCAAGAAGAGACTTGCACTTGGTCCATGGAATCACCGCTTTTTTCCTCATTTCTGAGGCACAGCCAATGATCCCTTCCCATAAAACAAGGTCTTCTCAAGATTTAAACTGATTAACATAACTAATCGTATCTAGTTGTTTCTCACGAATCCTCTGATCCAGCCTAACCCCATCCGGCCCATGGGCGGCCCATGGGTTAGCCGACCACTGAATTGGTGGGATTCCTTTATAAAGATTTGATTGGGTTTTTGCCCGAGTACCGAGGAAAAGAGTTCCCAGGCCCCCTAGCCAGGGATTCATACAAAAAGCAAATTGGCACACCACATACACACCCAATATGAAATTGCCATTTATAACAGATTCGACTGGCTTTAAGACAATCCTTGAATAAAATCATAATATTTTCGATCATCATTTTCCAAAATTCTAAGTACATTTTATTACAAAAATGCATCATCTGAACTCTCCGTTGAAGACCAGCTGGCCAACCAACGAGATCCAGTATCAAATTTTTGTTCCCAAAAACCTTTCCTTTTTGTCCATCAGATATCTTCCTCGACGTACGCCTGGGTGTCCTAGCAATCGTGAGCCCGTGCATCGCCTGGTCAGAACCCTCTAGGATCCTCCTTAGGTGTCCTAGCACTTCACTCAAGGACCGCTTCGTCGGCCCTCACCCATCGTACCGGAAGCGCACCATTTTAATCGTACCGAGGCTGTTCAACAGGCTTTGCCACGGGCGACGTCCCTTGCTGACTCCCCGCTAGCTGTTCCAACAAACCTCCTTTACAAAAACATAAGCCAAATGCTTCCTCCAGCATTCTAGCGTAAAATAGTCCTTTGAATGAAAAACAGAGTTTCCAATGCAAGTGAGATTCCAGTTTGAGATTGGTTCTAAAGATCCTTTTTCCAATAATTCCTAGTTTCAATAATGAGGATCCTTGATCTCTCATGAGGGTAATCTACCCGTTATTTTATCCATTTATCCAACTAGATTCTTGGTGAGATTGGTCAGGGAAAAACTAGATTAGTTTTGGTAGTCTATTCTTTGGATTTAGTAACTGGAATTGGTCACGGAGTTTTTGTCTGATTTAGTTCGAGAGAAGGACAATTAGGTTTACTGTCCGATCTCACGTAGTCTAACTAAATAAATTCAGTTTAGTTCTACTAGGATTACTTTCAGCTAAACATCTAGTTTTTGGGTAAATATCCATTTAGTGATTTTTCCAATTCAATTATCCAAGATTTTCTTTTTCCCACGTAAATTCTCAACCGTAATTCATTAGGTAGAATTATGATGAAAATTCATCTTTTGACATTAGAATTTAATTCAAATCCATCTTTTCTCAATTATCATGGAAATTCATCTTTTAACTTAAATATCAATACCTATTTTTTTGAATAAACTTGAAATCCTTCTTTTTCTCATTTCAATGAGTGCAATCCAATTATCATGGAAATTTCCAATTATCGTGGAAATTCCTCTTTTTCCTAAATTAAATCTATTAAAAATCTTCTTAAAATTAACCATTAATTCCTTTACGCTGAAAATTTCACTTTTCTCATCTAAACATTTGAATTCCAATATAGTAGGAATTCCTCTTTTATCATTTAAACTTATCTATGCAAAAAGATAAATTTAATTAAATTTTTCTCTTAAAATTAAATAAAAATCTTCATTAATTACTTTGAACTAGGAATTACACTTTCTTCATTTAATTAATTGGATTCCAATATGGTGGGAATTCCTCTTTCATCATAAAAATTTATCTATACAAAAAGATAAATTTAACTATATTTTCACTTAAAAATTAAATAAAAATCTTCATTAATTCCTTTGCACAAGGAATTATACTTCCCTTATTTAAATATTTGAATTTTAATATGGTGGAAATTTCTCTTTCATCATAAAAGTTTATCTATACAAAAAGATAAATTTAACTAAAATCTTTCATAAATTATACATTATTTTAGCATTCCAATTTTATTCTCTAAATCATTGGAATACATGGATGTCCAATGTCTTGGGAATTACTCTTTTGACATAAAAATAAACTATAAAAAATTTCTCTTTTTTCTAATTTACTAATTAAGATTCTTCATGATTACAATGAGAATCATTCAACTAATCTAGGATGATAATTCCTAGAATATGGTAGAAAGTCCTCTTTTCATAATATGAATGAAAATGTTTTATGTGTTTATTTTACAGAGATTTTGCCATAGCTCCGCTGCTATTACTGATAATTCTCAATTTATTTGAGAGAATGAAGTTTAATATTATTAATGTGATTAGAATGACCACTAATTGGATCATTATCCAATTATGGATTGATTCATAATTTCTCTATGAAATAAATATCATAAAAGTATTAAAAAGCCATTATTTTGGCCTCCAATTAAACAAGCATAAAAATTACTTTTGGATTAGAGAAATGCTTCATGAGAGAAGCTTCATTTGGATTGAGAATGGGTCATAGGAATGACCTTCTTTGGAGGGAGAGAGAGAAATGCTTAAAAACCATCAAAATTAAGCATAAATGGAAATTTATGTGTTTCTTTATTACAATACATTTAATCATTTCAATAATATTCAAAAGCCATTCAAATTAAAGCTTCTGAAGCCTAAGAGAGGTTGAGGAAAGAAACATTTAGAAATTATAGAAAAAAGACCATAATCCACTCTTTACCTCCTAAAATTCTTGATTCTTTAGTCACTGTAGAGGCCCCCAACCAATCAATTGGTTTGGTATGTCGTAGGAGTCACCAAGGAAGATTGAAGAGAGAGAGAAGCTCCAATCTCTTCAATTTTGTAGAGGTTTTTAGAGGATAATAGAAATTAAGCTTAGTTTAGAGTAATACCAGCATAATTTAGTTCACAGATGTTAATACAAAGGAATGAGGGTTTATTTATAGGAGAGGGAGGCCACTAACTGAGTCCAACTGAATTCTAGAACTTTCCAACTAGAGTTTGGCTGAATTTGGACAAGTTTTGGACCAGTTTGGCTTCCTTTTTTATTTGGTTTGATTTAGGAGAGAGGAGAGACAAAAATATCCAATTATTTTTTAGTTTTAAACTCATCTAAGCATGTGAAATAGGCACCTCCTTAAAAGTCTCCCTTTTCCTTACACATGTGTCAAAAATGCATGATTACTCCAAAAAATCTTATTTTTTATTAATACACCATAATTTTTAACTAATAAACCTAGTACGTGGTCAACTCTTCATCTTATGTGGGCATTTACTCATTTTTGGGTATTTTCTTTTGCTCTTTGGATTTATCTTGTCCCAACACTTGGATTAACCTTATTGGTCCATAGGAACCTTAATTGGACCATAATCAAAAAAATTTCAAAAATTTGGACCCTTAAGCTAAGGTCTTCTGAATCAATTTTAATTAATTCCAATTGCACCTTGGAAAATCTATTTTGATTTTGTGTTTCAGGGAAACATTTTTTTGATATTTGAAGAATTTATTTATCCAAAAATATTCCAATTTTGATTTACCACTCTCTAGAATTTTTTTTATCTTACTAGGAAAAATGATATTTTCTTGTATTCAAAATCATAGAATGATTTACGAGGGATTGAAGTAGAGACTTATTTGATATTCAGGCTGAGGAGGAATCTTATAGGAGGGTAGCTCTCAAGCAGGTGCATCAGGACAAGAAAGAATCCCTTCCCTGAGATCTAGAGAGATACGCAGAAGCAACAGTCTCTTATGACTTGAAGATCCAAGTGACAACTCATTCAAAGAGTGACCCTACTAAATCCCCTCGCCCAACGGAGTCAAACAGTAGACAGACAGGAAAAGGGAGACGCCAAAGTCTGAACCTACAGGAACACCACTTTATGTGTGGAAATGGGGTCGAGTTGGGGAGAGAAGGCCCAAGGAACTAGAACAGACAGTGTTTGAAGAAGACCTCATCACCCCTGAGCAGAGAGAGCCCCACTGCTACTACAGGAATGGCAGTGGAAGTAATGCATAGGGCAAGGGCGAGGCATCCGGACGCAAGGCTGATCGAAGTGTAGTTCTAGAAAGCTAATGAAAGAACCAACATTGGGCTTGCCTAGGTAAGCAGTAGGACAAGAGCTTATGAAAAGCGGTATGCCCACAATATCCCTATCAAGTTCATCTCAGGGGGCATTGCCACCACGGAGGTGTTACCACAGAAGAAGGCGGCTGAAAAATGCCGTAAGGAATCTAGACATGAGGTTCCTAACCAAGATGCAAATTAAGAACAATTTTTTTTCAAACCACAGTTGTGGGCTATGTAGCGTCCACCGTGATCGCCAGGTGTTGGTGGCCAACAAGCCCATTTGACCGCCGCCTAGATTGCTGGACTGACCATTGTGCAACAAACCAGGTCTTCTTGTTTTGTAACAAACCTGTAATAGCTTCTTGATGAACAGGTAGCACCCATGGTTGTAATGGAATCTGGATAGCTATAGGAACTAACCTACTTGCATTCATGCTCAATATCCCCCTCGGGGGGTTCACCTTAAAAAATGTTAATGTACCACGTGAGTTCAGCAGGAGGGGCTTTTTAATTAGATACATTGAGACAATTTAACAGGAGGGAAAAAATCCGTTAGTTCATAATTAAAGAGGGGTTTTATTTTATTGGGGGAAAGTTTTTAGTTAAGGGGTTTTTTAAATACCTCTTGAAGGCACGTGATACCTAGGGTTTTCTGGTAGTGCACCCCATGAGATATCCCCACACTTAGGCAGATGGTAGCTTAACATTTGTGTAGTTGTATTAGTCACACCTCCTCCAAAGCTGACTAGGTGGTCTAGAACCACGTAAGTGCCAGGTCCTGACCAAACACCAACATGAAAATGCAATGATAGACCACATGGTAAATCATACGACATGTGGGTGAAAAGGTTTTACCATAGTCAATTCCTTTCTCTTGTGCATAACCTTTTGCAAAACAAGCCTAGCTTTGTATTGCTCAACACTGCCATCCGCTTCACATTTGGGCTTGTAAACCCATTTCATACCAATGGCCTTCTTGGCAAGAGGCAAGTCTACCAGATCCTATGTATCAATTTTAGGTATCAAATCATACTTAGATTGCATAGCACTCATCCAATTTTTAGATTCCTTTGCTTCATCAAAGGAGACAGGTTCCTCTTCATCACATAACCTGGCAATAATAGCAAAAACTGCGGGGCAACAAGAGATGCATAATGAGATCCTGCACGTGGTCTACTAGGCAAAGGAGTGGCCAATTTGCTATTACATAGTGCTTGCACCAGCCATTGCGGAATACTTTTAGACTCTATAATTTTCCGTCTTTCCTCATCAACTGCATCGTCCACATTGGCCTCATCAATAGGCTAATCTGTGGGCTGAAAAACATGCTAATTTGTAACCTATATGGGCTGATTTTCAACATTCCTTGGATTACCCTCTATATCTATGTGTCCTACATTGAACAATGGAAGGAGAGTGTGGAATATCTCTTACAAACATACATTTTGCTATTTTTCACATGAAAGAAAGGACTGAATTGCATCTTCCAAAAATACATCTCTACTTACAAGAATCCACTTGGTAGCATGATGATAGAGATGGTAACGCTTACTTTGTGAGCCATATCCCACAAAAATACGTTTAACAGCCTTATCATCAAGCTTTCTGTGAAGTTGCTCAGGCACAAGTGCATAAGTAGGACAATTAAAAATTCATAAATGAGCCACAGAGGGCTTTCTGCCATTCCAAGATTGAAAAGGCGTAATTGAATGCAAAGCCTTTGTAGAACACCTATTCAAAGCATATGTTGCAAAAATAACTACTTCTAGCCAGAAACCATCAGGTAACTCTTGACTTTTGACCATACAACGCCTTTTCAAATCATATGTTGCACACATGACGGCTTCTAGTCAGAAATCAGGAGGTAACTCTTGACTTTTGACCATACAACGTGCCATATCCATGAGAGACTTGTTTTTATGTTTAGCTACACTATTTTGCTAAGGTGTGTAGGGCACAATACATTGGTGTTTTATCCCATTATCAGCCATGTATGCATGAAACTACTTAGACATATACTCCCCCCCTCGATCAGGTGGTGTAGGCATAGTACCAATCTTATATGTAAAAGCATTTTAAACCATAATAGCAACAAAGTGTCTAAAGCACATGGTGAAAACCTTTGATTTCTATTTCCATGGACATAACCAGGTATTCTTGGACTAATCATCAATGAATGTGACAAAATAGAGGTAACCCCCAATAGATAGAACCACATACATCACTGTGGATAAGCTGCAATTTTTGGATAGCTCTAACTAAAATATCTTTGGGAAATGATGCCCATTGCTGCATTTTTCCAAGAATACATCCCTCTCACAAACATGTTTGATAGGGAATTCAAGATGTGGCAGCTTAGACACCATGTCATGTTTATGCAAAGGCAAAAAACTACCAAAGTTCAAGTGACCAAAGCGTGCATGCCATCGCTCCCATTGCCTTTGTAGAAAACATTATACATGTAGCATGCCTTTGTCTTTTTCCATTTAAATGATTGAATTCCAAATATGATGGAAATTCCTCTTTCATCATTTAAATTTATACATGCATAAAATAATTTTAACTAAAATTTCTCTTAAAAATTAAATAAAAAATATCCATTAGTTCCATTATACTAGAAATTCCACTTTTCTCATTTAAATGATTGAATTCCAATTATGAGGGAATTACTCTTTCATCATCTAAATTTATTTATGCATAAAAAGAAATTTAACTAAATTTTCTCTTAAAAATTAAATAAAAAAATCCATTAACTCCATTATACTAAGAATTCAACTTTTCTCATTTAGATGATTGAATTTCAAATATGGTGAGAATTCCTCTTTCATCATTTAATTTTTTTTATGCATAAAAATAAATTTAACTAAAGTTCGTCTTTAATTTTAAATAAAATATCCATTATTTTGATATTCCAATTTTTCTCTTTCTCCATTGGAATACATGGATTTCCATTGTCATGGGAGTTTCTCTTTTATCATAAAAATGAAATTACTGGAAATTCCTCTTTTTTTCTAATTCATTATTTATGCATAAACATTAAAAATTATTTTTTTTCATGGATATGATGAGAAATATTCATTTAACCTAGGATGACTAATCCTAGAATATGGTATGAAATCCTCTTTTCATATTATGCATGAAAATGATTTATGTGCCAAAAATTTTACCGTAGCTCCGCTGCTATTACTGATAATTTTCAATAATTTTGAAAAGCATAAGGTTTACAGGATGGGCAGAACGGTGTGTTGCCACCCGCTATTTTTTTGCATAGTGCCCAAGGAGTCCCCTATGCAAGAAATAGCACGTTTGGGTGAGGCATCCTTTTCTTAGGGTGTCCAATATAGCAATGAAAGTTTGGGACTGGTTCTATGGGACTCTTACCCCTCCACTCCCAAACTTTCACCATGATCGGACATCGGATGGGCGGGACGGTGTGTTGCTACCCACCACCACTATTTTTCGCATAGTACCCAAGGGGTTCCCTATACAAAAAATAGCATGTTTTGGTGGGACATCATTATCATACGGTGTACAATGCTGGTAAAAATTTGTGACCAGTCTATGGGGATGCTACCCCTCCACTCACAAAGTGCCCATTGGACGTCGGATGGGTGGGACAGTGTGTTGCCACCCACTATTGTTTCGCATAATACAAGGTTTGGGTGAGGCATCATTATGATATGGTGTCCAATGGTGGTGAAATGTTTTGAGCTGTTCACTACCATTAGACACCGGGTGGAAGGAACAATGTGTTGCCACCCACTATTCTTTCACATAGTGCACAAGGGGTCCCCTATGCAAAAATACCAGGTCTGGATGGGCATCATTATCAAATGGTGTCATTGCGAGTGGGTGCATGGGGCTACTACCCCTCCTCTTATAAAGTTTCACCACCATCGGGGTGGGACGGTGTGTTGCCACCTGCTATTCTCTCGCATAGTGCCCAAGGGGTTCCCTATGCAAAAAATAGCGAGTTTGGGTGGGGCATCAATATCATATGGTGTTAATGGTGGTGAAACTTTGTGAGCGGGTCAATGGGGTTGCTACCCCTCCACTCGCAATGTTTCACCACCATCAGACGTGGGACGGTGTGTTGCCACTCGCTACTGTTTTGCATAGTGCCCAATGAGTCCCCTATGTAGGAAATAGCACGTTTGGGTGGGGCATCCTTTTTATAGGGTGTCCGATGGCAGTGAAACTTTGGGACTTGTTCCATGGGGCTTCTACCCCCCCTCCACTCGCAAAGTTTCACAAACGATCGAACGTCAGTGAGCGGGACGATGTGTTGCCACCCGCTATTTTTTGCATACTGCCCAAGGAGTCCCCTACACCAAATGGGTGGGACGGTGTGTTGCCACTCGCTATTGTTTTGCATAGTGCCCAAGGGGTCCCCTATGGAAGAAATAGCGAGTTTGGGTGAGGCATCCTTTTTATAGGGTGTCCGATGGCAGTGAAACTTTGGGACTGGTTCCATGGGGAATCTACCCCTCCACTCGCAAACTTTCACCATGATTGGACATCAGTCAGGACGATAGTGTTGCCACCCAGTATTGTTTCACATAGTGCCATGGGGTCCCCTATGCAAAAATACAAGGTCTGGGTGAGGCATCATTATGATACGGTGGTGGTTAAACTTTTCAAGCTCTTCACTACCATCAAACACCAAATGGGCAGGACGGTGTGTTGCCACACCCGCTATTCTTTCACATAGTGCACAAGGGGTCCCCTATGCAAAAATACCAGATTTGGGTGGGGCATGTTTATCAAACGGTGGTGAAACTTTGCAAGTGGGTCCATGGGGCTACTACCCCTCCTCTTACAAAGTTTCACCACCATTGGTCGGATGGGTGGGACGGTGTGTTGCCACTTGCTTTTCTCTCGCATAGTGCCCAAGGGGTTCCCTATGCAAAAAATAGAGGGTTTGGGTGGGGGGCATGGTTATCATATGGTGTGGATGGTGGTGAAACTTTGCAAGTGTAAGATTCCTCCCTCCAGCTTTTTGAGGTGTGCAGGTGTAGGAATTTTTCCTTCTGACCTTATAATTACTCCCCTCTCTGAAATAAAAGAAAGATTCTGTTTTACCCTGTTTTAACCTAGAGAGAGAAAATGTCTAGAGGGAGGTAGTCCAAAATTGAGATATTTTTGGATATAAAAATCCTTCTAGTGTCTAAAATGAATTCCCCTGAAACAGAAATTCAAAAAGACCTTTCCAATGTGCAATTGGAATTAATTGGAAATGGGTATAAAGGACCTAAGCCTAAGGGTCTAGATTTTCAGAAATTTTTGGATTATGGTCCAATTAAGGTTCCTATGGGCCAATTGGATCAATCCATGTGTGGGGAGGAGATAAATCCAAGTTATAAAAGAAAAGCCCCCAAAAATGAGTAAATGCTCACATAAGATGAAGAGTTGACTATGTACAAGGTTTATTAGTAAAAAACTATGTATTATTAAAAAAATGAGATATTTTGGGTATAATGATTCCATTTTGACACGTGTAAGGAAAGAGGGTCCTTCAAGGAGGTGCCTACTTCACATGCTTGAATGAGTTTTAAACTCAAAAATAATGTGATATTTTTATCTCTCCTCTCTCTTGGATCAAACCGAATATAAAAGGAACCAAATCTGGTCCAAATTAACCAAACTGAATGTGGAAAATTCTAGAAATCAGTTGGTCTTGGTTAGAGACTCCCTCTCCTAGAAATAGAACCTGAGTCTTTGTAAAAAATATGAGAATTATACTATACCAAAATTATGCTGAAGGGAAGATTCCCTCTTTCTTCAATGTCCATTGGTGACTCCATCAACACACCAAACCAATTGATTGGTTGGGGGCCTCTACCGTGAACAAGGAATCAAGCAATTTGTAAGATAAATGGAAAATTTTGATCTTTTCTATAATTTCTCAATGTTTCTCTCTTCTCAACCCCTCTCAAGTTTGAGAAGCTTAATTAGAATGGTTTTTGAATGCTATTGAAGTTAATTGATGAGTGGTAGTGAAGAATTACATAAATTTTCATTTATGCTTAATTTTAATGGTTTTTATGTAATTTCTCTCTCTCACTCAAAGAATGGTCATTCTCATGACCTATTCTCAATCCAAATGAAGCTTCTCATAAAGCTTTTCCTTAATACAAGATTAATCTATGCTTGTTTAATTGGAGGCCAAATTAATGGCTTTTTTATGCTTTTAGTTTATGTATTTCATGAATATTGATGATTCAATCCATTATGGGTTAATGATCCAATTAGGGATCATTCTAATCATTCCCTTAATGTTAAGCTTTATCCTTTAAAATAATTTAGATTTATCAGTCATAGCAGCGGAGCTATGGCAAATTTTTTGTAAAAATTACACATAAAATAATTTCATTCAAAGCATGAAAAGAGGACTTCCTACCATATTCTAGGAAATATCATCCTAGATTAATTGAAATAATTTCATTGTAATCGTGGAGAAATTGATTTTTTATGCTATGCATAATTGATGAATTAAGAAAAAAAAGATTTCTAGTAATAAAATTTTATGTTAAAAAGAGTAATCCCCATTGTATAAGTATCCTTAAAGGGTTATTTTCATTCTAGGCATAGAAAAATGTATACTAGAAATATTTTATAAAAGTTTGATTTACATCATAATTGACTTTTATGCATAAGTAGATGCATAAAAGAATTTCTTTTCTTAATATTAAAAGTGTGATTTTCATCATAATTGATTTTTATGCATAAGTAGATGCATAAAAGTAAATTTTTTTTTATAAAAGTGTGACTTTCATCAAAATTTTGATTTTATGCATAGAAAGATGCATAAAGAATTTTATTTTTAATTCAAAAGAGATATTCTTATCAATTTTGATTTTATGCATAGAAAGATGCATAAAGAATTTTATTTTTAATTCAAAAGAGTTATTCTTATCAATTTTGATTTTATGCATAGATAGATGCATATAAGATTTATTTTTATTTTAAAAGTGTTAATTTCATTAAGATGAAAATTTATGCATAGAAAGATGTATAAAAGATTTGTTTTTATTTCGAAAGTATTATTCTCATTAAAATGAAATTTATGCATACTAAAATGCATAAAAGGATTATTATAAAAGTGTTATTCCTACTAAAGTTGTCTTTATGCCTAATAAGATGTGTATGAGATGTGATAGGATGTGATAAGATGCGTATGAGATGTGATAGGATATGATAAAATGTGTATGAGATGTGATAGGATGTGATAAGAGGTGTATGAGATGTGATATGATAAGATAAGATGCGTATGAGATGTGATAGGATGTGATAAGATGTGTATGAGATGTGATAGGAGAGGATGTGATAAGAGGCGTATGAGATGTGATAGGATGTGATAAGATGCGTATGGGATGAGTTAGGATGTGTATGGGATGAGGTAAGAAGTGTATTTGATGGGATAAGATGTATATGGGTTGTGATAGGGCGAGAATGGATGTGTTGTAAAAGAATAGACGTGAAGGCGTATGTGGATATATGAATGGGAATGTAGAAATGGATGTATAGATATGGATGTGGATATAGATGTATGAATGTAAATGTGGATCTACATGTGCAAATGAGGATGTGGATGTGGATGTATGAATATGAACGTAGATATGGATGTGGATGTGGATATGGATGTGTATGTATGGATGTGAATATGGATGTGGATGTATGAATGCAGATGTGGATGTGGATGTATGGATGTGGATGTATGAATGTAGATGTAGATGTGGATATGGATGTATGAATATGAACTGGATATGGATGTATGGATGTGGATGTGGATATGGATGTATGAATATGGATGTGTATGTATGGACGTAGATGTATGAATGCAGATGTGGATGTGGATGTATGGATGTGGATGTGGAAATGGATGTATGAATGTGGATGTGGATGTATGAATGTAGATATGAATGTGGATGTATGGATGTGGATGTATGAATGTAGATGTGGATGTGGATGTATGTATGTGGATGTGGATATGGATGTATGTATGTGGATGTGGATATGGATGTATGAATATGGATGTGTATGTATGGATGTGGATATGGATGTGGATGTATGAATGCAGATGTGGATGTGGATGTATGAATGTGGATGTGGATGTATGAATGTAGATGTAGATGCGGATGTGGATGTATGAATGTGAATGTGGATGTATGATGTAGATGTAGATGTGGATGTGGATGTGGATGTATGAATGTGAATGTGGATGTGGATGTGCAAATGAGGATGTGGATGTGGATGTAGATGTGTGGATGTGAATGTGGAATTGGATGTGCGAATGAGGATGTGGATGTGGATGTGCGAATGAGGATGTGGATGTGTGAATGTGAATGTGGATGTGGATGTGCGAATGAGGATGTGGATGTGAATGTATGAATGTAGATGTGGATATGGATGTATGGATGTGGATGTAGGGATGCGAATGTGGATCTGGATGTATGGATGTGGATATCGATGTGGATGTATGAATGTGGATGTGTACGAGGACTAATGAATGCGAATATGTATGTGAATGGATAGGATGTCGAGATGAAATGGATGAGATGTAGGGATGCGGATGTGGATGTGGATGTATGGATGTGGTTATCGATGTGGATGTATGAATGTGGATGTGCGAGGACTAATGAATGCGAATATGTATGTGAATGGATAGGATGTCGAGATGAGTGAATGGATGAGATGTGATGATAGGTGAATTAGAATGTGAATGAATGATATAAGATGAATAAATGAGATGTAATGAGAAATGTATGTGATGAGATGTAATGTAAATTAAGAAAGATAGGAATGGATGTTAGGTGAAGTGAATGAATCTGAAGTGATGGAATGGAAAATGATGTATCTAGTTGAAAATGGATACGCATATGATTGGAATTGGGTTAAGTAATATGGATTGATGTGGAACAAATTGGAAAGACGAGAATTCATTATAGAAACTGTATTTGTGACCTGTTTGTAAATGACTGTTTTATGTCAAGAATGCTGGGGAAGCATTTCGACCGTCTTGTGAATAAGGTCGTGGAGACCTAGTTGATAAAGTTGCAAGAGCTCACGGAGAGTCAACGGAGGACGTCTCGCATAGCAAGGTCGGCCGAGGACTTGACCAGCCTCAGTTCGATTTAAATGGTGAGCTTCCGGTACAGTGGATGAGGGACCAAGGAAGCGGCCTATGAGTGAAGCGCTAGGTGACCTGCGAAGGATCCTAGAGGGTGCTGACCATACGGTGCTCGGGTTCTGGGTCGCTGAAGATACCCACACGTGCATCGTGGAAGATATTGGAACAAGGAGTAAGAGTTGTTTTCTGAAACCGAGTGTGAATCTGGTTGATTGACCTTGCTGGTTCTCAACTGATGAGTCCATAGCTCTCTTATATGGATCTATTGGTTGATCTTGCTGATCTTCAACGAGGATTCCATCTTGATTTTTATAAGTGAATAATTGCCGGGTACTATGAGCTAGGAACTATCGATAAGGCCCCTGAGTGGACAGGTGGTGAGCGTTCTGGTTGCCAATGATGCCATAGATACTCCGATGAAGGAATGATTGGAAATTAAGATTCAACCGAATACAGTGATCTATTTTTTTTTCCATAGATGCACCAATACAAGTACACTAGTCCGTATAGGTTTTAGATGATTTACATCAAAAATGTAATTTTACTAATTAGATTATTAGTATTTACAGGCCTTCTGATAGCCTGGAAGAATTTTAGAAAAGAGATCATAAAAAATCGAACCATTGGATTTGCAATTTTGACTAACCACCACATTCTACCAATGTCTCACTATCTACCACTCTTTTGTTCTACAAGATTATGCATTTTTAAGTGGTAGTTATTGTGGGTGCAAAAAGCGGCATATATTATAACACTTTAAAGACCTTGAAATATTTAAAGAAAATAGACAAATAGCTTTAAAATTTCTCAAAAAATCAAATTAAGCTCTATATTATGTGAAGATCTAAGTTGCAAAGTGGAAATCACATATGAGTTTATATGTGAAAGATATTAGCATTTTATGAAACCAGACCAAATTTGGGACATGGTGTATACATTGATCTTGTACCTCAGGAAATGAGGACTTTTAACTATCTAATGCTTAATTAGATTATGCAACTATATTCCCAACTTTGCATGTGACGTTCCAACAAAAGAACTTGAAAGGAAATTCCTTCGTTAGCTAGGAGAGATTGGCCACTAAAGGTAAATAAATGCCTGTTTTTTTACTATTTATAGGATGCCTGAGTGGACAAACTGGGCACCCTGATCCTGCAACCACCCTGAGGCTGGATTGATGGATCCCTAAAATGAGACTCAATTCTGTTATAATTCAATAGATGAAGTAAATACCAGTTGGAAATTGTTCTATGGATAAGAATCAATGGCTGTGCCTCTCGATGGGGAAAAAAGCGTTGATCTATATTATCCAAGTGCAAGTTTCTTCCTTGGTCTGACCAAGTGGCTTACAGGCTCCGTCGGATCAGTTTAGGTAGTAATAATGACCTTGTCTACGTTAGAGTAAAAATATCTTGGAGGAATCGCCTGGGCAAGGGAAGTTTTTTCGGGCAAGGGAAGTTTTTCCGAGTTCGGTTTTGGAAGAACCGAGGAATTAGTCACCTGTCCGGATATCCGTGGGCGAGGCCCCGAGTGTGGGACCCTGGCCCGCGCAAGAAGTGCTACTTCGGCTGCTAGCACCCCGAATCTGTTGCGCGGTGGGGACGGGGATCTTACAGCTGGTATCAGAGCGAATTGGCTGAAGTGGACTAACTGAGAAGCCAAAAATGTCAAAAAAAATTATGAAGTATCAATAAAAGGTTAGAATTGTGTAATGAAAATCATACCAATTATTATTCAGGCTGAAATTCAAAAATTAGTAATTGGGTCTTCGGATGGAAGCACCGTAATTGCTTGGAATCCCTGACTTGCTTGAGGCCTAGACATGATGGTATTTACCTTATAGTTCCAAGGACTGTGACTACACGTATATACGTAGGGTATAGCTACAGCTCTTTACTGGCAGTATGTACGAGTAAATCTAAGACTTGAAATTATAAGCAAAAATGCTATCCAGATGATGAATTCAAATGTGGTTGATATGATTTTATAATTCTGGTTGAGAATTGATGAGATGATGTGGATTCTGATTGGAAAAAGATGATTCCTGAATTTTGGTTAAAAAGCATTAAGTTGAGCAAAAACCACAATGAAGATGAATGGGACAAGTCCTTGTGCTAATATTCGTAACTCGAATGATGATAATGACTTCAGCAAATCACTATGAAGTTAATGGATTGTGCTATCAGATTACTACTGTTAACACTTGACCGGTGGATCAAGTTAATTGGATGACAAATTGAGGACTTGCTTGACTTAAATTCCCATGTGGAGGAGTGTTTAGAAAGAAATTTTTTCGGTCTAATGGACCATTATTATGCTAAAGATATGAATGATATGTTCTGAATGAATTGTTACCTGATAATGAGTTCTATATAAGGGATCTATATCCCAGGATTCTGTTGGGTTGACCAGAATATAAGGAACCCCAGAATCAATTGGATCTTAAGGGAAAGAGTTGTCCCCTGGTTGCAAGATGAGGACATCTCGCGTTTTCTAAGTGGGGTAGGATGTAAGATTCCTCCCTCCAGCTTTTTGAGGTGTGCAGGTGTAGGAATCTTCCCTTCTGACCTTATAATTCTTCCCCTCTCTGAAATAAAAGAAAGATTCTGTTTTACCCTGTTTTGACCTAGAGAGAGAAAATGTCTAGAGGGAGGTAGTCCAAAATTAAAATATTTTTGGATATAAAAATCCTCCTAGTGTCTAAAATGAATTCCCCTGAAACAAAATTTCAAAAAGAACTTTCCAATGTGCAATTGGAATTAATTGGAAATGGGTATAAAGGACCTTAGCCTAAGGGTCTAGATTTTCAGAAATTTTTGTGGATTATGGTCCAATTAAGGTTTCTATGTGCCAATTGGATCAATCCATGTGTGGGGAGGAGAAAAATCCAAGTTATAAAAGAAAAGCCCCCAAAAATGAGTAAATGCTCACATAAGATGAAGAGTTGACAATGTACAAGGTTTATTAGTAAAAAACTATGAGTATTATTTAAAAAATGAGATATTTTGGGTATAATGATTCCATTTTGACACATGTGTAAGTAAAGGGGATCCCTTCAAGGAGGTGCCTACTTCACATGCTTGAATGAGTTTTAAACTCAAAAATATTGTGATATTTTTATCTCTCCTCTCTCTTGGATCAAACCGAATCAAAAAGGAACCAAACTAGGTCCAAATCTGGTCCAAATTCAACCAAACTGAATCTGGAAAATTCTAGAAATCAGTTGGTCTTGGTTAGAGTCTCCCTCTCCTATAAATAGAACTTGAGTCTTTGTAAAAAATATGAGAATTATACTATGCCAAAATTATCCCCTGAAATACTGCTAATTTTAACTATTCTCTAAAATTCTCTCCAAATTGAAGAAATTGGAGCTTCCCTCTTTCTTCAATCTCCATTGGTGACTCCAACAACACACCAAACCAATTGATTGGTTGGGGGCCTCTACCGTGAACAAGGAATCAAGCAATTTGTAAGGTAAATGGTGAATTTTGATCTTTTCTATAATTTCTAAATGTTTCTCTCTTCTCAACCCCTCTCAAGCTTGAGATGCTTAATTAGAATGGTTTTTGAATGCTATTGAAGTTAATTAATGAATGGTAGTGAAGAATTACATAAATTTTCATTTATGCTTAGTTTTAATGGTTTTTATGTAATTTCTCCCTCTCACTCAAAGAATGGTCATTCTCATGACCTATTCTCAATCCAAATGAAGCTTCTCATAAAGCTTTTCCTTAATCCAAGATTAATCTATGCTTGTTTAATTGGAGGCTAAATCAATGGCTTTTTTTATGCTTTTAGTTTATGTATTTCATGAATATTGATGATTCAATCCATTATGGATTGATGATCCAATTAGGAATCATTCTAATCATTCCCTTAATGTTAAGCTTTATCCTTTAAAATAATTGAGATTTATCAGTCATAGCAGTGGAGCTATGGCAAAATTTTTGTAAAAATTACACATAAAACAATTTCATTCAAAGCATGAAAAGAGGACTTCCTACCATATTCTAGGAATTATCGTCCTAGATTAATTGAAAGAATTTCATTGTAATCATGGAAAATTTGATTTTTTATGTTATGCATAATTGATGAATTAACACCATATTGGGGAATATGGGAATTTTCCACAAGTTTGGGACACGTGGTCAAAAGTTTGGATTAACCATAACTTGAACACCACTAATCCAAAATGAGCGCTTTATAGCTCTTTAGATTCCATTTTTCAAGCGCTTTCCAATGATAGGTCATATGATAGGGTTTTGAGAAACTTACAAACATGTTATCCATGTCCCCCTTTTTTTAAGTATTCAAAAATGGGAATTGGAAAATTCCCAAATTCACTAATATGGTGTTAATTAAGAAAAAGAGGATTTCTAGTAATAAAATTTTATGTTAAAAAGAGTAATCCCCATCGTATGAGTATTCTTAAAGGGTTATTTTCATTCTAGACATAGAAAAATGTATACTAGAAATATTTTATTATAAAAGTGTGATTTTCATCATAATTGATTTTTATGCATAAGTAGATACATAAAAGATTTTTTTATATATTAAAAGTGTGATTTTCATCATAATTGATTTTTATGCATAAGTAGATGCATAAAAGAAAATTTTTATTATAAAAGTGAGACTTTCATCAAAATTTTGATTTTATGCATAGAAAGATGTATAAAGAATTTTATTTTTTAATTCAAAAGAGATATTCTTATCAATTTTGATTTTATGCATAGAAAGATGCATAAATAATTTTATTTTTAATTTGAAAGAGATATTCTTATCAATTTTGATTTTATGCAAAGAAAGATGCATAAAGAATTTTATTTTTAATTCAAAAGAGTTATTCTTATCAATTTTGATTTTATGCAAAGATAGATGCATAAAAGATTTGTTTTTTTTTTAAAGTGTTAATTTCATTAAGATGGAAATTTATGCATAGAAAGATGTATAAAAGATTTATTTTTATTTCAAAAGTATTATTCTCATTAAAATGGAATTTATGCATAGTAAAATGCATAAAAGGATTATTATAAAAGTGTTATTCCTACTAAAGTTGTCTTTATGCCTAATAAGATGTGTATGAGATGTGATAGGATGTGATAAGATGTGTATGAGATGTGCTAGGATGTGATAAGATGCGTATGAGATGTGCTAGGATGTGATAAGATGCGTATGAGATGTGATAGGATGTGATAAGATGTGTATGAGATGTGATAGGGTGTGATAAGAGGTGTATGAGATGTGATATGATAAGATAAGATGCGTATGAGATGTGATAGGATGTGATAAGATGTGTATGAGATGTGATAGGATGTGATAAGAGGTGTATGAGATGTGATAGGATGTGATAAGATGCGTATGGGATGAGTTACGATGTGATAAGATGTGTATGGGATGAGATAAGAAGTGTATCTGATGGGATAAGATGTATATGGGTTGTGATAGGGTGAGAATGGATGTGTTGTAAAAGAATAGATGTGAAGGCGTATGTGGATATATGAATGGGAATGTAGAAATGGATGTATAGATATGGATGTGGATATAGATATATGAATGTAAATGTGGATTTGGATGTGCGAATGAGGATGTGGATGTGGATGTATGAATATGAACGTGGATATGGATGTATGGATGTGGATGTGGATGTGAATATGGATGTGTATGTATGGATGTGGATATGGATGTGGATGTGGATGTATGAATGCAGATGTGGATGTGGATGTATGGATGTGGATGTATGAATGTAGATGTAGATGTGGATGTGGATGTATGAATATGAACGTGGATATGGATGTATGAATGTGGATGTGGATATGGATGTAGGAATATGGATGTGGATGTATGAATGCAGATGTGGATGTGGATGTATGGATGTGGATGTGAAAATGGATGTATGAATGTGGATGTGGATGTATGAATGTAGATATGGATGTGGATGTATGGATGTGGATGTGGATGTATGAATGCAGATGTGGATGTGGATGTATGGATGTGGATGTAGATATGGATGTATGAATATGGATGCGTATGTATGGATGTGGATGTATGAATGCGGATGTGGATGTGGATGTATGAATGTGGATGTGGATGTATGAATTTAGATGTAGATGTGGATGTGGATGTATGAATGTGAATGTGGATGTGGATGTGCGAATGAGGATGTGGATGTAGATGTGTGAATGTGAATGTGGAATTGGATGTGCGAATGAGGATGTGGATGTGGATGTGGATGTGCGAATGAGGATGTGAATGTGTGAATGTGAATGTGGATGTGGATGTGCGAATGAGATGTGGATGTGCATGTATGAATGTAGATGTGGATATGGATGTATGGATGCGGATGTAGGGATGCGGATGTAGGGATGCGGATGTGGATCTGGACACCATTGTGCACCAAATAGATGGGACGGTGTGTTGCCATCCGCTAGTTTTTTGCATAGTGCCCAAGGGGTCCCCTATGTGAGAAATAGCGAGTGTGGGTGGGGCATCATCGTCATACAATGTCCGATAGTGGTGAAACTTTGGGAGCGGGTCCATTGGGCTCGTACCCTTCCACTCGCAAAGTTTCACAGGACGGTGTGTTGCCACCTACTATTTTTTGGATAGCATCTAGGGGGTTCCTTGTACAAAAAATAGAGGGTTTGGGTGGGGCATCATTATCATATGGTTTTTGATGGTGGTAAAACGAGATCCATGGGGTTCTTACCCCTCCACTTGCAAAGTTTCACCACTATTGGACACCGGATGGGCGAGAGGCTGCGTTGCCACCCGCTATCTTTCGCATAGTGCCCAAGGGGTCACCTATGCAAAAAATAGCAGGATTGGGTGTGGGACATCATTATCATATAGTGTCCAAAGGTGGTGAAACTTTGCAAGCATTCCATGGGGCTACTACCCCTCCACTCGCAAAGTTTCACCACCATCACACACCGAATGGCCGGGATGGTGTGTTGCCACCACTATCTTTCGCATAGTGCCCAAGGGGCAAGGGGTCTAGCGGGATTGGCTGGCACATCATTATCATACAATGTCCAAAGGTGGTAAAACTTTACGAGCCAGTCCATGGGTCTCCTACCCTTATGTTTGCATTTTTTTAGCACTATCAAATGCCAAATAGGCGGGACGGTGTGTGGCCACCTGTGCTATTTGTTTGCATAGTACACAAGGAGTCCCCTATGCAAAGAATAGCCGGTTGGGGTGGGGCATCATTATCATATGGTGTCCAATGGTTGTGAAACTTTGCAAGAAGGTCCATGGAATGTCTACTCTTATGCTCACAAATTTTCACCACCATCGGATGGGTGGGACGGTGTGGTGCCACCCGCTATTTTTCGCATAGTACCCAAGGGGTCGCCTATGCAAAAAATAGTGAGTTTGGGTGGGGAATCATTATCATATAACATCCAATGGTCTTGAAAATTTAGGATTGGATTCATAGGGCTTCTACCCCTCTTCTTGAATACCATCCAACACCGGATGGTCGGCACGTTGTGATGCTATCTACTATTTTTCGCATAGTGCCAAGGGGTCCCATATGGAAAAAATAGCGGGTTTGGGTGGGGTATCACTATCATATGTTGTCCAATGGTGATGAAACTTTGCGAGCGGCTCCATGAGACTTCTACCCCTTGAATACCAAAATTTTACCACCATTGGATGCAGGGGAACGGTGTGTTGCCACCCACTATTTTTTTGCATAGTGCCCAAGGGGTTTCTTATGCTAAAAATAGCGCGTTTGGGTGGGGCATCAGTATCATACGGTGTTTGATGGTGGTGAAACTTTGTAAGCAAGTCCAAAGGGCTCCTAACCCTATACTAGTAAAGTTTCACCACCACCGGATGGGTGGGACGGTGTGTTGCCACTCGCTATTTTTTTGCATAGTGTTCAATGGGTCCCCTATGCAAAAAATAGAGGGTTTGGGTGGGGCATCATTATCATACAATGTCTGATGGTGGGGTTAAATTTTTGTAAGAGGGTCCGTGGGACTCCTATTTCTCCACTCGTAGAGTTCCACCACCATCGAACGTCAGATGGCTAGGACGGTGTTGCCACCCTTTATTCTTTCGCATAGTGCACAAGGGGTACCCTATGCAAAAATACCAGGTTTGGGACTCCTATTTCTCCACTCGTAGAGTTCCACCACCATCGAACGTCAGATGGCTAAGACGGTGTTGCCACCCGCTATTCTTTCGCATAGTGCACAAGGGGTACCCTATGCAAAAATACCAGGTTTGGGTGGGGCATCATTATCATACGGTATCTGATGGTGGTGAAACTTTGTGAGTGTGTCCATGGAGCAAAGTTTCACCACCATCGGATTTTGGATGGGTGGGACGGTGTGTTGTCACCGGCTATTTTTTTGCATAGTGCCCAAGGGGTCCCCTATACAAAAAATAGCAGGTTTGGGTGGAGCATTGTTGTCATAGGGTGTCGATAGTGGTGAAACTTTAGGAGAAAGTCCATGGGTCTACTACCCCCCCACTCGCAAAGATTCATCACCATCGGAAACCAGATTGGCAGAATGTTGTGTTGCTATCCACTATTTTACTACATAAGGGGTCCCCTATGCAAGAAATAGCGAGTTTGGGTCGTGCATCATTGTCATCGGTATCCGATGGTGGTGAAACTTGGGGAGCGGGTCCATGGAGAGCTCCTTCCCCTTCACTCACAAAGTTTTACCACGATCAGACATCCGATGGGCAGGACGGTGTGTTCCCACCCGCTATTTTCTACATAGCGCCCAAGGGGTTCCCTGTGCAAAAAATAGCTGGTTTGGGTGGGGCATCATTATCATACGGTGTCTGATGGTTGTGAAACTTTGTGAGCCGGTCCATACAGATCCTACCCGGGGCATCATTATCATATAGTATCCAATGTTTGTGAAACTTTGTGAGAGGGTCCATGGAACCTCTACTCTTCTCCTCAAAAATTTTCACCACCATCGAGAATACCGGATGGGTGGGACGGTGTGTTGCCACCTGCTATTTTTTGCATAGTGTCCAAGGGCTCCCCTATGCAAAAATGGCAAGTTCAGGTGGGGAATCATTATCATATGGCGTCCAATGGTCCTGAAACTTTACAAGTAGGTCCATGGGGCTCCCACTCCCCCGCTTGCAAAGTTTCACCACCATCTGCCACCTGCTATTTTTTTGCATAGTGCCCAATGGGTTCCCTATGCAAAAAAGAGTGGGTTGGGTGGGGTATCACTATCATACGACATACAATGGTGGTAAAACTTTGTGAGTGCTCGATAGGGATGATACTCCTCCACTCGAAAAGTAACCGTGGGATGTCGGATGGGTGGGACGGTGTGTTACCACCTGCTATTTTTTTGCATAGTGTCGTGGGGTCCCCTATGCAAAAATACAAGGTTTGGTGGTGAGGTATCATTATCGTACAATGTCCGATGGTAGTGAAAATTTGTGAGCGGTTCCATGGGGCTACTACCCCTCCTCTTACAAACTGTCAACACCATCGGACATCGGTTGGGTGTCTGATGGTGGTGAAACTTTGCAAGTGGAAGGGTTGGGAGCGCTCGATGGACCCGCTCGTAAAGTTTCACCACCATAAGACACCGTATGATATTTATTCCCCACCTAAACCCGCTATTTTTTTCACAGGGACCCCTTGGGTGCTATGCAGAAAATAGCGGGTTGCAACATACTGTCCTGCCCATTTGACGTCTTATCGTGGTGAAACTTTGCAAGTGGAGGGGTAGGCACCCCAAAGACCTACTCCCAAAGTTTCACAGCCATCGGACACTGTGTGACAATGATGCCCCACCCAAACTCGCTACTTCTAGCATAGGGGACCCCTTGGGCACTATGCAAAAAAATAGCAGGTAGCAACACACCGTCCCGCCCATCTGGTGTCCGGTGGTGGTGTTGAAACTTTGCAAGTTGAGGGGTAGCAGCCCCATGGACCTCCTCACAAAGTTTCACCACCAAGGACATCGTATGATAATGATGCCCTAAACGAAACCTGCCAGTTTTTGCATAGGGGACCCCTTTGGCACAGTGCAAAAAAATAGTGGGTGGCAACACACCGTCCCACCTATCCAAAGTCCGATGGTGGTGAAACTTTGCAATGGATGGGTAGTAGCCCCATGGACCCGTGCACAAAGTTTCACCACCATCAGACACCGTATGATAATGATGCCCCACCCAAACTTGGTATTTTTGTGTACGGGACCCCTTGGGCACTATACAAAAAATAAGCAGGGCTAGCAACACATCGTCCCAGCCATCTGATGTCCCATGGTTGGCAGAACTTTGCAAGTGGAGGTGTAGGAGCCCCATGGACCCTCTTGCAAAACTTTGACCACAATCAAACATCGTATGATAATGATGCCCCACCCAAACCCACTATTTGTTGCATAGGGGATCCCTTGGGTGCTATACGAAAGATTGTGGGTGGAAACATACCGTCTCTCCCATCCAGTGTCATCTCATGGTGGTGAAACTTTGTGCAAGTGAAGGGGTAGCTACTCTATGGACCGCTCGCAAAGTTTCACCACCATCGGACTCCATATGATAATGATGCCCCACTGAAACATGCTATTTTTTGCATAGGGGGAGCCCTTGGACACTATGCAAAAAAATAACGGGTGGCAACACATAGTACCAGTCTCTGATGGTGGTGAAACTTTGCAAGTGGAGGGGTAGGAGCCCCATGGATCCACTCGCAAAGTTTCACAACCAGCCGACACCCTATGATAATGATGCCCCACCTAGACCCGCTATTTTCTGCACCACGGAACCCCTTGGGTGCTATGCAACAGAAAATAGCAAATGGCAACACACCGTCCCACCCATCTGGCATTCCATGGTGGTGAAAATTTTTGAGTGGAGGGATAGGAGCCCCATGGACCCACTCCCAAAGTTTCACCACCATTGGAAACCATATAACAATGATGCACCCCATGCAAACTCAATATTTCTCGCATAAGGGACCCCTTGGGCACTATGCGACATAGCGTCCTGCATATCTGGTATCCAATGGTGGTCAAACTTTGCGAGTGGAGGGGAAGTAGCCCCATGGACCCGCTTGCAAAGTTTTACCACCAAACCTACTATGTTTTGCATAGGGGACACTATGAAAAAATAGCAGGTGGCAACACACCCTCCTACCCATCTGACATCCAATGGTGGTGAAAATTTGCAAGAGGAGGGGTAGTAGCTCCATGGAACCGCTCACAAAGTTTCACCACCATCGGCCACCATATGATAATGATGCCTCACCCAAACCTCGTATTTTTGCATAGGGGACCCTATGGCACTATGTGAGAGAATAGCGGGTGGCAACACACCGTCCCACCGATCCGACGTCCCATGTGCTTTGCGAGTGGTGGAGGGGTAATAGCCCCATCAACCACTCACAAAGTTTCACCACCATCGTACACCATATGATAATGATGTCCCACCGAAGCCTGCTATTTTTTGCATAGGGAACTCATTGAGCACGATGTAAAAAAATAGCGGGTGGTAACACACCGTCCCGCCCATCCAGCGTCCGATGGTGCTGAAACTTTGCGAGCGGAGGGTTAGGAGCCCCATGGAATTTCTGGCAAAGTTTCACCACCATTGAGCACCGTATGATAATGATGCCCCACCCAAACTTGGTATTTTTTGCAAAAGGTGCTTGGGCACTGTGCAAAAAATAGCGATGGCAACACACCGTTTCACCCATTTGGTGTTCGATGGTGGTAAACGTTTGGGAGAAAAAGGATAGAAGCCCACATGGACCCGCTCACAAAGTTTCACCATAATCGGATGCCGTATGCTAGTTATACCGCACCCAAACCCGCTATTTTTTGCATAGGGGACCCCTTGGGCACTATGCAAAAAATAGTGGGTGGCATCATACCGCCCTGCCCATCCGGCATTCGATGGTAGTGAAACTTTGCAAGTCAAGGTGTAGAAGCCCTATGGACCCACTTGTAAGTTTCAAGAACATTGAACGTTGTATGATAATGATGCCCCACTCGAACCCGCCATTTTTTGCATAGGGGACCCCTTGGGCACTATGCGAAAAATAGTGGGTGGCAACACACCGTCACACCCATCCGGCATCCGATGGTGGTGAAACTTTGTCAGCAAAAGAGTAGAAGATCCATGGACCCGCTCACAAAGTTTTAAAAGCATCGGACACCGTATGATAATGATGCCCCACCCCAACCTACTATTCTTTTCATAGGGGGCCCTTGGGCACTATGCGAAAAAATAGTGCGGGTGGCCATGTGATGGTGGTGAAACTTTGAGAGTGTGCGGGTAGGACCCCCATCATGGACCGGCTTGCAAAGTTTCATCACCTTTGGACACTGTATGATAATGCTGCCCCACACAATCCCACTATTTTTTGCATAGGGGACTCCTTCGGTACTATGCGAACGATAGCGGGTGGCAACACACCATCCCGCCCATCCGGCGTTTGATGGTGGTGAAACTTTGACAGTGGAGGGGTAGCAGTCCCATGGATTTCTCACAAAGTTTCACCACCCTCGGACACTGTATGATAATGATGCCCCACCCAATCCCCCTATTTTTTGCATAGGGGAGCCCTGGGGCACTATGCAAAAGATAGTGGGTTGGCAACACACCCTCCTGCCTATCCGGTGTCTGATGGTGGTGAAATTTTGCGAGTGGAGGGATAGGAGTCCCATGGATTTGCTTGCAAAGTTTCACCACCATCATATATCATATGGTAATGATGCCCCACCCAAACACTATTTTTTGCACAGGGAACCCCTTGGACGCTATGCAAAAAATAGCTGGTGGCAACGCACTGTCCCGCCCATCCAGCATATGATGGTGGTGAAACTTTGTGAATGGAGGGGTAGGAGCCCCATGAACCCACTCCCAAAGTTTCACCACCATCGAAAACCATATGATAATGATGCCCCACCCAAACTCGGTATTTCTTGCATAGAGGACCCCTTGGGCACTATGCAAAAAAATAGCCGATGGCAACACACAATGAAAGATCCCTGTCCCCACCCCGCAATGAATTCTAGGGTGCTAGCAGTGGAAGTAGCACTTCTTGGGCGGGGTAGGGTCCCTCACTCGGGACCTCACCCGCGTATATCCAGACAAGAGACTAATCCCTCGGTTCTTCCAAAACCGAACTCGGAAAAACTTCCCTCGCTCGAAAAACACGGGTGATTCCTCCAAGATATTTTTACTCTAACATAGTCATGAGCCTTAACTAACTAAACTGATCTAACTGAACCCGTAAGTCCCATAGTCAGATCAAGGAAAAGACTTACACTTGGATCATTAGAGACCAACCTTTTTTCCTCATTGAGAGAGGCACAACCGTTGATTCTTTTCCATAGAACAATTTTTATCCGAGATTTACTTCATCTCTGATCGTACCATAACATAATTGAGTCTCTTTTTAGGCATCAGTCCAGCCATCGAGTCCCGTGGGTTAGCCTAACCCTATCCAGTCATCCCGTGGGCTAGCCAACCGCCCAACCACTGTAGTGATGGGATCCATTTAAAAATTTGGTTAGGTTTTGTCCCGGGTACCAGGGAAAAAGAGTTCCCAGGCCCCTTAGCTGGATATGCATGCAAACTTAAAACTAGTCACACCACTTACACACCCAATATGAAATTGCCTTTCTCACAGATTCAGCTATCTTTAAAACAATCTTTTAATAAAACTATAGTATCACTGATCATAATCCTCAAAAATATCCGGTTGAATCTTAATTTTCCTTCATCGGTGTACCTATGGCATTATTAGCACCAGAACGCTCACCACCTATCCACTCAGGGGCCTTTTCGATAGTTCCTAGCTCATATAATATATTCACTTATAAAAATCAAAATGGAATCTCCATTTGAAGATCAGCAAGATCAACCAACAGATCCATAAAAAAGAGCCATGAAATCATCCGTTGAGGACCAGCAAGGTCAATTAACCAGATCCATGCTCAAATTCCGAAAACAACTCTTACTCCTTGATCCAAATGTCTTCCCCGACACACGTGTGGGTATCTTCGACGACCCAGAGCCGGAGCACTGTATGGTCAGCACCCTCTAGGATCCTTCGCAGGTCACCTAGCGCTTTACTCATAGGCCGCTTCCTTGGTCCCTCATCCACCGTACTGGAAGCTCACCATTTAAATCGAGCCGAGGCTGGTCAAGACCTCCGTCGACCTTGCTACGTGAGACGTCCTCCGTTGACTCTCCGTCAGCTATTGCAACTTTATAAGTTAGGTCTCCAACGACCTCATTCACACAAGACGATCAAAATGCGGGTGCGTTTATTTAGCAAGCGAAGAGCAGCACTTGAGCACAGAGCAGTGAGTAGAAATAAAGTCCTTGTGAAAGTGAGCAAGTAGGGGCATGGTATGATGTTAAGTGAGCATGTAATGTTAAAGAGAAGAGTGAAACCATAGTGCAACTCTATAATGAACAGAACAAAGAAGACTAAAAAAGTTTAAAAATGACTATTGCAAATAAAGTATTTTCAAATGAATGGTGCGGATATAAAAAATCACTACAAAACTCATACTACTTGGCTCGCTAAAAAGACGTTGAATTGGTCATTGAGCTACTAATAGAAACAAACTATTGTTGCAACCACATGGAAACCACAGTGACCAGAGAGCATAGAAATCAAGCCATTAAGATGCACACCAATTTTAATAGCCATACCACTGACACAACAATATAATACTCTTTAGAAACCATAACCATAGGATTTAAAAATTTAATAATCCAAATAAAAATTGTCCAACAATCAGCTACATGCTATTGTAAAAAACATTCAGAAGCATAACATCCATCAAAACATTACTTCCAATAGTCCCAAAAAAATGATTGTCTCAATTAAAAAAAAGACTATCTCTAATGGCATTTTGATGTAGACATGTGATCCTCATAACTGCAAGAGACATAAAGAAAAGAAAATAAACTTTAGCAATACAAAATTATTCTCTACTAACATATTTATCTTTTCAACATGCATACCTTTGCTGAGTATGGTTCTAACAGGTGATCATAGATCCACTCAGCCTTGTCTAACATTATGACATTGCGATCCATAAATGCTGCCACTAGCCCAAGAGTTCCAGTGCCAGCAAACAAATCCAAAATCGTGTCCCCAGGATGACTGAAGACGGAGACAATGTATTTGCTAAGCCGCTGACCTCTCTGACAACTGCCCCACCATGGTCTACCCTTTCTCTTCACCAGATCCTCCGATGGCACTCTTGAAAATGTACACAAACCATTAACCATATGCCATAAAGATCACCAAAAATCATTTTAAATTCTATCTTGATTTGAATGCATACATACATGTCAAAGATAAGATCTTGCCCTACATCAAGATCATCACCTAGTGCCAAATCCCTTAGTTGATCCCCATGCATCACAAAGCTTGTAGCAGGAGATGTTGAGCGAACAAAAACAACCAATATTAGACAAGTGACCTACAAGCAAAGACACATTGGTTGTTCATGCATTTTCACCTTAAATGGGACAAAGAAGATTTGCACAAATGACAGCCCCAAAGAGAACAACACCAATACCTGGGTAGTAATCATTTGCCCCATCTTCTTCCCAATAGGTGGAGTACACCTCACAACCTGTCTATGAAAAATGCCAAACCCAACGCTCTGTGCAACCTGCTCAATGGTCACTCCTTCTTCCATAGTGTAAAGGCATGTAAAGAAGCCTCGATCTGAGAGACAAGAATCAACAACTTTAAAAGTGGAGTCATACATGCCATCCCCAATCTTATTCCAATATGGAACCTTGTTTGCAACACAACCTCCAATGATGATATTTGAGGGGAAGTTTGCAAATATCAACTCCACACAGTAATCGGACCCTCTACTCTTGACATTCCCTACTGTGCAAATAACATTCATGGCATCAAGCACTTGCTTTCCCAATGAGGATGCATCCTCCATGTTCACAAAAGTAGCTGCAAGGTCCTCAATACTGACATTGAAGGCATAAATGGTTCCTATAGACAGGTTTTTGACATTTAACACACATAGTCTTAAGTCAAAACAATCGGATCACGATAGAGATGAGGTAGGAAGCTCACATACCTGGAGCTTGCAATGTCTTGGTTATGATGTCAGTTGGTTGTATCCCACCTGCACTACTATTGGATGTCTGTTGTTGACTCTGCTCCCTATTTGCTTCCATTGCTCGATTTGCTTCCATTGCTCGATTCACCTCCAATGCACGATTCACTATTTTCCTCCCTAAATTCACTGGCAATAACTTATGAAAAGAAGCCAATGCAATCGATGTTGCATGTGATGTGGATGTGGCCTCATTATGATCAATTTGCTGGCTACGAAGCTCCAATATAGACTTATGTTGGTGATAAAGATCAAGCTCCTCCTTAGGCACATGGTTTCTTTCAAGGTCCAACCACCACGGGCAGAAACGAGACTCTATGCTTGACATGGCCTGTTCAATGACAAACATGGGTAAACACAACTCACCCTCAATATGAACATGTTTCTCAAAATGACAAATTCAATCACTTACTCTTCCAAGCTTCAAATCGGCATACATATAAGATTGATTGTCAACACAAAGCCACACACTAGCGAGAGGGGGTAAAATATCCAATTGGTGCTCCTCAATTTCAGAAAGCAACCATCTGCAAGCGAAAGCCCAAATGATAAAACAACACACAGAAAGAAGCATGCATGTTTTTTAACAAGGAATATCTGGGTTATGTTGTAGGAAAACCTATAAACGACTCGCCGTCGTGCAGCACTTTGTAGGCCTGGTTGATGGTCAATATCATGGCTAAATTTTATGCCTCCTTCGTGCACTTTGAAAGCCCTTTTGAAGTACTTTCTTCTGCATAGAACAACAAAAGAGGTGAATCGGCTCTCACCTGGCAACCTGACTCGATCGGCATTTTTAATATCATTTTGGATTCTCAAACCCAGCTCCGTGATCTGAAGCCAGTAGGAGTACATGTGCAGCCATTCCCTAACCTTTGTCTTATCATTTGGCATACCCTCAAGTGATCGCACTACAGCCTGAGAGTTGTCCAATAGCTTGACAATGTGAGCCTTATCTGTGTCTCTGATGCAAGCAGAACCTATCATATTGAGCTTTTCCTCTGTGGCCACATGATTGGTTGACGCGTGCCATGGGAGGGAGAGCACCGCACACCAAAAGGCCTCACTGTTGGAGGGATCAGCAATCCTTGCATATTTTGATGTTTTTCCTCTATCGAGAACTTCTACCTTTCGAGTCACATTCTCCCTAGCAGACTTGGCAAGTGGTCCATTTGATGCCTCATCAATTTTTTGCTCCATCTCGTCCTTGAACAAGAGCCAAGTCATAATCTGGATTGGCAAATGAAGCCAACTAGGCCTTCCTCTGGCAAATGCACTCTGCATCTCTCTCTCAACCCACAGCTTGTCCTCATTGTCCAAATGTGCCATGAGAGTTGTTAGGTCGGACTCTCCCAATCTTCTTAGTTGAAATAGACGATCACCAAATGTGGTTGGCACAAATGCATAATCATGCGTCCTACAAAACAAAGAAAAAATATGTTAATATTCTTGAGTACAAACAACTTACTTGACATAGAAGGAGACTCTGATAACAAATTAACTTACTTGTTCAACCTGGACAATGAAAACAAAAGCTCACCCACATCCCTCCGCTCGAACACATAAAATTTACAGAGAACACAACAATGCATGGACAAATCCCCTTGAAACCCTGTAATAAAACACAAAATTAGGAAGGACAAAGAAGCATAAGAAACTATAACATCCCAATGAGAACTCACCTGTAGAAATGCAGTCCATCCAAGCATTGTGTCGATTATTACCATCAAGAATATGCACCATTTTTCGGCTCAAGTACGGACCCCAATCGGGGTCAAGTGCAAGAGTTTCCTCAAATTGTTGATTCACAGTCCTCCAATGCTCATCCCAAGATTCCTCCCTCTCTTGTGTCAATGGTGTCTCCTCCCCTTCCAAGTCCATAATTGATACTATGAAAGCTCCCATGCTCTCAATGTACCCACCTAGTTTTTTGAAGCTTCGAGTAAGAGACTTATCTGTTGAGGGAGAAACCTTTTGGATTGCCTCCATCTGGATCATCCTACAGAGAGGAACACGTGGAGGTGGAGACCTAAATTTGACTCCTATCCTATCTAAAAAGGCTTGTGGAGTAGATGTCTCAAGAATCTTCCCAAAAATATCAACCTTATTTTTTTCTGCTTGCTTCCTTCAGTTTGGGTTGTGACAACTGTTTCTTCTTGATCCTCTAGTGGATGTGTGTTCTCTTCCCCCTCTATCTCTCTCCCAGTATTCTCACCTTCATCCTCATTATCACCACCTTGAGTATTCTCACCCTCATTTTGATCACCTTTATTTTCCTCAATTGCCCCCACTACATTTTGTCCATCCTCCTCATTTCTTTAATCACTATGTAGATGCTGCCTATACATATCCACCTCCAGGTTAGTGTCATCTATGATATGTACCGCATGCTCCGTAGTAGGGTTTGAGGAGGTGGTTTGCTCCAAAGTGCTGGAAAAATCAGCTTGCCTCTCCTTGTGTGTCTGGATGAGCTCTCACCTGGGCCAACCTGCACACTCTTTTTCCGCTTAGCAAGAGGTAACTCATCCATTTTTGCACAACTAGAACCTTTCAAGCAAGATGCTCTAGTGAAATGACTCGAACTCATTTGAAAACCAGATAGCCATGAAAAAATACAAGAACAAATCTTCAAATAGTATTCTACTCGTATTGTATAATTAATTGATTATTTTAACAGCAAATTCAGTAATACGACACAAACTTAAAGAAAAGGTGGCACATTCACTAAAGAGATTAAATTCAGTACTGCAACACAATCATCAAACAAAGGTGGCACATTCACTATCCAACAAAACGGCCAACTCATTAACGAACAGAATATCTTTGAGATTATCATATGGAGTGCTTTGGCCCAAATTCCAAGGCATTCAAAGCCGTATTGAATATTTTAAAAAAATCTTCATTGGAAAATATTTACGGAGCCCTTTTCAAGTGTTCAATTCAAGGCATTCAAATTTATTGGAAAATATATAAAGATTCGGTAGCCCAAATCTAAAGGCATTCAACATTGAGTACTAATAAACTTTAGAAGTGATATTTCGCAATCCAACACTTTTTTAAGGACAAACTTTTTTCTTTTTGTGCTATTGTTCTTTAGATGCACATGTTTGCTGGTCTCCTCTCTCGACTGTGTGAGCCGTTTCTCAACCAAGAAGACATCAAATGTGAGTTTTTTGAGCTTCTTGTATACTCAAAGTCTGCATAATATAGACAGTAGTAAGAGAGACAGTCTATGCAATGTGTTTGAGACAGCACCATATAGATAGCATGTCCTTACACTACTCTCTCCAAGTTTCTGCCACCGGGGGGATCCAAGGGGGGCAGCAAAACATCCTATTATTTTGTGCGCTGAGCGCACAAATTAATTCAAGAAAAATAGCAAGAAGTAACGCCGCACATCTCATACTGTGTGTGGAGTGTGGCGGCATCAAAACATCCTATTATTTTGTGCGCTAAGCGCACAAATTCATTCAAGAAAAATAGCAAGAAGTAACGCCGCACATCTCATACTACTGTGTGTGGAGTGTGGCGGCAGCAAAACATCCTATTATTTTGTGCGCTGAGCGCACAAATTCATTCAGGCAAAATAGCACAAATTCATGGATGATGATACCTTTCTGTGTCTCTTTGTTGGGGAGAAAGATTGGAGTGGCGAGAGGGCCCTACGCATGAGATCAGCATTTCTTTGCTGGGGAGACGTATGATGCTTCATGATCGCTTCTCTGCGTGTGTGTTCGAGGGAAGATGCTTCTGTGCGGAGGACGACTAAAAACCTTAAGTAATTGCTTCATAAGAAGTAGCCGACTACTAAAAACCCTAAGTTAGGCACTGGACAAATTTTTTTATCCTAACACTAATGAATTTCAACACTAAAATTTAAGGGTTTGGTCAATATTTTTCCGATTTTTTTAAATCTATAGCACAGTTATGCTATGGCATCCAACTGGTAGAGTTTTTGAAATCTAACAGGAGATTATGAAAAAGCGCAAGAACTAACACAAAGCAAATATGTGTGTGTGTGTGCATGTGTGTGTGTATACATACACACACACACACACAAACATATATACATATATACATGTACTCTTTTTGATACCCTTCATTATGACTGTTTTTGCAATAAATATTTTTATTTGCTTCTACCCATAGTCTTAAAATGAGCCTGGTAAAATTGTATTATGGCTAGTATATGCTATTGATTAGAGCAAGAACATCTAGTATTAAAATATTTTTGGCTAATATTCAATGTAAATTCCTTAATTGTTGTTGTGATTGCATTATGCAGGGAGGCTCGTGTTTTCCTCCATTCTACAATGGGTGCATGCATCCGAGTCCCCTTCTCGAATGGCAAATGTCGTGTGTCCAATCAACATGATCCGGGGGAACTATTGGTGGGATAAATGTGGAGGCCTTACTTGAAATTGGAGGAGAGTATGAGCCCATTTGTCCTTTACACTTGTATGCAGGGATTGGAGACGAGGCATATTTTATCCTGGAGCATTCATTGTCCTCTGTATATATTGCCAAATTAGAGAATTATTTTGAGACCCCAGAACAAGGCCCCTCAAATATATTTCCTCCCGGTTCTCGAAAGAGTACTCCAATGTAAGTGGCATTAACTTTGACTTTGACATTTTTTGTTTTACATTGTGCATTGATTTAGAGAGCATTGTGCTTTGCACTGACTTGGACACTGAAGAGATAGAAGAAATCAATGTCCAAGCACATGGGTCATTGCAAGAGGAGATAGAGGTCTCTCCTGTGGAAAAGTGCTTTCAACATTTGGAAGAGGAAGATGTTCAGTTTGATACTGCGGTCTCTTGCTTTCAAATAATCCGCATGTTACCTCCTACTGATGTCTTGCACACTTTAATCCATGATTGTGATTACAAAGGCAAGGTAAAAGAGCTTCCCAAGGTGTACCCAGAGTTCAGTACATATGAGCTTGAAGGTGGGAAAGGTATGGAAGGGATGGAGCAAAAATATGAGGGCAACATTTGGACAAAGCCACAAACGCAAACTAGGGCCAATAAAACTTTTGTTCTTAGGAAGAGCTTCTGCGGGGGAACCTTCCAGTGCATGAATGAGCACTGCTCCTTTAGGACACGTATGAATCAACCAAACAAACTCCATTGGAATGGGCAGCTGATAAAATCTCCAAAATATGGGAATTTAGCAATTGGGAGCTTCGGGAACCTTGAGTGTTTTTTCTGCAAGCATGTGCCAATGTGTCTTAAAGAATGTCCTGCTTGTGTCTATTATTTTATGCCAAAAGAATCAATGCACAGCAGACTTTTTATTCATTATGGCAAACATACACACATGGTTTCCAAGGGAATGTGCCGAGCATCGATACGAAATATCAAGGCCTTTGTAGCACGTGCAGTGGGCATCGACCACAACGCTGGGCCCAGAAAGGTACAAATGATTGTGGCAAGGGAGGTGGTTCTAAGAGCATTCATTGATGATGACAAGGCACAGGGAGAATTCATGATAGAGAGGGAGCTACAAGAGATGTCGCAAGAGTTGCAAAGTTTGATAAATGTTAAAAAGTACGTAGGAAGTGAAATTTAGCAAAGAATAGTATGCAATTATCATCTTTAATACACTAAGTATGCTTTATGAATGCAAGGTGAAGCAGATGGTAATGCAAACACGAAAAACAACACGGCCTCTGGGTGAAGGATATGAAGCCATTCTTAATCTAAAAAGAACATGCCATTTTGAGTTCTTCCATGGTTCTCGATTTCCATTGCAAGCCACCATTACTATTGAGCGTTGCTTTATCTTTAAGATGTCTACTACTGGACCTAGTTCTGGGATTGACATTGTTCGGCGAATGGACAAGGATGGTAATGGGGATCTCAATCAAGCATGGGTCTGCTTTGATCATGTGCATCGAGTGGATATTGGGGATGGCATACAATGGGAGCACATGTTTATGACAGTTACAAGCCTCCCTTGTTAGAGACTTGCACTTGGTCCATGGAATCACCGCTTTTTTCCTCATTTCCGAGGCACAACCGATGATCCCTTCCCACAGAACAAGGTCTTCTTAGGATTTGAACTAATTAACATAACTAATCGTATCTAATTGTTTCTCAGGAATCCTCCGATCCAGCAGGTTAGCCAACCATTGGTGGGATTCCTTTATAAAGATTTGATTGGGTTTTTGCCCGCGTAGCGAGGAAAAGAGTTCCCAGGTCCCCTAGCCGGTGATTCATACAAAAATCAAATAGGCACACCACATACACACCCAATATGAAATTGCCATTTATAACAGATTCGACTAGCTTTAAGACAATCCTTGAATAAAATCATAATATTTCCGATCATCATTTTCCAAAATTCTAAGTCCATTATATTACAAAAATGCATCATCTGAACTCTCCGTTGAAGACCAGCTGGCCAACCAACAAGATCCAGTATCAAATTTTTGTTCCCAAAAACCTTTCCTTTTTGTCCATCAGATATATTTCTCGACGTACGCCTGGGTGTCCTAGCAACCGCGAGCCTATGCATCGCCTGGTCAGAACCCTCTAGGATCCTCCTTAGATGTCCTAGCACTTCACTCAGGGACCACTTTGTCGGCCCTCGCCCATTGTACCGGAAGCGTACCATTTTAACCGTACTGAGGCTGTTCAACAGGCTTTGCCGCGAGCAATGTCCCTTGACAACTCCCCGCCCTTCTTTAGAGAAACATAAGCCAAATGCTTCCTCCACTATTTTTTTGGCATAAAACAGTCCTTTGAATGAAAAACAGAGTTTCCAATGCAAGTGAGATTCCAGTTTGAGATTGGTTTCAAAGACCCTTTTTCCAATAATTCCCAATTTCAATAATGAGGATCGTTGATCTCTCATGAGGGTAATCTACCCGTCATTTTATCCATTTATCCAACTAGATTCTTGGTGAGATTGGTCAGGAAAAAACTAGATTAGTTCTGGTAGTCTATTCTTTGGATTTAGTAACTAGAATTGGTCACGAAGTTTTTGTCTGATTTAGTTCGAGAGAAGGACAATTAGGTTTACTGTCCAACCACACGTAGTCTAACTAAATTCATTCAGTTTAGTTCTACCAGGATTACTTTCAACTAAACATCTAGTTTTTGGGTAAATATCCATTTAGTGATTTTTCCAATTCAATTATCCAAGATTTTTTTCCCACATAAATTCTCAACCTTAATTCATTAGGTAGAATTATGATGGAAATTCATCTTTTGACATTAGAATTTAATTCAAATCCATATTTTCTCAATTATCATGGAAATTCATCTTTTAACGAAAATATCAATACCTATTTTTTTGAATAAACTTGAAATCCTTCTTTTTCTCATTTCAATGAGTGCAATCCAATTATCATGGAAATTCCTCTTTTCCCTAAATTAAATCTATTAAAAATCTTCTTAAAAATTACATAAAAATAACCATTAATTCCTTTAAGCTAAAAATTTCACTTTTCTCATCTAAACATTTGAATTCCAATAGAGTAGGAATTCCTCTTTTATCATTTAAACTTATCTATGCAAAAAGATAAATTTAATTCAAATTTTCTCTTAAAACTTAAATAAAAATCTCCATTAAATCCTTTGCACTAGGAATTAAACTTTCTTCATTTAATTAATTGGATTCCAATATGGTGGGAATTTCTCTTTCATCATAAAAAATTATCTATACAAAAAGATAAATTTAACTATATTTTCACTTAAAAAATAAATAAAAATCTTCATAAAATCCTTTGCACTAGGAATTTTACTTCCCTTATTTAAATATTTGAATTTAAATATGGTGGGAATTCCTCTTTCATCATAAAAGTTTATCTATACAAAAAGATAAATTTAACTAAAATCTTTCATAAATTATACATTATTTTAGCATTCCAATTTTATTCTCTAAATCATTGGAATACATGGATTTCCAATGTCTTGGGAATTACTCTTTTAACATTAAAAAAAACTATCAAAAATTTCTCTTTTTTCTAATTTACTAATTATGCATAATCATAAAAATAAATTTCTTCATGATTACAATGAGAATCATTCAATTAATCTAGGATGATAATTCCTAGAATATGGTAGGAAGTCCTCTTTTCATAATATGAATGAAAATGTTTTATGTGTTTATTTTACAAAAATTTTACCATACCTCCGTTGCTATTACTGATAATTCTCAATTTAATTGAGAGAATGAAGTTTAATATTATTAGTATGATTAGAATGACCACTAATTGGATCATTATCCAATTATGGATTGATTCATAATTTTTCTATGAAATAAATATCATAAAAGCATTTAAAAGCCATTATTTTGGCCTCCAATTAAACAAGCATAAAAATTACTTAATTGAAAATCTAATAATACGTTTTCAAAAAACATGCCAAAATAGAGAATGTTTATTATTTCTATCAGGATTTTATAGAACTGTATGAGCGCTCACTTTTCCCTCACTTGGGAACTTCTGTAGCTCAGACCAAATGGCAGACTTGTCGAGATATAACTAGGGTAACACCGTGGGGGCGACAGCACTTCCGTAACAATGTCCGCTTGGCTATGGTTATTGAAGCCTTGGGCTTGGGTCCCCGATACTACTGCGTGATGAGATCAAGGCATGGTGGATTTTCTGAGCGGGTCTTCTTACTAGCGTGCTTTCTTCCTCACCAGAAGATATGCCTTTATCCCATTTTCAGCTTGCCTCTTAGAGGTCCTTTTGTTAGATCACCTCATACCACTGAGGTAGGAGCTGCAATATCCAGCCGAATTATTCCCATAGATGAGTTACCTTATACGTGTGCAGCTTGTGAGTGCTGCTTTTGTGACCATATGATGGACGGGCTTATGGAATTGTAAAAAGTTCTTCTATCTTGCTGTATATGTTCCAAGAATGAATAAAGTTGAAATCTTTGTTCTTGTCTTGAGTCTTGCTCTCTTTGAGACTTTTCTTGGTGGTTAATCTTAATTAAATTTTCTCTCAGTCTCATATTCGTGCATCTTGTGAAATTATCCCTAGTTTGCGAGATGAGGACATCTCGCGTTTTTCAAGTGGGAGAGAATGTAAGATTCCTCCCCAGCCTCTCAAGATATCCAGCATCTTTCCCTGTAATCAATTTCCTCTTCAGAATTATAAGAGATCTCATCTCTGCCTGTTTTGACATAGAGAGAGAAAATATTCTAGAGAGAGAATATTCAAAATTTTAATATTTTTGGATAGAAAATTATCTCATCTTATTAAAATATGTTCCCCTGAAACAGAAATTCAAAAAGAACTTTCCAATGTGCAATTAGAATTAATTGGAAATGGGTATAAAGGACCTTAGCCTAAGGATCTAGATTTTCAGAAATTTTTGGATTATGGTCCAATTAAGGTTCCTATGGGCCATTAGCATCAATCCATGTGTATGGATGTGAATGTGAATGTGAATGTGGATGTATGCTTGGAGATGTAGATGGATGCATGTAGATGTAGATGTATAGATGTGGATGTGAATGTGGAGGTGGATGTATGCATGTAGATCTAGATGTATGGATGTGAATGGGAATGTAGATGTAGATGTATAGATGTGGATGTGAATGTGGAGGTGGATGTATGCATGTAGATGAAGATGTATGGATGTGAATGTGAATGTGGATGTGGATGTATGCATGGAGATGTGGATGTATGCATGTAGATGTAGATGTATAGATGTGGATGTGAATGTGGAGGTGGATGTATGCATGTAGATGTAGATGTATGGATGTGAATGGGAATGTAGATGTAGATGTATAGATGTGGATGTGGATGTATAGATGTGAATGTGGATGTTGATGAGGATGTATGGATGTGAATGTGGATGTGTATGTATGGATGTATGCATGTAGATGTGGATGCATGAATGTAGATGTATGGATGTGAATGTGGATGTGTATGTATGGATGTATGCATGTAGATGTGGATGTATGGATGTGAATGTGCATGTAGATGTGGATGTATGGATGAGGATGCATGAATGAGCATGTAGATGTGGATGTATGAATGTGGATGTGGATGTGTGCATGTAGATGTGAATGTATGCATATAAATGTGGATGTATGGATGTGAATGTACATGTAGATTGGGTTAATGTGGAAAAATGAGAGTTAATATAGAAACTGTATTTGTAAACTGTTTGTAAATGGCTGTTTTATGTCAATAATGCTGGGGAAGCATTTTGACCATCTTGTGATTAAGGTCGTGGAGACCTTACTGATAAAGTTGCAACTACTGACGGAGAGTCAATGGAGGACGTCTCGCGTAGCAAATGTTGAACCAACGTGAGAGAAAGAGAGAGACACGTCATATGCATCCCCAAAGGTGTGTGGAATACACACAATAGATGAGTATATATAGAGGAGATCCTGGGACTATATATAGAGACATTCTATATATAGCCAACACCCCCGCTCAAAGAAGGGTCTCTAACTGTGGATGAAAAAACCCTTGGGGGCTCAAGGGAAAAACTCATAGCTCTATATACACCTACTGCTATATTAAATTATTTTATAGTTACAAAGTATTATTCAAAGGAGCTACATCACTCCCATCTATACAATAGCCATGAAAGCTGCAAAGGAGCTACATCACTCCCATATATACAATATCCATGAAGGAGCTACATCACTCCCATATATACAATAGCCATGAAGGAGCTACATCACTCCCATATATACTTCATCACTCTTATGTGTACAATAGCCATGAAGGCTTTGAAGGTCATCCATCTTCATGTTGTCTTGATCCATTCATGTAGGTTGTGTGCGAGTCTATCTTCGTGACGATGCCAAATAATATTTTTGTAGTCTCTTCTCTAAATTGAAGCTCAACAATATCCAAATACAATCCTGATCCATAAACCCTGTAATATGGAAGAAGTCTCCATAACAAATGGAAAACCATAATTTTGTTATAGAAATATGAGATGTACACGAAAAGATGTACATAAAGAAATAGATATAAAGGTATCTATTATATGGTTGCTTAGGAATATAGTCCATCCGCAAGGACATGCATGGCAATGTCAACTTGTGGAAGATCATCCAATCAATGGCAAATGAACTAGATTTGGTAAGAGAATCTGGTTACTTGGAGAAGTTGACTTGGAAGATTGACCTGTCAATAAACACTAAAATAGAAAATGACACTAGTTAGTAAGGATATCATGGAAAGCTAGAATCATATCTTTGCCATGGGAAAAATCTATGACATAAGATCAAACCTCCAATATTATGAGTCAAGATAATGAGACAACTATAACTTGGATCAAACCTCCAAGATGACATGATATGAAAGTAAACCTGATAAGATGACAGGACGAGAAATCAAACCTCTGACATGAAACAACAATTAGGATGTAGACACCTCTGACAGGACGAAAAAGCAAACCTCTGACATGACGTACTTGAAAGTAAACCTCATAAGATGATAGGCCGAGAAATCAAACGTGTGACATTCACAATTAAGATAGTAAACCTCATAAGATGACGGAACGAGAAATCAAACCTTTGACATCTGTAGGCAGTATGTAGCCAGGATGACATGATGTGAACATAAACCTCATAAGCTGATAGGACGAGAAATCAAACCTCTCGGGAAATATGCTCGACGGAATTTCTTGTTAGTTGCCATAGATTGAATTCCAAGACTTGACCACCATTATAGCCATTTAGACCTGCATGGTTGCATTGTCAACCACAAAAGACATTGATAGACTTAAATAAACCTAGTCAATCTGATGAGCCAAAGCCAAGGCACGGTGCATCCAATGACCATGGCATCATGGTAACAATCCATGGAAACGTAGTCAACCATCATTCACGAAACATGTAACCATCATCAGGGAACAACACCATGGCATCATGGATAAAATCCATGGAAACACAATCAACCAATATAGATTAGCCAAATGAACCAACATCAACGAAACATGTAGCTTGGAATGACCAACATCAACAAAACATGTAGCTTGGAATGACCAACATCAACAAAACATATAGCTTGGAATGACCAACATCAACGAAACATATAACCATCATCATGGAACAACGATCCATGGAAACATAGTCAACCATCATCGATGAAACATGTAACCATCATCACGGAACAACACCATGGCATCATGGATTGTAGTGAGTGAATTACATCAATGCAATGAACACATATACATATATCGATAAAAAGTGTAACCATCACCACCATGGCATCATACCAAGACACCAAAATTACAAACTCACCAAACCTGTCAGAATCATCGAGGCTTGCATGCTTAAAATAATAATTGTCAAGTCCGTGAGACTAGTTGTAATGTAACAAGCAAAGGTAGAACACATGGCACCTTTAACTGGTAGTAACAGCATGCTAAGCATCAATAAAGTCCTCTTTACGCACAAGACGAACTTCCTCAAAGCCATAGAAAGAACAAATACACAACTTCCTTGTGAGAACAATCAAACGAGAGATCAACATCACCGCCGAGATAAAAGGATAATGAGATCATCACCGAGATGACCATGAGCAAGTAACTATAACGATCTAAATGGTAATCTTCTTCCCAACCCCTCTAATGCCTAGGAAGCACTTTAATCTATGAGTTTTTCTTTTAAGACCTTGTTTTTCTTGATTATGTTGTTAAAAATGGATTAATGCTAATCTTTTAAGCTTAAAAGTAATGTTTTGATTTGTAAACCTCTCTTTCGGTAAGAATACTCACTTTTATTGGATTAATCCTTCTTGGAAGGACAGATCTTAGTCCTAATCTTATTTTCTTAACCAAATCTCTAGGCCTAACAAGCTAGAGATAAAGATTAAGATTTTTTATGATTTTTTAAGCTAATTAAAATGAAGATTAGTTCATTTATGCTTGTTTTATGTTAGGAAAATTCATATTTATTCATTCTAAAGTGAAAGAGAGCTTGGGCTAACATTCTTATAATATGAAAGTCATATTGGGTACTTTTCTTAAATAAATAAGGTGCTTATATTTATGTTTAAGTTAAGGCTTATGCATAAACTAATTTTTATGCTAAAAGTGTAATTTTAACCATTCTCATTTCATAGTAAATGCGGGGAGACTATAGCAAAATTTTATCATTAGAAAATGAAGGATTTGCATAAACTAATTTTTATATTAAAAGTGTACTTTTGGGAATTCTCATTTCGTAGAAAATGTAGGGAAACTATGGCAGAAACTTTATTATTAAAAAATGAATTTTATGCATAAGTAATTTTATGCTAAAAGTGGATTTTTGAGCATTACTCATTTGCCTCCTAAAAAATAAAGAAGGTTATGCACAAATTTGAATTATACAAATGATTATACATATAATTCACTTAGATAAAAAGGATGTGAATGGGAGTGATGTGATTGGATGTGAATTGATGTGAGATGATGTGATTCGATGTGAGTTGATGTGGAAATGTTGTGATTGGATGTGAATTGATGTGAGATGATGTGATTGGATGTGAGTTGATGTGGTAAGGATGTGAATTAATGTCAGATGATGTGATTGGATGTGAGTTGATGTTGGAATGATGTGATTGGATGTGAATTGATGTGAGATGATGTGATTGGATGTGAGTTGATGTGGGAGTGATGTGATTGGATGTAAATTGATGTGGGATAATGAGAAATGATATGGAATGATGAGAAATGATATGGGACGATGATAAATAATGAGGAATGATGTGAAAGAATGTGTAATGATGAGGAAAGATGGGAATTATGTTTGGAACTATATTTTGTATGTGAAAACTATTTTTTAAAGATTGTTTTATGTCAACAATTCTGGGGAAGCATTTTGACTATCTTGTGGAATGAGGTAGTGGGGACCTAAGTGAAATAGTTACAAAACAACTGACGGGGAGTCAATGAAGGACATCTCGCGCGGCAAGGTCGGCCGAGGTCTTGACCAGCACCGGTTTGGTTAAAATGGAGAGCTTCCGGTAGTACGGTGGATGAGGGACCAAGGAAGCGGCCTATAAGTCAAGTGCTAGGTGACCTGCAAAGGAACCTAGAGGGTGCTGACCATATGGTGCTCGGGCTCTCGGTCACCCAAGATACCCACACATGCGTCGAGGAAGAAAAATGAGTTGGAGTTTGTTTTCTAAACATGGGCACGGATCTAGTTGATTGGCCTTGCTGGTCTTCAACGGATGAGTTCATGGCTCTTTTACATGGATCTTGTTGGTTGATCTTGTTGATCTCCAACTGAGAGTCCATATGGTTTTTATGTGATTATCTTAGGTACTATGGGCTAGGAACTATCAAAAAGGCCCCTCAGTGAGCAGGTGGTGAGCATTCTGGTTGCCTAGGTACGTTGAGGAAGAAATGAATGGAGTACTTGATTATATTCTTGGTTACTATGGGCTATGAACTATCGAAAAGGCCCTTGAGTGAGCAGGTGGTGAGCGTTTTGGTTGCCAATGATGCCATAGGTACGCTGAGGAAGAAATGACTGAAAATTGGATCTTGGAATTGGAATATTGAGGACTATGATGGAAAATATGTGGTTTTATTATTGCAATGCTGTTTTGTAAATAGTTGAGTCTAAGAAAAGGCAATTTTGTATTGGGTGCGTAAGTGGTGTGACTATTTAAGTTTTGCATGAGAGCTGGCCTGGGGGCCTGGGAACTCTTTTCCCTAGTACCGACTGGGACAAAACATAACCAAATATTTATAATGGATCCTATCAATAATACAGTGGTTGGTTAACCCATGGGATTGGATGGGGTTAGGCTGGACTGATGGATTCCTATAATAAAATTCAATTCTATTCAATTTACGATAGTTAAAGTAAGTCCCAGGATAATCCTTGTTCTATGAAAAAAGAATCAACAGGTTGTGCCTCTTTTGATGGGGGAAAAAGCATTGGTCTCTATGAACCAAGTGCAAGTTCCTCCTTTGATTTGGCCATGTGACCCGCGGGGTCAGTCAGAATACAATGGATAGGTAAGATTGTTGACTACGTTAGAAGATTTTTCCTAGAGGAATCACCTCTGCTTTCTAGGCAAGGGAAGTTTTTTCGAGTTCAATTTTGAAAGAGCCTCGGATTAGTCTCTTGTCCGGACATTCGTGGGGGCGAGGCCTCGAGTGGGAGACTTTGATCTGCGTGTAAGGTTGCTACTTCCGCTGCGAGCACTCCAGAGTTTATGTGCAGAGGGGGCAGGGATCTCACACCCAAGGGTTTTTTCATCCACAGCTAGAGACCTTTGTTTGAGTGGGGATGTTGGAGCTATATGAAAAGATGCAGGGGGGAGGAGAGCTTGAGCTCTTGCAAGCACACACACACACTCACAAAACCCTAATAGAGAACACACAAGGTGAGAGGCTGAAAATCTTCTTGTTCTCTACTCAACACTCAACACACCATATACAAGAATAAGAGTACACACAATATGAAAGGTACTCAACAAAATACATACACGGGTTCTCTATAGTGTGAACCCGACTAAATGAGCTGGCGCTATAACTATGCCAGTCTCTAGAGTGGCTGTCACACAGCCTGTCATCCCACTGGCCGCATATCACCCAAGATCTCACCAACCATGCCAGTGGTGTAAGTGCGGGGCCTATCCCCCAGGCGGGTCATCAGTGTCCACCGCCTCACTAGAGCTCGATATCTCAACACTCCCCCTCGAGCTCAACTCCATCTCATGTACACCAAGCGAAGCCCTGAATCTACGGAGCTTCTCTGTACCCAATGCTTTGGTGAAGATGTCAGCTACCTGATCCTCTGTGCTGACATAAACAAGGTCAAGGTCTCCTGCCAAGACCTTCTCTTTGACGAAGTGGTAGTGGACCTCTATGTGCTTCGTACGAGCATGAAAGACTGGGTTCCTGGCCAATTGTATACTGCTAATGTTGTCACAGAAAATGACAACTTGTCTATCCACTGATAGACCCAAATCTGCAAGTAGCTTTCTCAACCAAGCTACCTCACATGCTGCCATAGCAGCTCCTCTGTACTCGGCCTCCGTACTCGATAGAGCAACCGTAGGCTGCTTCTTGCTGCTCCAAGTCACAGCAGCACTCCCCAAAGAAAACATGAATCCACTGGTAGATCTTCTGTCTGAGATACTACCAGCCCAATCAGCATCTGTGTACCCATGTACACATATCTCTGTCCCAATCTCATAGAATAGTCCACAATGCAAAGTAGACTTCACATACCTCAGTATGCGTCTCACTGCATCCAAATGCGGTTTTCGTGGAACCTGCATAAACTGACTCACCAACCCAACAGCATAGCTCAAATCTGGTCTGGTAATCGTCATGTAGATCAAACTTCCTACTATGCTCCTGTACATAGTAGGATCCTCCAAGATCTCTCCTGAATCTGCACTCAACTTGCCATTCTGATCCAATGGCACAGAAATAGGCTTACAGCCTGTCATACCATACTTGGACAACATGTCCAAGCCGTACTGTCTCTGCAGTAATCCAATACCATGTGGTGACCTAATCACCTCAATGCCCAAGAAATATCTGAGCTCCCCCAAATCCTTCATCTCAAACTTCTGTCTAAGCAAGATCTTTACATCAAAGATCTCTGCATCATGGTCCCCCGTAATGATCAAGTCATCTACATAGATGACAACAAGCACAACTCCTCTATCACCATGTCTCACATACAATGAGAAATCTGCATTGGCTACATGAAAGCCAATAGTGACAAGATATTCAGAAATCTTGTCAGACCATGCTTTTGGTGCTTGCTTTAAGCCATACAAGGCTTTCTTCAACCTGCAAACATGCTCAGGGTGACCCACATCCTCATAACCAGGTGGCTGCAACATATACACCTCTTCTTGCAAATCCCCATGCAAGAATGCATTCTTTACATCCATCTGATGTAAAGACCATTGCTTTGACGCAGCCACTGCTATCACAACTCTCACCGTTGCCATCTTGGCAACTGGGCTGAAAGTTTCCTCATAATCAATCCCATATGTCTGCGCATATCCTTTGGCTACCAATCTAGCCTTGTACCTGTTTATGCTTCCATCACTGTTATGTTTAACTTTGTACACCCACTTGCATCCAATGGCTTTCTTGTCTTCAGGCAATTGCACTAAATCCCAAGTTTCATTTCCATATAGTGCATCCATCTCCTCATCCATAGCTTTCTCCCAACACACATTTCCAACAGCCATAGCAATGCATGTGGGCTCAACAACCTGCACAACCTTTGCCATATATGCATAGTGATGTGCCACATAACCATCATAAGTAAACCTCTGCACAGGGTTCTTCACTCTACCAGATCTTTGCAGCTTTTCATTCATGGCTTCCATAGCCTTCTTTACACCAGGTGTTCTCATAGCTGGGATCCCAAGCTCCTCATCAAGGCTCATATCTGAGCCACTAGACTCTCCATCAACATGAGAATGCCCTGCAGAAATGTCAGGCATACCAAGGGGCCCAACCACTTTCTCTTTTCCTTTACGTGATGTACTAATCACATTTGCAGGACCGGTATTATGACGCAGCCTGCCACTCCATGGTCTATCAACAGACCCACTAGATGAGGACTCTCCTGGTCCACTCAAAGTCTGTGATTGCTGACCTGCATTCTGTGCAACCACACTTCCACTCACATCAGCCCCAACTGCTTCTTTTTCAGCAGCATACCAGCTGCTCATCTCATCAAAGACAACATCCCTGCTTACCCTCAACTCACGTGTAGTAGGGTTATAACACCTGTATCCCTTTTGCTCAAGGGAATATCCAATAAACACACATTTTTCAGCTTTTGGATCCAGCTTAGTTCTCAGCTCATCTGGCACATGCACATATGCAATGCATCCAAAGACTTTCAGATGAGACAAATCTGGTTTTCTGCCAGTAAACCTCTCCTCTGGAGTTACATCATGTATGGCTGCAGTTGGAGTCCTGTTCATGATGTATACTGCTGTAGAAACAGCCTCAGCCCAATAGCAATGCGGCATATTCTTCTCTTCCATCAATGCTCGCGCAATCTCAGCAATGTGCCTGTTTTTCCGCTCAGCAACTCCATTTTGCTGCGGAGTATATCTGCATGTGAACTGTCTCCGAATACCATTCTTCTTCAAGAATTCAGAGAACTCATTAGAGAAGTATTCTCCCCCTCCATCTGACCTTAGGCACTTGACATATTTCCCTGTTTGCTTTTCAACCAAAACTCTGAAATTCTGAAAGTGAGTGAACACCTCACTCTTCTCCTTCATGAAATATACCCACACTTTTCTTGTGTGGTCATCAATGAAAGTGACATAGTACCTGCAGCCTCCCATAGACACGGTCTTCGTAGGACCCCATACATCTGAATGCACAACATCTAGTGCATTTCTGCTCACATATCTGTTACGTGGAAACACATGCTTTGTTTGCTTCCCAAATTGGCATGCTTCACATATTTTCTGCATACCTTCCACTTTAAATTTTGGCAGCCCTGTCACAATTCCTTTTGTCTGCATAGACTTCAATCTCTGCACATTTACATGTCCAATTCTTTTATGCCATATGTCTGTGTCTGCAACAACTCCTGAACCATTTGCAAACATCGCAGCACTCATTTCAGGCATGTCTACATTCAACGTAAACATTCTGCCCACTCTGTTGCCTTTTGCAACCAACCTGCACTTGTCTTTGAAATCTTCAACATAACACCCATCAGGGTTAAACCGAACCTGCAAACCCTACTCAATCATCTGGCCAACTGAAACCAGATTCTTTGTTATGTTCGGTACATGAAGTACATCTGCAAGGTACTTCACTTTGCCATCCTGCATAGACAATGGCACATCTCCAATGTGGGCAATTGGATGAGTAGTGTCATCCCCTGTTTCCACAAAACCTGGTCTTTTCGGGTTTTTCATCTCCTTGAACCACTCCCCATGACTCGTCATGTGGTTCGAAGCGCCTGAATCCACATACCATACATTATCCTTTTGTGCTGCATCAACATTTTCAGACATGGCATTCACAACATGCTGCATAACAAACAACCTTTCATTATCCTCATTATTTCTGCAGGCTTACCACAATAATAACATTCACGTGCATCATTATATTGCCTTTGCCAATTTCCACGGCCTCTTTGACTCCCCTGCCTCTGAATTTACCTCTTCCACCTGCATGTTGTTGTTGTTGTTGATTCTGGGACTGTTGTTGTTGCTGCTGCTGCTGGCCATAATTCTGATTACCTGTTCGGCCACCTCCTTGACCGCGTCCACGGCCTCCTCTACCTCGTCCTCTTCCTGAACTCGTGTAGAAGGCCTGTTGCTCTGAACTGTTTTTGCTTTGTGAAGAGTGTTGGTCTTCACCCAAGCTCTTCTCTTCGATAATCAGCATAGACACCAAATCTGTAAAGTTGGGAATGTTTTCCCGAGTCTGGATAGACGTCTTGAACGCCTTGTATTGTGGCCCGAGACCACGTAGACAGACTTCCACCTTGTCATCATCATCTACTGACACACCAATAGATGCAAGGGATTCCACAATACCCTTTATCTTCAGCGCATAGTCATTCACAGACATGCTCTTTTTCTCCACAGTATGAAGTTCATTCTTCAACTGTATCTTACGAGCCTTGGTATTTGTTTCATAAAGCTTTACCAAGGTGTCCCACGCCTCCTTGGGGGACTTGGCATCCTGAATATGCCCAATCATGGTGTCCTGTATACTAATGGAAAGCCAATACATAACCTTCCTGGCTCCTTGGTTCCAGTCTTTAAACTCTTTCACATCTGCAGCAGTCGGATTTATATCCGGTATCTCTGGTGCCTCTTCATGTTCACCTTCTATGTAGTCCCAATAGCCTTTTCCCATCAGGAAATTCGTCAACCTGAACCTCCAAGCATGGAAGTTATTCTTATCCAGCTTCTCAGCCACAATCTGTGTTATGCCATCATTAGACATCTTGCCAAACACACAATTTTACCAGAAACTGCACTCTGGTTTTTCTGCAGAAATGCTGTATTTTCTGCACAGCGGTACTGTCGTACTCTCAAATGTCACAACCAGTGACTTCAATGTGCATACATACACCCAATGGAAACTGTAGACCTCTTTGCAACACCCACAGTGTCTGCACAGTCAATCTGTCTTCCTGCAGTTCTTGAAACAGAGTTCTGCAGTGAATCGATGACTTACCCGCAGTGCTCAAAATCGCCTGCTTTCTGAAAAACGGAGGTCCAGACGCGCCCGAAACGCGTTTTCGGCCCGAAAATTTCAGTCCATAGGACTATTTAGTTGCCCTATAGCTTCACTCCCGCGAAGAAAGCTCCTCAATCGGAGATCGTTTGCCGATGCCTCCCGTAGAGCTCCCGACAAGGGTGTAGTCACCAACACAATAGGGAAGAGTAGTTGAAGCTCTTACCCTCGTACCGCTTCTTGTGGTTCTCTTGCTTGCAGCTCAGCCCTTAGCACGAACCAGGCTCTGATACCATGAAAAGATGCAGGGGGGAGGAGAGCTTGAGCTCTTGCAAGCACACACACACACTCACAAAACCCTAATAGAGAACACACAAGGTGAGAGGCTGAAAATCTTCTTGTTCTCTACTCAACACTCAACACACCATATACAAGAATAAGAGTACACACAATATGAAAGGTACTCAACCAAATACATACACGGGTTCTCTATAGTGTGAACCCGACTAAATGAGCTGGCGCTATAACTATGCCAGTCTCTAGAGTGGCTGTCACACAGCCTGTCATCCCACTGGCCGCATATCACCCAAGATCTCACCAACCATGCCAGTGGTGTAAGTGCGGGGCCTATCCCCCAGGCGGGTCATCAGTGTCCACCGCCTCACTAGAGCTCGATATCTCAACACTATATATAGCTTGCCCAACCTAACCCTAGGTCTCACCTATGTATACCTAACCTCGGTGTGCTTTTCACATACTTTTGGAAGCTATCTTTTGTGTATTGTGTCTCTCTTTCTCCTTCCTTCAACATATATGCCATATGCCGTATGCATACGACTTCTGCATAGGACGTGCACATAGGGCCTTATGCGCATAGGCCGTATGCATAGACTTATGCATATGGCCTATACATAGGCCTCATGCATACAGCTTATGCATATGGCCATATGCATAGGCCTTATGCATAGCATAATGAACTAATGTTTTGATTTTATATGATAATCTTTTAGGCCTATTCAAGCGAACAACCTCCAAGAGCATAGGTCACGCATCCCTTTCATACGGATTCGGCTAGTAGAGGTAAGCCCTCTTTGTTTATGCTTCTTCTATTTGTGTTTTTGGAGGAAAACCATTCACCGAGCAAACTTTTTTAAGCTAATGTAAAAATCCGAGCAACACCTGGATAAATACTTTGATATGAGAAAAACAAAACCCAAATGTATAATGTGAAGATGAACCCATCCAAACAAATCTATCCACAATTTGTCTCTCATATAGACATACAAACACATGTATCTCAGCATGCATTTTTGGAATAGCTTTCTTGTACAATGGTGCAATGGCAAGGTGGTGCTAAGCTCAAAAAAATTACATAGGCTTTAGTGGAGTTAACTGGTTCTCTCTCTTCAGTTGAGTGGTAGACTTTTTCAATTAAGTGTTTTTGATCTCTTGGATGGATCTATGCTATCTGCAAGTAGGGAAAAAAGATTGCTTGCTTTTAGCAAGGAAAAGATGCACATGGTGCCACAGTCCAAAAAGAGGCTTTTGTAGAGTTATTTACTATTTTTTACTACACCTTCAACATTGACAACAGACCTTCTCACTACACCCTCGCAGCTCCTACTAATTCACCATCCCTGACAACTATGAGACGTGGTACACGTCAAAGATCACAGGCAACATCACCGCCGACCATCTACACAACCTCAACGGCATAATATCAATCCATATGTTTTAGGTGTGGTGGAACATTGAAACCATCTCTATGGACAGCAATGGCCTTGTTTTCCAACTAGGTCCCTTCTCTACCTCTTTCCCTGTACAGAATTTTATTGAGAATTTGGGATGCACAGGGCGGCCATATGCAATTGCAATACAATTGTTGCTACTTGTTAGGGACACTGAAGAGCTAGCAGAGAGGAATGGCATATATTTACTTATAGTAGTCGGGTAATGAATTGCTCGAATTAGCATGTGGATCATTTGACTTAGAATCAAACCCTCGCTACAGCCCAATGGGTGCCTCTCTAAACAAGGATTACAGAAGAAGGTTAAGCATGAGGAAGTTTTTGCTGCTAGAGCAACTTATGACATGTTGTAATTAGAAGGTTACTCTGCACAATAGTTGAAGGGGCGATACCAACTAAGAAGGTTGATGATCACCCCTCTTCTAGGAAAGCTATCTTACAAGCAAAAAAAAAGGAAACAAAAGATCAATGCTTTCTATTCTATTCAAAAGGCCAGTATGAGTACTACATAAAATCCTCGAATTGGAATGCCTGTATGAGCACTACATCAAAAACACCTTATAGATGTTTACATAATAATCTAATAATCAAAATGTTTGTTTCCAAGAAGGAAACAACACCAACTTTCCTGAAAACAAAAAGTTGTACCCAAAACCATTGCCTTTAGATATTCTTAACACCACTAAATCTTTCAACTTACAATGGTAGGTTTGTTCGTCTACTACCCAATGCTTCAAATAATTCCACCTTGCTAAGTGTTGCTTGATGGATAACCTCATGTGCATTCTGGTCCAACCCAAGTACTTGCAAAAAAATGTAGTATATGTTGCAAGGAACATAAACCAAGTGTTTGGCCTCTCTTTTTTGAAAACCTTCACAAGTGCATCTTGGAAAATCAGATATAGTCACTGAATATGTCACACCCTTTGCTCGAGAGCCTTTAGTACTAACATGTAATATATGAGACTCTCCACACGTTATTATGACCTCTTGAACAACTTGCGCATCCAATAGTCGGCCTTTTTCTATGCAATCTTGAAATTCTTTTGTTAATTTTGCCCTCCATTTGACAAGCTTCCATCTCTATATTCTGGACGGATTGCACTTGGAACCCTCCCATCAGACTTGCTAGCTTGACCTCCCTGAATGTGTTTCGCCCCCCTATGAAAAACAAATCCATTTTTTTGAAGTTCAACAACCTCCTGAGCTGTAAGACCTGCTCCCTCAGCTATTGGCCAAATACTAGGTGCAAGACCGGGAGGCCCGACCACCTGACGCTCATCGACAACCCAACTGTGGGTGTTAGATATATTGCAAAACCAAATAAATCCTTCCACCAATCCACTTGGGTATTTGCGACGTCCCCAAAAGCATGGTGCAGGCACCCCTTGAGAAGCTTGTTTTTTTCCTTGGTTTATAAATCTCCCACATCTTTCTGTATGTCCATCCAACACTCCAAAACATGTAACTTTGCTTCCAGGTTCAGTCCTATGAATTGCCCACATTGTCTTTGCCACCCTTGATTCTTTTGGCATCTCCATATTTTTTGCATTAACTGTATCTTGCTTAGTATTCATAGTGATAGTAATGTACTCTGGCCTATGGCTATCCTCTTCCAAGATCACACCAGGTTGACTAAGCAGCACAGGTCTTTTCTTGCGAATACTCTTCTGGCCACCATTGTTGTTGTCCATATGTGTGGGATTTACACCCATTTCTTGCATAGAAGATTGTGTCAAGTCAACCAATCTTTTTCCTGAAGAGGATCCCACACCTTGGTTGTAAAATCTGTTAGCCATGTAGATTGCAGCCCAAGCCCGAGTCCAGTCCTTGTGCCTTTCAAATATGCATTGTATTTTACACTTTGGAGAACAGCCATTGACATATCTGCACCAGTTGCCTCAAACAAAGTGATTTGTTTTTTATAAACCAACACATGCTCTCATGCTTGCATGTTTTGCCTCTGAAAGATTGGTTATTGGAATAAAAACACCAGAGTCATCTTGGGAGACAAACCATGCACCCCAAATGGAATGCTCTTGACTCCCACCAGGAAAGCCAAGTTTCCAATGTTGATATCTCATTGGCTACTGCATGACCAACATTCAAATACTTTCTTATCTCTTTTTTAGAGCTCTCTACACTAATCTCTGAGGGTGCATTTCTCCACTTTCGACACAAGCGTTTATGATCCTCTTAGGAAGAAGGATGTATACATTTTTGAGTGTGCCTCACCATGCTTTGCTCCCAATGGAAGACACAACTCCTTTCTCTCTCTGGTACTCTTTTATTAGCATCCCCAAAGTACACTGTGCGAATAGCAATCCAATTAGCGTTGTACTCATCTGCCATGAAACCTTTGAATTTTTGTTTTTCAAAGCCCTTACTTTGAACCACAACATTTAACATTTTCCAAAACTCAATCTGTGCATATCTATCCTCTACCATAAACTCACATGCTGCTATGGACAATAGCTCCCGCACGTATGGATCATATACATGCGTAGACATCGTTGGCCAGCCTTGAACTCTGTGCACATGATCAAAAAGTAGCCACATGTCCTGCACATTTCCACCCAGCCGCATTCTATTGACTAAGTCTAATCCACTCCCAGGACCAAGAGTTGACATCTTAAAAACATGTGGCTGGTAATCTGATACTAGCTGCCCTAGAAATAACACACTTTGAATGAAAGGATATCTACATCTATCTTTGAGATCCAAGATTGCCTCAAAACCCTTTGAGGTAATACTTTGGGCCCTTTTAGCATGTTCCAAACATTTCAGAGTTCTTTTCCTACTTGAGAGCGGCGTTATATACTCAATCATGCTAGCAAACTCATCATCACCAATATCTGACTGCTTTTTATTTTTAGCCCCCATAAGCATGTCCAAGATAACATCTTTTGCCACTGTGGTTTCCAATTGTCGTGCAGCAAGAAATGGATTTCCCTTTGCTTTGGAATGCAATTTCTCCTCAATCATTTGAATATCCGCCCTCTGAGTGCCCTCTTCATATGGATGAGTATGGTGGCCTAGATGGATGACTGATGGAGTCATAAATGCACTAATGATGTCCTTGTATTTGTTTTGATAATTTTTGGTGAGTCGTGCATATGAAATTAATGTACCACAATCTCCTCTTTCTACCACACTTGCAATCCATAATTGAGCCTATTAATAAAAGTCTTCCAACCTTATGAGCACAATCCTTATTTTACATCGTGCCCTACAAGTTCTGATGATTTTTGTATTATTATTTAGAGTTTTTGAGGATATAAAAATTATTAAGCTATAATTGTAATTATAAATTTTTTATGAAAACATATAGACTTAAAATTATATTCACTATATTATAATACCGTCTAATTATAGTTGAAACATTTAGTATATATTTTACACGTATGTATTTATATTATTATACACAATATTATTAGACTATGTAAATAATGATTATTATAATCTTTTTTGTTTTTATGTGTGCGCGTGTGTCTAATAATGATTATTTAGACCATTTCGTGTGGGTTTAGGGTTTAGACACCATTGTTGAGACCATCGCTGCAACCATTAGAGCCGTCGAGCGTCTGCTTGGAGCCTTGGAGCGTCTGCTTGGAGCCTTGGAGAGTCTGCTTGGAGCGTCTGCCTGCAGTCTCAAATCCAGGTTTTCTCCCTCTCTCTCTCTCTCTCTCTCTCTCTCTCTCTCTCTCTCTCTGTGTGTGTGTGTTTTTACCTTAATAGAGGTAACGCTGTCTCTCTCTCTCTCATTCTCTCTCTCTTTGGCCCTAAATAGGGCACGACGTCGTGCCCTATTTAGGGCCAAAGAGAGAGAGAGGGCATTCGGGCGTCGTGCCCTGTTTAGGGCCAAAGAGAGAGAGGACGTTCGGGCGTCGTGCCCTGTTTAGGGCCAAAGAGAGAGAAAGACTCTCTCTCTCTTTGGCCCTAAATATTGCACGGCGCCGTGCCCTGTTTAGGGCAAAAGAGAGAGAGAAGTCGTCGATAAAGCCGGTCTTTGGTTTTCCGGGTCGAAAAGTTGAAAGCCAAGTAGAATTTTGCGAGCCGCAAGAAGCTTTGATCTAACAGCTCAAGCGTCACATCATGGTTGATAATTTGGAAGAAACCCCACATCTCGGAAGCTTCGGCAATCTGCCGTTTTATGCGTTCAAAACTTGCACCTCTCGGAACGCTGGCTGTTGCTGTGAGCTGCACGTCTCTCTTTGGCCCTAAACAAGGCACAGCGCCGTGCCCTGCCAAAGAGAGAGAGAGTTTGAAAGCTAGCGCCTACAGCTTTTCCTTTGGTTCGAATCAGGGATTTCATTAACGTCTTCACAATTTTGTGATCACGTTAACAAAACCTGTTGTTAACATATTAAAACTTGTGATCACATTGTATATTCACATGACCTGAGCAATGACCTGCCAGAACCCACTAGTCCCGTAACACCTCCGGGCTTCTTGTTTTCCCGGCGGGCCCGCCGGGATATCATATATCCCGGCCGGCCCACCGAGAAAACAAAGGAATCTCGGCGAGGTTCTGTTCTGTTTATAAACATTTCCCCGACACCCATCGTGCAACTTTTGGGGAGATAGTCCTTGTTTTGGGGGCGTGATATCTCTCCTCAAAGTACTTGTAGAGCTCTCGAGTTGCTAGAAGTGTCCTCTTGGGAAGAACGTCCTTATCTTAGGGGCTGTCGTCTTTCCTTGTAGGCACTCCTAACACTATTGAGCCACTCGTCCATAGTTCTTTGAATTGGGGGCAGGGTGTGGTTCGTAGCTAATACTTGCAGAGATTTAGGAACAAAGTTAGAGTCATTCAGCTTTGCATTTGAGCTACGTAGGTAATCTACCTCATTCTACTTTATGAATGGTTTGATGGAGCCAAGAGTCCTCCTTAGGGGCTTGTATTGGTTCTTGATACTTGATATGGTTTAGAGTAGACAAGGGTCTATTGTCCTATACTAGAGTATTGGGCAAGCATAGATCTTTGATTTTCTTTGTGAATGTTAGAGAACGTCTATTGTCCGATACTGGAGTATTGGGCAAGCATACATCTTTGATTGTGCAAAGTATCCTTAATTGGGTACAAAAGGCATCCTTCATTGGGGGTGCAATGTGCATGATAGTTTCGAAGTAGTTTTATAGTCAGACCTTGCAAGATAGTTTCGAAGTAGTTTTGTGTTATGTGATGATCTTTTGTGTTTGTCAAGATAGTTTCGAAGTAGTTTGTCTGCTAATGTATGTTTTGTAATACGTGAGTGACTTTGTTGTTTTTTCATTTGTGTATTCATTGTGTATTCATTGTTATATGCTTGGTTGAATAGGTTATTTGAGATGGAGGACAATGTTGGATCCAGTGATACCTCCAATAGAGTCCAAATTCCAAATAGTAGGAAAAAAAAGGCACCTGGGATAGAGTGGCAATATGCAATTAACATTGGTGATCGATTCATAGATTGGGAGTGTAAGCTATGCCATGCAGTAAAATCAGGTGGGGCGCCTCGACTAAGAGAACACTTTTTAGGCGGAGCGAAGAAAAAGTCATGTACCCACCCCTCTGCACCTGCAGAGTGGCTAAACGCATAAGAGAAGAAATTGAAAAGAAAGATTCAAGATAACATTACACTCATACCGTTAATGTATCAAGGCAGCAAGAACACTATTGTTCTAATCATCAAACTCCCGCTACATTGCCTGCTTGTACTCCGAACGTCAATGTGCAACCAGAAAGTAATCTACCCAGTGCATCTTCCTGCAAGCGGAACTTTGACGTAGGAAATATACCCATGCGTCAAACTTCATTGCAAGAAAGCCTACGTCAAGGTCGGCTCGATGATGCACAACTCGACCTTGCTGAAGCGATTTACTTTTCTGGGAGTGCTATGATGATGGTGGACAGTGAGCATTGGAAGAGAGCATGGAAGAAAATTGGTGAGTCTGGACCAGGGTTTTCACCGCCTACGTACCATGCTATGCGAAATGATCTATTAGATAAATGTTATGCGCAAGTAAAAGAACGTGTACAAAGAATAATTCTTAGCAATATAGAGGTTTCTGGATGTAGTATAGTAAGTGATTGGATGGTCTAATGTACAAAGAAAACCATTAATTAATATAATGGTTATTCTAAACATTCCTCCATGGGAATTTCAGTCAAGTAAGTTCTCAATTTGTCATCCCTTAACTTGATCTACCGGTCAAGTGTTAACAGTAACAATTTGACAGCACAACCTACTAATCTCATAGTGATTTGCTGAAATCATTATCATCATTCTAGTTATGAATATCATCAGAGGGACTCGTCCCATTCATCCTCATTGTGGTTTCGCTCAGGTTATTATATTTCAACTAAATTTCAGAAATCATCATTTTTCAATCAGAATCCAAATCAATTCATCAATTCTCAAACAGAATTAAAAATCATATCAACCACATTTGAAATCATCATCTGGATAGCATTAACACTTATAATTTCAAGTCTTAGATTTACTCGTATATACTGTCAGTAAAGAGCTGCAGTTATACTCTCGGTATATATGGGTAGTCACGGCCCTTGGAATTATAAGGTAAATACCATCATGTCTAGGCCTCAAGCAAGTCAGGGATTCTATATAATTGCGGTACTTCCATCTGAAGACCCAATTACCAAATTACGAATTTCAGTTTGAATATCAAATTGTATGAATTATATCACACAATTACAACCTTTTTGTGCTTCTTGATAAATTTTTGACATATTTGGCTTCTCAGCTGATCTTTATTAGCCAACTTGCTCTCATACCAACTGTGAGATCCCTGTTTCCACCGAGCAACAGATTCGGGGTACTAGCAGCGGAAGTAGCACTTCTCGCGCAGGAGAGGGTCCCACATTCGGGGCCTCGTCCCCACGGATATCCTGACAAGAGACTAATCCGTCGGTTTTTCCAAAACCGGACTCGGAAAAACTTCCCTTACCCGAAAAGCACGGGCGATTCCACCAGGATAACTTTTTACTCTAACGTAGTCAAGACCATTACTGATCAAGCTGATCCAATTGCACCTATAAAGATACTCGATCAGATCAAGGAAGAAACTTGCACTTGGATCATTGGGATCAACACTTTTTTCCCCATCAAGGAGGCACAGCCGTTGATTCCTATCCATAGAACAATTACTATTCGGGATTTACTTTATCTATCGTAATAACAGAAATTGAGTCTCAATTTACGGATCCATCAGTCCAGCCTAGCCCCATCCGATCCCATGGGTTAGTAGCCAACCGCCCAACCACTGTAATGATGGGATCCAATTTACAATTTGATTTTTTTGTCCCGCGGGTACCAGGGAAAAGAGTTCCCAGGCCCCCGAGCTGGATGTTCATGCAAAAATAAAACTAGTCACACCACTTACACACCCAATATGAAATTACCTTTTTCATAGATTCAAACAATTTTAAAACAATCCCTTAATGAAACCATAGTATCACTGATCACAATCTTCCAAAATATCCGGTTGATTCTTAATTTCCCATCATTCCTTCATCAGAGTATCTATGGCATCATTGGCAACTAGAACGCTCACCACCTGTCCACTTAGGGGTCTTTTCAATAGTTCCTAGCCCATAATACTCGGCAATATAATCACTTATAAAAAATCAAGATGGACTCTCGTTGAAGATCAGCAAGATCAACCAACAGATCCATATAAAGAGCCATGGACTCATCCATTGAAGACCAGCAAGGTCAATCAACCAGATCCATGCCCGGTTTCAGAAAGCAACTCTTACTCCTAATTCCAATATCTTCCTCGACGCACGTGTGGGTATCCTAGGTGACCCAGAGCCCGAGCACCGTATGGTCAGCACCCTCTAGGATCCTTCGCAGGTGACCTAACGCTTCACTCATAGGCCGCTTCCTTGGTCCCTCATCCACCGTACCGGAAGCTCACCATTTTAATCGAACCGAGGCTGGTCAAGACCTCGACCGACTTTGCTACGTGAGACGTCCTCCATTGACTCTTCGTCTCAGCAGTTGCAACTTTATCAGTTAGGTCTCCACGACCTTAATCACAAGACGGTCAAAATAGTTCCCCAGCATTCTTGACATAAAACAGCCATTTACAAACAGCATTTACAAACAGTTTACAAATACAGTTTCTATATTAACTCTCATTTTTTCACATTAACCCAATCTACATGTACATTCACATCCATACATCCACATTTATATGCATACATTCACATCTACATGCACACATCCACATCCACATTCAGACATCCACAGCTACATGCTTATTCATGCATCCTCATCCATACATCCACATCTACATGCACATTCACATCCATACATCCACATCTATATGCATACATCCACATCTACATGCATACATCCATACATACACATCCACATTCACATCCATACGTCCACATTCATGCATCCACATCTACATGCATACATCCATACATACACATCCACATTCACATCCATACATCCTCATCCACATCCACATTCACATCTATACATCCACATCCACATTTATACATCCACATCTATACATCTACATCTACATTCCCATTCACATCCATATATCTACATCTACATGCATACATCCACCTCCACATTCACATCCACATCTATACATCTATATTTACATGCATACATCCACATCTCTATGCATACATCCACATCCACATTCACATTCACATCCATACATCGTCATCTATCTGCATACATCCACCTCCACATTCACATCCACATCTATACATCTACATCTACATTCCCATTCACATCCATACATCTACATCTACATGCATACATCCACCTCCATATTCACATCCACATCTATACATCTACATCTACATGCATACATCCACATCCACATTCACACTCACATCCACATTCACATTCACATCCACATCCATACATCTACATGCATACATCCATACATCCACATTCACATTCACATCCATACATCTACATCTATACATCCACATCCACATCCACATCCACATACATGCATCCATACATCAACATCCACATTCACATCCATACATCCACATCCACATTCACATCCATACATCTACATCTACATGCATACATCCACATTCACATTCACATCCACATCTATATATCTACATCTACATGCATACATCCACATCTCCATGCATACATCCACATCCACATTCACATTCACATCCATACATCTTCTTCTACATGCATACATCCACCTCCACATTCACATCCACATCTATACATCTACATCTACATTCCCATTCACATCCATACATCTACATCTACATGCATACATCCACCTCCACATTCACATCCACATCTATACATCTACATCTACATGCATACATCCACCTCCACATTCTTATCCACATCTATACATCTACATCTACATGCATACATCCACCTCCATATTCACATCCACATCTATACATCTACATCTATATGCATACATACACATCTCCATGCATACATCCACATTCACATTCACATTCACATACATACATCTACATCTACATGCATACATCCACCTCCACATTCACATCCACATCTATACATTACATCTACATGCATACATCCACATCTCCATGCATACATCCACATCCACATTCACATTCACATCCATACATCTACATCTACATGCATACATCCACCTCCACATTCACATCCACATCTATACATCTACATCTACATGCATACATCCACATCTCCAAGCATACATCCACATTCACATTCACATTCACATCCATACATCTACATCTACATGCATACATCCACATCCACATTCACATCCGCATCTATACATCTACATCTACATTCCCATTCACATCCATACATCTACATCTACATGCATACATCCACCTCCACATTCACATCCACATCTATACATCTACATCTACATGCATACATCCACATCTCCATGATTACAATAAAATTCTTTTAATTAATCGAGGATGATAATTCCTAGAATATGGTAGGAAGTCCTCTTTTCATGCTTTGAATGAAATTAATTTATGTGTAATTTTTATAAAAATTTTACCATAGCTCCGCTGCTATGACTGATAAATCTCAATTATCTTAAAAGATAAAGCTTATCATTAAGGAAATGATTAGAATGATCCCTAATTGGATCATTAACCCATAATGGATTGAATCATCAACATTAATGAAATACATAAACTAAAAGCATAGAGAAAGCCATTAATTTGGTCTTAAGTGTAGATTAATCTTGGATTAAGGAAAAGCTTTATGAAAAGCTTCATTTGGATTGAGAATAGGTCATGAGTATGACCATTTCTTGAGTGAGAGAGAGATATTACATAAAAACCATTAGAATTAAGCATAAATGGAAATTTATGTAATTCTTTACTAACATTCATTAATTACTTCTATAGCATTATCATTCATCAATTAACTTCAATAGCATTCATCAATTTATGTAATTCTTTACTACCATTTATCAATTAACTTCAATAGCATTCAAAAACCATTCCAATTAAGCTTCTCAAGCTTGAGAGGGGTTGAGAAGAGAGAAACATTGAGAAATTATAGAAAAGATCAAAATTCACCACTTACTTTACAAATTGCTTGATTCTTTGTTCACGGTAGAGACCCCAACCAATCAATTGGTTTAGTATGTTGATGGAGCCACCAATGGGGATTGAAGAAAGAGGGAAGCTCCAATTTCTTACAAATTGGAGAGAATTTTTGAGAATAGTAAATATTAGCATTATTTCAGCATAGTTCTAGAATAGTAAAATTCTCCTTCTTTTTTTCAAAGGACTCATGTTCTATTTATAGGAGAGGGAGGTTCTAACCAAGGCTAACTAATTTCTAGAATTTTCCAGATTCAGTTTGGTTGAATTTGGACTAGATTTGGACCTAGTTTGGTTACTTTTTGATTCAGTTTGGTTCCCTTTTGATTTGGTTTGGTTCAAGAGAGAGGAGAGATAAAAATATCACATTATTTTTGAGTTTAAAACTCATTCAAGCATGTGAAGTATGCACCTCCTTTAAGGGACTCCCCTTCCTTACATATGTGTCACAATGGAATCATTATACCCAAAATATCTCATTTTTTTAGTAATACTCATAGTTTCTTACTAATAAACCTTGTACATATTCAACTCTTCATCTTATGTGAGCATTTACTCATTTTTGGATACCCAATTTATCTCATTTTTTTGATATTACTCATAGTTTTTTTACTAATAAACCTTGTACATATTCAACTCTTCATCTTATGTGAGCATTTACTCATTTTTGGATACTCAATTTATCTCATTTTTTTGATATTACTCATAGTTTTTTACTAATAAACCTTGTATATATTCAACTCTTCATCTTATGTGAGAATTTACTCATTTTTGGGTATCTTCTTTTACAAATTAGATTTATCTCCTCCCTACACATGGATTGATCTCCTCCCTACACATGGATTGATGCTAATGGCCCATAGTAACCTTAATAGGACCATAATCCAAAAATTTCTGAAAATCTAGATCCTTAGGCTAAGGTCCTTTATACCCATTTCCAATTAATTCCAATTGCACATTGGAAAGTTCTTTTTGAATTTCTATTTCAGGGGAACTTATTTTAATAAGATGAGATAATTTTCTATCCAAAAATATTAAAAATCTGAATATTCTCTCTCTAGAATATTTTCTCTCTCTATGTCAAAATAGGCAGAGACGAGATCTCTTATAATTTTGAAGAGGAAATTGATTACAGGGAAAGATGCTGGATATCTTGAGAGGCTAGGGAGGAATCTTACATTCTCTCCCACTTGAAAAACGCGAGATGTCCTCATCTCGCAAACTAGGGGTAATTTCACAAGATGCACGAATATGAGACTGAGAGAAAATTTAATTAAGATTAACCACCAAGAAAAGTCTCAAAGAGAGCAAGACTCAAGATGTGAGATCCCGATCTCCACCGCGCAACGGATTCGGTTACTAGCAGCGGAAGTAGCACATCATGCGTGGGTAGGGGTCTCACACTCGGGGCCTCGCCCACGGATATCCGGACAAGAGACTAATCCGTCGGTTTGTCCAAAATCGAAACCGGAAAAACTTCCTTTACCCGGAAAGCATGGGCGATTCCACCAGGATAACTCTTTACTCTAACGTAGTCAAGATCATTACGGATCAACTGATCTGACTGCACCTTTAACGGTACTTGGTCAAATCAAGGAAGAAACTTGCACTTGGATCATTGGGATCAACACTTTTTTCCCCATCAAGAGGCACAGCCGTTGATTCCTATCCATAGAACAATTTCTATCCGGGATTTACTTCATCTATCGTAATAATAGAAATTAAATCTCGATTTACGGATCCATCAGTCCAGCCTAACCCCATCCGATCCCATGGGTTAGCCAACCGCCCAACCACTGTAGTGATGGGATCCAATTTGGAATTTGGTTAGGTTTTGTCCCGGGTACCAAGGAAAAGAGTTCCAAGGTCCCCTAGCCGGAATTTCATGCAAACCTAAAACTAGCCACACCACTTACACACCCAATATGAAAATTGCCTTTTTCTTAGCATCAGCTAACTTTAAAACAATCCTTTAATGAAACCATAGTACCACTGATCACAATCTCCCAATTTATCCAGTTGATTCATAATTTCCCATCATTCCTTCATCAGAGTATCTATGGCATCATTGGCAACTAGAACGCTCACCACCTGTCCACACAGGGGCCGTTTCAATAGTTCCTAGCCCATAATACTCAACAATATAATCACTTATCAAGATGGACTCTCGTTGAAGATCAGCAAGATCAACCAACAGATCCATATAAAAGAGCCATGGACTCATCCGTTGAGGACCAGCAAGGTCAGTCAACCAGATCCATGCCCGGTTCCAGAAAACAACTCTTACTCCTTGTTCCAATATCTTCCTCGACGCACGCGTGGGTATCCTAGGCGACCCAGAGCCCGAGCACCGTATGGTCAGCACCCTCTAGGATCCTTCGCAGGTGACCTAGCGCTTCACTCATAGGCCGCTTCCTTGGTCCCTCATCCACCGTACCGGAAGCTCACCATTTTAATCGAACCGAGGCTGGTCAAGACCTCGGCCGACCTTGCTACGTGAGACGTCCTCCTTTGACTCTCCGTCAGCAGTTGCAACTTTATCAGTTAGGTCTCCACGACCTTAATCACAAGACGGTCAAAATGCTTTCCCAGCATTCTTGACATAAAACAGCCATTTACAAACAGCATTTATAAACAGTTTACAAATACAATTTCTATGTTAACTCTCATTTTTCCACATTATCCCTCATACAATCCACATTACTTATTCCACCTTTCATTTATATGTGTACTCATCCAATCACATCATTTTCCATCTCTTCACTTCAGATTCCTTCACGTCACATATCATATATTCACATCCATATCCACATCCATACATCCACATCCACATCCACATTCACATCCATACATCCACATCTACATGCTTATCTCCATTTTCACATCCTCATTTATACATCCACATCCCATATCCACATTCATACATACACATCCATATCCACATCCATATCCGCATTCATACATACACATCCATATCCACATCCACATGCATACATTCATTATCACGTCCTCATTCATACATCCACATCCACATACATACATACATCCACATCCACATTCCCATTCACATCTATACATCCATATCTACATGCACATTCACATCCATACATCCATATCTATATCCTCATTCACATCCATACATCCACATTCATGTATCCACATCTACATGCATACATCCATACATACACATCCACATTTACATCCATGCATCCACATCCACATCCTCATTCACATCCATACATCCACATTCATACATCCTCATCCACATCCACATTCACATCCATACATCCACATCTACATGCTTATCTCCATTTTCACATCCTCATTTATACATCCACATCCCATATCCACATTCATACATACACATCCATATCCACATCCACATGCAAACATACATCCACATCCACATTCCCATTCACATATATACATCCATATCTACATGCACATTCACATCCATACATCCACATCTATATCCTCATTCACATCCATACATCCACATTCATGCATCCACATCTACATGCTTATCTCCATTTTCACATCCTCATTTATACATCCACATCCCATATCCACATTCATACATACACATCCATATCCACATCCACATGCATACATACATCCACATCCACATTCCCATTCACATATATACATCCATATCTACATGCACATTCACATCCATACATCCACATCTATATGCTCATTCACATCCATACATCCACATTCATGCATCCACATCTACATGCATACATCCATACATCCACATCCACATTTACATCCATGCATCCACACCTACATCCTCATTCACATCCATACATCCACATTCATACATCCATACATCCACATTCATACATCCACATCCACATCCACATTCACATCCATACATCCACATCCATTCACATCTATACATCCACATCTACATCCACATTTACATCTATGCATATACATCTTCATGCATATATCCATTTTCATGTTCATACATCCACACTCCCATCTCCATATCCACACATCCACATACATACATCCATTTTCACATTCCCATTTACATAACCCCATATACCTTCACATCTCATCACATCCATTCTCGCCCTATCACAACCCATATACATCTTATCCTATCACATACACTTCTTACCTCATCCCCCCATACACATCTTAATTCATCTTATCACATCCTAACTTATTTCATAAGCATCTTATCACCTCTTATCACACCTCTTATCACATCCTATCACTTTCCATACGCATCTTATCAATTCTTATCACATCTCATACACCTCTTATCACATCTTATCACATTTCATATCTTTTTTAAAAAAAAAAAGAGAATTCTTTTATTTGATATAAGATTTCTCTACACATTTATTTATACATAAATTCCATTTAAGGAGACTAACACTTTCGAAATTAAAATCAATCTTTTATGCATCTTCTTATGCATGATTTCAATTTGGTAGGGAATTATACTTTTAGAATAAAAGAATTTCTCTTATGCATCTAAGTTAAGCATAAAATCCATTTATGAGTAAAATCATACTTTTAGTATAAAAAGAATATCTTTTATGCATACCTATATGCATGAAATCCAATATGATAAAAGTAACACTTTTGATATAAAAATTTTTCCTTTATGCATACTTCTATGCATGAAAATTAAAAATGATAAAAGTAACACTTTTGATATAAAAATTTTCCTTTATGCATACTTCTATGCATGAAAATTAAAAATGATAAAAGTAACACTTTTGATATAAAAATTTATCCATTATGCATACTTCTATGCATGAAAATAAAAATGGTAAAAATAACACTTTTGATATAAAAATTTATCCTTTATGCATAATATTAAAATTCAATTTCTCCATGATTATAATGAAATTCTTTCAATTAATCTAGGATGATGATTCCTAGAATATGGTAGGAAGTCCTCTTTTTATGCTTTGAATGAAAAATTTTTATGCATAATTTTTATAAAAATTTTGCCATAGCTCCGCTGCTATGACTGATAAATCTCAATTTTTCTAAGGGATAAAGCTTATCATTAAGAAAATAATTAAAATGATTCTCTAATTGGATCCTTAATCCATAATGGATTGAATCATCAATATACATAAACTAAAAGCATAAGAAAAAGCCATTAATTTGGCCTCAAGCATAGTTTAATCTTGGGTTAAGGAAAAGCTTTATGAAAAGCTTGATTTGGATTGAGAATGGGTCATGAGTATGACCATTTCTTGAGTGAGAGAGGGAATTTACATAAGAATCATTAGAATTTAAACATAAATAAAAATTAACTTCAATAGCATTATGTAACTCTTCACTACTATTCAAACTTCATTAGCATTTAAAAAAAACCATACCAATTAAACTTCTCAAGCTTGAGAGGGGTTGAGAAGAGAGAAACATTGAGAAATTATAGAAAGATCAATATTCACTAATTACCTTACAAATTGCTTGATTCTTTGTTCACGGTAGAGGCCCCCAACCAATCAATTGGTTAAGTATGTTGATGGAGCCACTAATGGGGATTGAAGAAAGAGGGAAGCTCCAAAAACTAGTGAATTATTAAATGAATTCACAGTTCTTGGCTTAGGTGGAGTAGAGTAACGATGCATAAACACTATATATTTTTCAACAAGGGGGAGGCTTCTATTTATAGGAAAAATTGAGCTCCTAACCAAACAAACTGATTCTAAAATTTTCCAAATCAGTTTGGTCAATTTTTGACCATTTTTAGGTCAGTTAAGCTAACTTTTTGGAACTAGACTTGAATGAGGAGAGAGGAGAGATGAAATATCTCAATTTTTATGAGTTTAAAACTCATTCAAGCATGTGAAATATGCACCTCCTTTAAAGAACTCCCCTTCCTTACATATGTGTCATAATGGAATCATTTTAATATTGCTCATAGTTTTTTTACTAATAAACCTTGTACATTTTCAACTCTTCATCTTATGTGAAATATGCACCTCCTTTAAAGAACTCCCCTTCCTTACATATGTGTCATAATGGAATCATTTTAATATTGCTCATAGTTTTTTATTAATAAACCTTGTACATTTTCAACTCTTCATCTTATGTGAGCATTTAAGAGACTCCCCTTCCTTACATATGTGTCATAATAAAATCATTATACCCAAAATATCTCATATTTTTAATATTGCACATAGTTTTTTACTAATAAACCTTGTACATTTTCAACTCTTCACCTCATGTGAGCATTTACTCATTTTTGGGTATTTTCTTTTTACAAGTTGGATTTATCTACTCCCTACACATGGATTGATGCTATTGGCCCATAGGAACCTTAATTGGACCATAGTCTAAAGATTTCTGAAAATCTAGACCCTTAGACTAAGGTTCTTTATACCTATTTCCAATTAATTCCAATTGCACATTGGAAAATTCTTTTTGAATTCCTGTTTCAGGGGAACTCATCTGAATTATAAGAGATATTTTTCTATCCAAAAATATTCAAAATCTGAATATTCTCTCTCTAGAATATTTTCTCTCTCTAGGCTAAAATAGTTAGAAACAAGGTCTTTATATTTCTGAAGAGGGGTTGATTACAGGGCAAGATACTAGACATCAAAAGGGGGTGGGGGAGGAATCTTACATTCTACCCCACTTTAAAAATGCGAGATGTCCTCATCTCGCAAACTGGGATAATTTCTCAAGATGCACGAATATGAGACTTAGAGAAAAATTTTCATCAAGATTAACCACCAAGAAACGTCTTAAAGAGAGCAAGATTCAAAATAAGAACAAGATTTAAACTTTATTCATTCTCGGAACTTATACAGTAAAGATAGAAGAACTCTTTACACTTCCATAAGTCCGTCCATCATATGATCACAAAAGCAGTCCTCACAAGCTGCACAAGTATAAGGTAACTCATCTATGGGAATAATTCTGTGGGTTATTGCTGCGCCTATCTCAGTGGTATGAGGTGTTCTAACAAAAGGACCTCTGAGAGGCAAGCCAAAAACGGGGTAAAGGCATATCTTCTCATGAGGAAGAAAACACGCCAGTAAGAAGACCCGCTCAGAAAACCCAGGATGTCTTGATCTCATGACGCAGTAGTATCGGGGACCCAAACCCAAAGCTTCAATAACCATGGCCAAGCGGACATTGTTACGGAAGTGCTGCTGACCCCAGGGTGTTACCCTAGTTATGTCCTGATAGGTCCGCCATTTGGTCTGCGCTACAGAAGTTCCTAGGTGAGGAAAAAGTGAGCTCTCATACTGTTCTATAAAATCCTTCTTCACAGACTCACTTGCGTCTTGAAGGTGAGGAATCATTATGGATAAAACTAATTCTTGTTGCCAAGCCATGAAGGAGATTAAGAAAGAAAGGAGATCGATGGGAGTAAGATTACTGTGAACGACAAGTAAAAGTTACGACTTATATAAAGGAAGGAGCTAGCATAACTTAGAAGCCAACGGTAACTTGCCACTGAAGTTTTACCGTCTTTCCATGATTTGGGTTTGGCATATTTTTCTATAGAAGGCATTTAGAACTTTGAGATGAGGAGATAAAAGAAGTTCGTAAGCTAAATCACCTACTTTCTTTGGTCCACAATATCTGGGAGAAAACTTCTTATACTTCCCAAGAGATAAAGAACTTCTTTTGGGCCGTACTCGAATGAAGACCAAAACCTTGATATCCAAAACATCGATTCTCACTTCTGAACTCATTGTTCTGAATCTTAAAACAGGTGGGACTCTTGAGAAGTATTCAGGGAAAAGGTTCTTCCTTTTTTAAACAGAATCTTTCTTTTATTTTAGAGAGAGAATAATTATAAGATCAGAAAGGGAGATTCTTACTCCTGTATACCTCGAAGGCTGGGGGAGAATCTTACATTCTACCCCACTTGAAAAGTGCGAGATGTCCTCATCTCGCAAGGTAGAGGACAACTCTTTTTCTTAAGATCCAATTTATTCTGGGGTTCCTTATATTCTGGTCAACCCAACAGAATACGGGGATAATTATCCCTTATATAGAACTCATCATTAAATAACAATTCATTCAGATCATATCATTCATATCTTTAACACGATAATGGTCCATTAGTCTGAAAATTTTCCTTCTGAACATTCCTCCACAGGAATTTTAGTTAAGCAAGTTCTCAATTTGTCATCCCTTAACTTAATCTACCGTCTCAAGTGTTAACAGTAGCAATCTGACAGCACAATCCACTAATCTCATAGTGATTTGCTGAAATCATTATCATCATTCCAGTTATGAATATCATCACTGGGACTCGTCCCATTCATCCTCATTGTGGTTTCGCTCAGCTTATTACATTTCAACTAAATTTCGGAAATCGTCATTTTTCAATCAGAATCCAATTCAATTCATCAATTCTCAAACAAAATTAAAAATCATATCAACCACATTCGAAATCATCATCTGGATAGCATTAACGCTTATAATTTCAAGTCTTAGATTTACTCGTATATACTGTCGGTAAAGAGCTGCAGTTATACCCTCGGTATATACGGATAGTCATGATACTCGAAACTATAAGGTAAATACCATCATGTCTAGGTCTCAAGCAAGCCAGGGTTCCATACAATTGCGGTACTTCCATCTGAAGACCCAATTACCAATTTACGAATTTCAATTTGAATATCAAATTGTATGAATTATATCACACAATTACAACCTTTTTGTGTTTCTTGATAAATTTCTGACCTATTTGTCTTCTCAATTGATCTTTATTAACCAAATGCTCTGATACCAACTGTGAGATCCCGATCTCCACCGCGCAACGGATTCGGTTACTAGCAGCGGAAGTAGCACATCATGCGTGGGTAGGGGTCTCACACTCGGGGCCTCGCCCACGGATATCCGGACAAGAGACTAATCCGTCGGTTTGTCCAAAATCGAAACCGGAAAAACTTCCTTTACCCGGAAAGCATGGGCGATTCCACCAGGATAACTCTTTACTCTAACGTAGTCAAGATCATTACGGATCAACTGATCTGACTGCACCTTTAACGGTACTTGGTCAAATCAAGGAAGAAACTTGCACTTGGATCATTGGGATCAACGCTTTTTTCCCCATCAAGAGGCACAGCCGTTGATTCCTATCCATAGAACAATTTCTATCCGGGATTTACTTCATCTATCGTAATAATAGAAATTAAATCTCGATTTACGGATCCATCAGTCCAGCCTAACCCCATCCGATCCCATGGGTTAGCCAACCGCCCAACCACTGTAGTGATGGGATCCAATTTGGAATTTGGTTAGGTTTTGTCCCGGGTACCAAGGAAAAGAGTTCCAAGGTCCCCTAGCCGGAATTTCATGCAAACCTAAAACTAGCCACACCACTTACACACCCAATATGAAAATTGCCTTTTTCTTAGCATCAGCTAACTTTAAAACAATCCTTTAATGAAACCATAGTACCACTGATCACAATCTCCTAATTTATCCAGTTGATTCATAATTTCCCATCATTCCTTCATCAGAGTATCTATGGCATCATTGGCAACTAGAACGCTCACCACCTGTCCACACAGGGGCCGTTTCAATAGTTCCTAGCCTATAATACTCAACAATATAATCACTTATCAAGATGGACTCTCGTTGAAGATCAGCAAGATCAACCAACAGATCCATATAAAAGAGCCATGGACTCATCCGTTGAGGACCAGCAAGGTCAGTCAACCAGATCCATGCCCGGTTCCAGAAAACAACTCTTACTCCTTGTTCCAATATCTTCCTCGACGCACGCGTGGGTATCCTAGGCGACCCAGAGCCCGAGCACCGTATGGTCAGCACCCTCTAGGATCCTTCGCAGGTGACCTAGCGCTTCACTCATAGGCCGCTTCCTTGGTCCCTCATCCACCGTACCGGAAGCTCACCATTTTAATCGAACCGAGGCTGGTCAAGACCTCGGCCGACCTTGCTACGTGAGACGTCCTCCTTTGACTCTCCGTCAGCAGTTGCAACTTTATCAGTTAGGTCTCCACGACCTTAATCACAAGACGGTCAAAATGCTTTCCCAGCATTCTTGACATAAAACAGCCATTTACAAACAGCATTTATAAACAGTTTACAAATACAATTTCTATGTTAACTCTCATTTTTCCACATTATCCCTCATACAATCCACATTACTTATTCCACCTTTCATTTATATGTGTACTCATCCAATCACATCATTTTCCATCTCTTCACTTCAGATTCCTTCACGTCACATATCATATATTCACATCCATATCCACATCCATACATCCACATCCACATCCACATTCACATCCATACATCCACATCTACATGCTTATCTCCATTTTCACATCCTCATTTATACATCCACATCCCATATCCACATTCATACATACACATCCATATCCACATCCATATCCGCATTCATACATACACATCCATATCCACATCCACATGCATACATTCATTATCACGTCCTCATTCATACATCCACATCCACATACATACATACATCCACATCCACATTCCCATTCACATCTATACATCCATATCTACATGCACATTCACATCCATACATCCACATCTATATCCTCATTCACATCCATACATCCACATTCATGTATCCACATCTACATGCATACATCCATACATACACATCCACATTTACATCCATGCATCCACATCCACATCCTCATTCACATCCATACATCCACATTCATACATCCTCATCCACATCCACATTCACATCCATACATCCACATCTACATGCTTATCTCCATTTTCACATCCTCATTTATACATCCACATCCCATATCCACATTCATACATACACATCCATATCCACATCCACATGCAAACATACATCCACATCCACATTCCCATTCACATATATACATCCATATCTACATGCACATTCACATCCATACATCCACATCTATATCCTCATTCACATCCATACATCCACATTCATGCATCCACATCTACATGCTTATCTCCATTTTCACATCCTCATTTATACATCCACATCCCATATCCACATTCATACATATACATCCATATCCACATCCACATGCATACATACATCCACATCCACATTCCCATTCACATATATACATCCATATCTACATGCACATTCACATCCATACATCCACATCTATATGCTCATTCACATCCATACATCCACATTCATGCATCCACATCTACATGCATACATCCATACATCCACATCCACATTTACATCCATGCATCCACACCTACATCCTCATTCACATCCATACATCCACATTCATACATCCATACATCCACATTCATACATCCACATCCACATCCACATTCACATCCATACATCCACATCCATTCACATCTATACATCCACATCTACATCCACATTTACATCTATGCATATACATCTTCATGCATATATCCATTTTCATGTTCATACATCCACACTCCCATCTCCATATCCACACATCCACATACATACATCCATTTTCACATTCCCATTTACATAACCCCATATACCTTCACATCTCATCACATCCATTCTCGCCCTATCACAACCCATATACATCTTATCCTATCACATACACTTCTTACCTCATCCCCCCATACACATCTTAATTCATCTTATCACATCCTAACTTATTTCATAAGCATCTTATCACCTCTTATCACACCTCTTATCACATCCTATCACTTTCCATACGCATCTTATCAATTCTTATCACATCTCATACACCTCTTATCACATCTTATCACATTTCATATCTTTTTTTTAAAAAAAAAGAGAATTCTTTTATTTGATATAAGATTTCTCTACACATTTATTTATACATAAATTCCATTTAAGGAGACTAACACTTTCGAAATTAAAATCAATCTTTTATGCATCTTCTTATGCATGATTTCAATTTGGTAGGGAATTATACTTTTAGAATAAAAGAATTTCTCTTATGCATCTAAGTTAAGCATAAAATCCATTTATGAGTAAAATCATACTTTTAGTATAAAAAGAATATCTTTTATGCATACCTATATGCATGAAATCCAATATGATAAAAGTAACACTTTTGATATAAAAATTTTTCCTTTATGCATACTTCTATGCATGAAAATTAAAAATGATAAAAGTAACACTTTTGATATAAAAATTTTCCTTTATGCATACTTCTATGCATGAAAATTAAAAATGATAAAAGTAACACTTTTGATATAAAAATTTATCCATTATGCATACTTCTATGCATGAAAATAAAAATGGTAAAAATAACACTTTTGATATAAAAATTTATCCTTTATGCATAATATTAAAATTCAATTTCTCCATGATTATAATGAAATTCTTTCAATTAATCTAGGATGATGATTCCTAGAATATGGTAGGAAGTCCTCTTTTTATGCTTTGAATGAAAAATTTTTATGCATAATTTTTATAAACATTTTGCCATAGCTCCGCTGCTATGACTGATAAATCTCAATTTTTCTAAGGGATAAAGCTTATCATTAAGGAAATAATTAAAATGATTCTCTAATTGGATCCTTCATCCATAATGGATTGAATCATCAATATACATAAACTAAAAGCATAAGAAAAAGCCATTAATTTGGCCTCAAGCATAGTTTAATCTTGGGTTAAGGAAAAGCTTTATGAAAAGCTTGATTTGGATTGAGAATGGGTCATGAGTATGACCATTTCTTGAGTGAGAGAGGGAATTTACATAAGAATCATTAGAATTTAAACATAAATAAAAATTAACTTCAATAGCATTATGTAACTCTTCACTACTATTCAAACTTCATTAGCATTTAAAAAAAACCATACCAATTAAACTTCTCAAGCTTGAGAGGGGTTGAGAAGAGAGAAACATTGAGAAATTATAGAAAGATCAATATTCACTAATTACCTTACAAATTGCTTGATTCTTTGTTCACGGTAGAGGCCCCCAACCAATCAATTGGTTAAGTATGTTGATGGAGCCACTAATGGGGATTGAAGAAAGAGGGAAGCTCCAAAAACTAGTGAATTATTAAATGAATTCACAGTTCTTGGCTTAGGTGGAGTAGAGTAACGATGCATAAACACTATATATTTTTCAACAAGGGGGAGGCTTCTATTTATAGGAAAAATTGAGCTCCTAACCAAACAAACTGATTCTAGAATTTTCCAAATCAGTTTGGTCAATTTTTGACCATTTTTAGGTCAGTTAAGCTAACTTTTTGGAACTAGACTTGAATGAGGAGAGAGGAGAGATGAAATATCTCAATTTTTATGAGTTTAAAACTCATTCAAGCATGTGAAATATGCACCTCCTTTAAAGAACTCCCCTTCCTTACATATGTGTCATAATGGAATCATTTTAATATTGCTCATAGTTTTTTTACTAATAAACCTTGTACATTTTCAACTCTTCATCTTATGTGAAATATGCACCTCCTTTAAAGAACTCCCCTTCCTTACATATGTGTCATAATGGAATCATTTTAATATTGCTCATAGTTTTTTATTAATAAACCTTGTACATTTTCAACTCTTCATCTTATGTGAGCATTTAAGAGACTCCCCTTCCTTACATATGTGTCATAATAAAATCATTATACCCAAAATATCTCATATTTTTAATATTGCACATAGTTTTTTACTAATAAACCTTGTACATTTTCAACTCTTCACCTCATGTGAGCATTTACTCATTTTTGGGTATTTTCTTTTTACAAGTTGGATTTATCTACTCCCTACACATGGATTGATGCTATTGGCCCATAGGAACCTTAATTGGACCATAGTCTAAAGATTTCTGAAAATCTAGACCCTTAGACTAAGGTTCTTTATACCTATTTCCAATTAATTCCAATTGCACATTGGAAAATTCTTTTTGAATTCCTGTTTCAGGGGAACTCATCTGAATTATAAGAGATATTTTTCTATCCAAAAATATTCAAAATCTGAATATTCTCTCTCTAGAATATTTTCTCTCTCTAGGCTAAAATAGTTAGAAACAAGGTCTTTATATTTCTGAAGAGGGGTTGATTACAGGACAAGATACTAGACATCAAAAGGGGGTGGGGGAGGAATCTTACACAAGACAAGAACAAAGATTTCAACTTTATTTATTCTTGGACCATATACAGCAAGATAGAAGAACTTTTTACAATTCCATAAGCCCGTCCATCATATGGTCACAAAAGCAGCACTCATAAGCTGCACACGTTTAAGGTAACTCATCTATGGGAATAATTCGGCTGGATATTGCAGCACCTACCTCAGTGGTATGAGGTGATCTAACAAAAGGACCTCTAAGAGGCAAGCCGAAAACGGGATAAAGACATATCTTCTGGTGAGGAAGAAAGCACGCTAGTAAGAAGACCCGCTCAGAAAATCCACCATGCCTTGATCTCTTCACGCAGTAGTATCGGGGACCCAAACCCAAGGCTTCAATAACCATAGCCAAGCGGACATTGTTACGGAAGTGCTGTCACCCCCACGGTGTTACCCTAGTTATATCTCGACAGGTCCGCCATGTGGTTTGAGCTACAGAAGTTCCCAAGTGAGGGAAAAGTGAGCGCTCATACAGTTCTATAAAATCCTTCTTCACAGACTCGCTTGCATCTTGAAAGTGAGAAATCATCATGAATAAAACCAATTTCTGCTGCCAAGCCATGAAGGAGATTAAGAAAGAAAGGGGATCGATGGAAGTAAGATTACTGTGAGCGACAAGTAAAAGTTATGACTTATATAAAGGAAGGAGCTAGCATAACCTAGAAGCCAACGGTATCTTGCCACTGAAGTTTTACCGTCTTTCCATGATTTGGGTTTGGCACATATTTCTATAGAAAGCTTACATGAAATACATTATGAACTTTGAGATGAGGAGGTAAAAGAAGCTCGTAAGCTAAGTCACTTACTTTCTTTGAATTCAGATAAGGCTCACAATATCCGGGGGATAACTTCTTATACTCCCCAAGAGATAAAGAACTTCTTTTGGGCCGTACTCGAATGAAAACCAAAACCTTGGTATCCAAAACACTGATTTTCGCTTCTGAACTCATTGTTCTGAATCCTTAAAACAGGCATGACTCCTGAGAAGTATTCTAGGGAAAGCGTCTTCCTTTTTTAAACAGAATCTTTCTTTTATTTTAGAGAGGGAATAATTATAAGATCAAAAAGGGAGATTCTTACTCCTGTATACCTCGAAGGCTGGGGAGGAATCTTACATTCTACCCCACTTAAAAAAGTGCGAGATGTCCTCATCTCGCAAGGTAGAGGACAACTCTTTTTCTTAAGATCCAATTTTATTCTAGGGTTTCTTATATTCTGGTCAACCCAACAGAATACTAGGATAAATATCCTTTATATAGAACTCATCATTAAATAACAATTCATTCAGATCATATCATTCATATCTTTAACATGGTAATGGTCCATTAGACTGAAAAATTTCCTTCTGAACATTCCTCCACGGGAATTTCAGTCAAGTAAGTTCTCAATTTGTCATCCCTTAACTTGATCTACCGGTCAAGTGTTAACAGTAACAATTTGACAGCACAACCCACTAATCTCATAGTAATTTACTGAAATCATTATCATCATTCTAGTTATGAATATCATCACAAGGACTCGTCCCATTCATCCTCATTGTGGTTTCGCTCAAGTTATTATATTTCAACTAAATTTCAGAAATCATCATTTTTCAATCAGAATCCAAATCAATTCATCAATTCTCAAACAGAATTAAAAATCATATCAACCACATTCGAAATCATCATCTGGATAGCATTAACACTTATAATTTCAAGTCTTAGATTTACTCGTATATATTGTTAGTAAAGAGCTGCAGTTATACTCTCGATATATACGGGTAGTCACGGCCCTTGGAATTATAAGGTAAATACCATCATGTCTAGGCCTCAAGCAAGTCAGGGATTCTATATAATTGCGGTACTTCCATCTGAAGACCCAATTACCAAATTACGAATTTCAGTTTGAATATCAAATTGTATGAATTATATCACACAATTACAACCTTTTTGTGCTTCTTGATAAATTTTTGACATATTTGGCTTCTCAGCTGATCTTTATTAGCCAACTTGCTCTGATACCAACTGTGAGATCCCTATTCCCACCGAGCAACAGATTTGGGGTACTAGCAGCGGAAGTAGCACTTCTCGCGTGGGACAGGGTCCCACATTCGTGGCCTCGTCCACGGATATCCGGACAAGAGACTAATCCGTCGATTTTTCTAAAACCTCACTCAGAAAAACTTCCCTTACCTAGAAAGTACGGGCGATTCCACCAGGATAACTTTTTACTCTAACGTAGTCAAGACCATTACTGATCAAGCTGATCCGATTGCACCTATAAAGATACTCGGTCAGATCAAGGAAGAAACTTGCACTTGGATCATTAAGATCAACGCTTTTTCCCCCCATCAAGGAGGCACAGCCGTTGATTCCTATCCATAGAACAATTACTATCCGGGATTTACTTTATCTATCGTAATAACAGAAATTGAGTCTCGATTTATGGTGGATCCATCAGTCCAGCCTAACCCCATCCGATCCCATGGGTTAGCCAACTGCCCAACCACTGTAATGATGGGATCTAATTTAGAATTTGATTTTTTTGTCCCGAGTACCAGGGAAAAGAGTTCCTAGGCCCCCTAGCCGGATGTTCATGCAAAAATAAAACTAGTCACACCACTTACACCACTTACACACCCAATATGAAATTACCTTTTTCATAGATTCAAACAATTTTAAAACAATCCTTTAATGAAACCATAGTATCACTGATCACAATCTTCCAAATTATCCGGTTGATTCTTAATTTCCCATCATTCCTTCATCAGAGTATCTATGGCATCATTGGCAACTAGAACGCTCACCACCTATCCACTTAGGGGTCTTTTCAATAGTTCCTAGCCCATAATACTCGGCAATATAATCACTTATAAAAAATCAAGATGGACTCTCGTTGAAGATCAGCAAGATCAACCAACAGATCCATATAAAGAGCCATGGACTCATCCATTGAAGACCAGCAAGGTCAATCAACCAGATCCATGCCCGGTTTCAGAAAACAACTCTTACTCCTTGTTCCAATATCTTCCTCGACGCACGTGTGGGTATTCTAGGCGACCCAGAGCCCGAGCACCGTATGGTCAGCACCCTCTAGGATCCTTCGCAGGTGACCTAACCCTTCACTCATAGGCCGCTTCCTTGGTCCCTCATCCACCGTACCGGAAGCTCACCATTTTAATCGAACCGAAGCTGGTCAAGACCTCGACCGACTTTGCTACGCGAGACATCCTCCATTGACTCTTCTCAGCAGTTGCAACTTTATCAGTTAGGTCTTCACGACCTTAATCACAAGACGGTCAAAATGCTTCCCCAGCATTCTTGACATAAAACAGCCATTTACAAACAGCATTTACAAACAATTTACAAATACAGTTTCTATATTAACTCTCATTTTTCCACATTAACCCAATCTACATGTACATTCACATCCATACATCCACATTTATATGCATACATTCACATCTACATGCACACATCCACATCCACATTCATACATCCATATCTACATGCTCATTCATGCATCCTCATCCATACATCCACATCTACATGCACATTCACATCCATACATCCACATCTATATGCATACATCCACATCTACATGCATACATCCATACATACACATCCACATTCACATCCATACGTCCACATTCATGCATCCACATCTACATGCATACATCCATACATACACATACACATTCACATCCATACATCCTCATCCACATCCACATTCACATCTATACATCCACATCCACATTTATACATCCACATCTATACATCTACATCTACATTCCCATTCACATCCATACATCTACATCTACATGCATACATCCACCTCCACATTCACATCCACATCTATACATCTACATCTACATGCATACATCCACATCTCCATGCATACATCCACATCCACATTCACATTCACATCCATACATCTTCATCTACATGCATACATCCACCTCCACATTCACATCCACATCTATACATCTATACATCTATACATCCACATCTATACATCTATACATCTATACATTTACATCTACATTCCCATTCACATCCATACATCTACATCTACATGCATACATCCACCTCCACATTCACATCCACATCTATACATCTACATCTACATGCATACATCCACATCTCCACGCATACATCTTCATCCACATTCACATTCACATCCATACATCTACATCTACATGCATACATCCACATTCACATTCACATCCACATCTATACATCTACATCTACAAGCATACATCCACATCTCCATGCATACATCCACATCCACATTCACATTCACATCCATACATCTTCATCTACATGCATATATCCACCTCCACATTCACATCTACATCTATACATCTACATCTACATTCCCATTCATATCCATACATCTACATCTACATGCATACATCCACCTCCACATTCACATCCACATCTATACATCTACATCTACATGCATACATCCACCTCCATATTCACATCCACATCTATACATCTACATCTATATGCATACATCCACATCTCCATGCATACATCCACATCCACATTCACATTCACATCCATACATCTACATCTACATGCATACATCCACCTCTACATTCACATCCACATCTATACATCTACATCTACATGCATACATCCACATCTCCATGCATACATCCACATCCACATTCACATTCACATCCATACATCTACATCTACATGCATACATCCACCTCCACATTCACATCCACATCTATACATCTACATCTACATGCATACATCCACATCTCCAAGCATACATCCACATTCACATTCACATTCACATCCATACATCTACATCTACATGCACATCCACATCTAGATATCTACATCTACATTCCCATTCACATCCATACACCTACATCTACATGCATACATCCATCTCCACATTCACATCCACATCTATACATCTACATCTACATGCATACATCTACATCTCCATGATTATAATAAAATTCTTTTAATTAATCTAGGATGATAATTCCTAGAATATGGTAGGAAGTCCTCTTTTCATGCTTTGAATGAAATTAATTTATGTGTAATTTTTACAAAAAATTTACCATAGCTCCGCTGCTATGACTGATAAAGCTTTATCTTAAAAGATAAAGCTTATCATTAAGAGAATGATTAGAATGATCCCTAATTGGATCATTAACCCATAATGGATTGAATCATCAACATTCATGAAATACATAAACTAAAAGCATAGAGAAAGCCATTAATTTGGTCTTAAGCATAGATTAATCTTGGATTAAGCAAAAGCTTCATTTGGATTGAGAATAGGTCATGAGTATGACCATTTCTTGAGTGAGAGAGAGATATTACATAAAAACCATTAGAATTAAGCATAAATGGAAATTTATATAATTCTTTACTAACATTCATTAATTACTTCTATAGCATTATCATTCATCAATTAACTTCAATAGCATTCATCAATTTATGTAATTCTTTACTACCATTCATCAATTAACTTCAATAGCATTCAAAAACCATTCCAATTAAGCTTCTCAAGCTTGAGAGGGGTTGAGGAGAGAGAAACATTGAGAAATTATGGAAAAGATCAAATTCACCACTTACTTTACAAATTGCTTGATTCTTTGTTCATGGTAGAGGCCCCCAACCAATCAATTGGTTTAATATGTTGATGGAGCCACCAATTGGGATCGAAGAAAGAGGGAAGCTCCAATTTCTTACAAATTGGAGAGAATTTTTGAGAATAGTAAATATTAGCATTATTTCAGCATAGTTCTAGAGTAGTAAAATTCTCCTTCTTTTTTTCAAAGGACTCGTGTTCTATTTATAGGAGAGGGAGGTTCTAACCAAGGCTAACTGATTTCTAGAATTTTCCAGATTCAGTTTGGTTGAATTTGGACTAGATTTGGACCTAGTTTGGTTACTTTTTGATTCGGTTTGGTTCCCTTTTGATTTGGTTTGGTTCCCTTTTGATTTGGTTTGGTTCAAGAGAGAGGAGAGATAAAAATATCACATTATTTTTTAGTTTAAAACTCATTCAAGCATGTGAAGTATGCACCTCCTTTAAGAGACTCCCCTTCCTTACATATGTGTCAAAATGGAATCATTATACCCAAAATATCTCATTTTTTTAGTAATACTCATAGTTTCTTACTAATAAACCTTGTACATATTCAACTCTTCATCTTATGTGAGCATTTACTCATTTTTGGATACCCAATTTATCTCATTTTTTTGATATTACTCATAGTTTTTTTACTAATAAACCTTGTACATATTCAACTCTTCATCTTATGTGAGCATTTACTCATTTTTGGATACTCAATTTATCTCATTTTTTTGATATTACTCATAGTTTTTTACTAATAAACCTTGTACATATTCAACTCTTCATCTTATGTGAGCATTTACTCATTTTTGGGTATCTTCTTTTACAAATTGGATTTATCTCCTCCCTACACATGGATTGATGCTAATGGCCCATAGGAACCTTAATTGGACCATAATCCAAAAATTTCTGAAAATCTAGATCCTTAGGCTAAGGTCCTTTATACCCATTTCCAATTAATTCCAATTGCACATTGGAAAGTTTTTTTTGAATTTCTGTTTCAGGGGAACTTATTTTAATAAGATGAGATAATTTTCTATCCAAAAATATTAAAAATTTGAATATTCTCTCTCTAGAATATTTTCTCTCTCTCTATGTCAAAACAGGCAGAGACGAGATCTCTTATAATTCTGAAGAGGGAATTGATTACAGGGAAAGATGCTGGATATCTTGAGAGGCTGGGGAGGAATCTTACATTCTCTCCCACTTGAAAAACGCGAGATGTCCTCATCTCGCAAACTAGGGGTAATTTCACAAGATGCACGAATATGAGACTAAGAGAAAAGTCAATTAAGATTAACCACCAAGAAAAGTCTCAAAGAGAGCAAGACTCAAGACAAGAACAAAGATTTAAACTTTATTCATTCTTGGAACATATACAACAAGATAGAAGAACTTTTTACAATTCCATAAGCCCGTCCATCATATGGTCACAAAAGCAGCACTCACAAGCTGCACACGTATAAGGTAACTCATCTATGGGAATAATTCGGCTGGATATTGCAGCACCTACCTCAGTGGTATGAGGTGATCTAAAAAAAGGACCTCTAAGAGGCAAGCCGAAAACGGGATAAAGGCATATCTTCTGGTGAGGAAGAAAGCACGCTAGTAAGAAGACCCGCTCAGAAAATCTACCATGCCTTGATCTCATCACGCAGTAGTATCGGGGACCCAAACCCAAGGCTTCAATAACCATAGCCAAGCGGACATTGTTACGGAAGTGCTGTCACCCCCACGGTGTTACCCTAGTTATATCTCGACAGGTCCGCCATTTGGTCTGAGCTACAGAAGTTCCCAAGTGAGGGAAAAGTGAGCGCTCATACAGTTCTATAAAATCCTTCTTCACAGACTCGCTTGCATCTTGAAGGTGAGAAATCATCATGGATAAAACCAATTCCTGCTACCAAGCCATGAAGGAGATTAAGAAAGAAAGGGGATCGATGGAAGTAAGATTACTGTGAGCGACAAGTAAAAGTTATGACTTATATAAAGGAAGGAGCTTGCGTAACCTAGAAGCCAACGGTATCTTGCCACTGAAGTTTTACCGTCTTTCCATGATTTGGGTTTGGCACATATTTCTATAGAAGGCTTACATGAAATACATTATGAACTTTGAGATGAGGAGGTAAAAGAAGCTCGTAAGCTAAGTCACTTACTTTCTTTGAGTTCAGATAAGGCTCACAATATCCGAGGGATAACTTCTTATACTCCCCAAGAGATAAAGAACTTCTTTTGGGCCATACTCGAATGAAAACCAAAACCTTGGTATCCATAACACCGATTTTCGCTTCTGAACTCATTGTTCTGAATCCTTAAAACAGGCATGACTCCTGAGAAGTATTCTAGGGAAAGCGTCTTCCTTTTTTAAACAGAATCTTTCTTTTATTTTAGAGAGGGAATAATTATAAGATCAAAAAGGGAGATTCTTACTCCTGTATACCTCGAAGGTTGGGGAGGAATCTTACATTCTACCCCACTTAAAAAAGTGCGAGATGTCCTCATCTCGCAAGGTACAGGACAACTCTTTTTCTTAAGATCCAATTTTATTCTGGGGTTCCTTAGATTCTGGTCAACCCAACAGAATACTAGGATAAATATCAATTATATAGAACTCATCATTAAATAACAATTCATTCAGATCATATCATTCATATCTTTAACATGATAATGGTCCATTAGACCGAAAAATTTCCTTCTGAACATTCCTCCACGGGAATTTCAGTCAAGTAAGTTCTCAATTTGTCATCCCTTAACTTGATCTACCGGTCAAGTGTTAACAGTAATAATTTGACAGCACAACCCACTAATCTCATAGTGATTTGCTGAAATCATTATCATCATTCTAGTTATGAATATCATCACAAGGACTCGTCCCATTCATCCTCATTGTGGTTTCGCTCAGGTTATTATATTTCAACTAAATTTCAGAAATCATCATTTTTCAATCAGAATCCAAATCAATTCATCAATTCTCAAACATAATTAAAAATCATATCAACCACATTCGAAATCATCATCTGGATAGCATTAACACTTATAATTCAAGTCTTAGATTTACTCGTATATACTGTCAGTAAAGACCTGCCGTTATACTCTCGATATATACGAGTAGTCACGGCCCTTGGAATTATAAGGTAAATACCATCATGTCTAGGCCTCAAGCAAGTCAGGGATTCTATATAATTGCGGTACTTCCATCTAAAGACCGAATTACCAAATTACGAATTTCAGTTTGAATATCAAATTGTATGAATTATATCACACAATTACAACCTTTTTGTGCTTCTTGATAAATTTTTGACATATTTGGCTTCTCAGCTGATCTTTATTAGCCAACTTGCTCTCATACCAACTGTGAGATCCCTGTTCCCACCGAGCAACATATTCGGGATACTAGTAGCGGAAGTAGCACTTCTCGCGTGGGACAGGGTCCCACATTCGAGGCCTCGTCCATGGATATCCGGACAAGAGACTAATCCGTCGATTTTTCCAAAACCGAACTCGGAAAAACTTCCCTTACCCGAAAAGTACGGGCGATTCCACTAGGATAACTTTTTACTCTAACGTAGTCAAGACCATTACTGATCAAGCTGATCCGATTGCACCTATAAAGATACTCGGTCAGATCAAGGAAGAAACTTGCACTTGGATCATTGGGATCAACACTTTTTTCCCCATCAAGGAGGCACAGCCGTTGATTCCTATCCATAGAACAATTACTATCGGGGATTTACTTTATCTATCGTAATAATAGAAATTGAGTCTCGATTTATGGTGGATCCATCAGTCCAGCCTAACCCCATCCGATCCCATGGGTTAGCCAACCGCCCATTAACCACTATAATGATGGGATCCAATTTAGAATTTGATTTTTTTGTCTCGGGTACCAGGGAAAAGAGTTCCTAGGCCCCCTAGCCGGATGTTCATGCAAAAATAAAACTAGTCACACCACTTACACACCCAATATGAAATTACCTTTTTCATAGATTCAAACAATTTTAAAACAATCCTTTAATGAAACCATAGTATCACTAATCACAATCTTCCAAATTATCCGGTTGATTCTTAATTTTCCATCATTCCTGCATCAGAGTATCTATGGCATCATTGGCAACTAGAACGCTCACCACCTATCCACTTAGGGGTCTTTTCAATAGTTCCTAGCCCATAATACTCAGCAATATAATCACTTATAAAAAATCAAGATGGACTCTCGTTGAAGATCAGCAAGATCAACCAACAGATCCATATAAAGAGCCATGGACTCATCCATTGAAGACCAGCAAGGTCAATCAACCAGATCCATGCCCGGTTTCAGAAAACAACTCTTACTCCTTGTTCCAATATCTTCCTCGACGCACGTGTGGGTATCCTAGGCGACCCACAGCCCGAGCACCGTGTGGTCAACACCCTCTAGGATCCTTCCCAGGTGACCTTACGCTTCACTCATAGGCCGCTTCCTTGGTCCCTCATCCACCATATCGGAAGCTCACCATTTTAATCGAACCGAGGCTGGTCAAGACCTCGGCCGACTTTGCTACGCGAGACGTCCTCCATTGACTCTCCTCAGCAGTTGCAACTTTATCAGTTAGGTCTCCACGACCTTAATCACAAGACGGTCAAAATGCTTCCCCAGCATTCTTGACATAAAACAGCCATTTACAAACAGCATTTACAAACAGTTTACAAATACAGTTTCTATATTAAGTCTCATTTTTTCACATTAACCCAATCTACATGTACATTCACATCCATACATCCACATTTATATGCATACATTCACATCTACATGCACACATCCACATCCACATTCATACATCCACATCTACATGCTCATTCATGCATCGTCATCCATACATCCACATCTACATGCACATTCACATCCATACATCCACATCTATATGCATACATCCACATCTACATGCATACATCCATACATAAACATCCACATTCACATCCATACGTCCACATTCATGCATCCACATCTACATGCATACATCCATACATACACATCCACATTCACATCCATACATCCTCATCCACATCCACATTCACATCTATACATCCACATCCACATTTATACATCCACATCTATACATCTACATCTACATTCCCATTCACATCCATACATCTACATCTACATGCATACATCCACCTCCACATTCACATCCACATCTATACATCTACATCTACATGCATACATCCACATCTCCATGCATACATCCACATCCACATTCACATTCACATCCATACATCTTCATCTACATGCATACATCCACCTCCACATTCACATCCACATCTATACATCTACATCTACATTCCCATTCACATCCATACATCTACATCTACATGCATACATCCACCTCCACATTCACATCCACATCTATACATCTACATCTACATGCATACATCCACATCTCCACGCATACATCCGCATCCACATTCACATTCACATCCATACATCTACATCTACATGCATACATCCACATCTACATGCATACATCCACATTCACATTCACATCCACATCTATACATCTACATCTACATGCATACATCCACATCTCCATGCATACATCAACATCCACATTCACATTCACATCCATATATCTTCATCAACATGCATACATCCACCTCCACATTCACATCCACATCTATACATCTACATCTACATTCCCATTCACATCCATACATCTACATCTACATGCATACATCCACCTCCATATTCACATCCACATCTATACATCTACATCTACATGTATACATCCACCTCCATATTCACATCCACATCTATACATCTACATCTACATGCATACATCCACATCTCCATGCATACATACACATCCACATTCACATTCACATCCATACATTTACATCTACATGCATACATCCACCTCTACATTCACATCCACATCTATACATATACATCTACATGCATACATCCACGTCTCCATGCATACATCCACATCCACATTCACATTCACATCCATACATCTACATCTACATGCATACATCCACCTCCACATTCACATCCACATCTATACATCTACATCTACATGCATACATCCACATCTCCAAGCATACATCCACATTCACATTCACATTCACATCCATACATCTACATCTACATGCAAACATCGACATCCACATTCACATCCACATCTATACATCTACATCTACATTCCCATTCACATCCATACATCTACATCTACATGCATACATCCACCTCCACATTCACATCCACATCTATACATCTACATCTACATGCATACATCCACATCTCCATGATTATAATAAAATTCTTTTTATTAGTCTAGGATGATAATTCCTAGAATATGGTAGGAAGTCCTCTTTTCATGCTTTGAATAAAATTAATTTATGTGTAATTTTTATAAAAATGTTACCATAGCTCCGCTCTGCTATGACTGATAAATCTCAATTATCTTAAAAGATAAAGCTTATCATTAAGGATATGATTAGAATGATCCCTAATTGGATCATTAACCCATAATGGATTGAATCATCAACATTCATGAAATACATAAACTAAAAGCATAGAGAAAGCCATTAATTTGGTCTTAAGCATAGATTAATCTTGGATTAAGAAAAAGCTTCATTTGGATTGAGAATAGGTCATGAGTATGACCATTTCTTGAGTGAGAGAGAGATATTACATAAAAACCATTAGAATTAAGCATAAATGGAAATTTATATAATTCTTTACTAACATTCATTAATTACTTCTATAGCATTATCATTCATCAATTAACTTCAATAGCATTCATCAATTTATGTAATTCTTTACTACCATTCATCAATTAACTTCAATAGCATTCAAAAACCATTCCAATTAAGCTTCTCAAGCTTGAGAGGGGTTGAGAAGAGAGAAACATTGAGAAATTATGGAAAAGATCAAATTCACCACTTACTTTACAAATTTCTTGATTCTTTGTTCACGGTAGAGGCCCCCAAACAATCAATTGGTTTAGTATGTTGATGGAGCCACCAATGGGGATTGAAGAAAGAGGGAAGCTCCAATTTCTTACAAATTGGAGAGAATTTTTGAGAATAGTAAATATTAGCATCATTTCAGCATAGTTCTAGAATAGTAAAATTCTCCTCCTTTCTTTCAAAGGACTCATGTTCTATTTATAGGAGAGGGAGGTTCTAACCAAGGCTAACTGATTTCTAGAATTTTCCAGATTCAGTTTGGTTGAATTTGGACTAGATTTGGACCTAGTTTGGTTACTTTTTGATTCGGTTTGGTTCCCTTTTGATTTGATTTGGTTCCCTTTTGATTTGGTTTGGTTCAAGAGAGAGGAGAGATAAAAATATCACATTATTTTTTAGTTTAAAACTCATTCAAGCATGTGAAGTATGCACCTCCTTTAAGGGACTCCCCTTCCTTACATATGTGTCAAAATGGAATCATTATACCCAAAATATCTCATTTTTTTAGTAATACTCATAGTTTCTTACTAATAAACCTTGTACATATTCAACTCTTCATCTTATGTGAGAATTTACTCATTTTTGGATACCCAATTTATCTCATTTTTTTGATATTACTCATAGTTTTTTTACTAATAAACCTTATACATATTCAACTCTTCATCTTATGTGAGCATTTACTCATTTTTGGATACTCAATTTATCTCATTTTTTTGATATTACTCATAGTTTTTTACTAATAAACCTTGTACATTTCAACTCTTCATCTTATGTGAGCATTTACTCATTTTTGGGTATCTTCTTTTACAAATTGGATTTATCTCCTCCCTACACATGGATTGATGCTAATACCCCATAGGAACCTTAATTGGACCATAATCCAGAAATTTCTAAAAATCTAGATCCTTAGGCTAAGGTCCTTTATACCCATTTCCAATTAATTCCAATTGCACATTGGAAAGTTCTTTTTGAATTTCTGTTTTAGGGGAACTTATTTTAATAAGATGAGATAATTTTCTATCCAAAAATATAAAAAATCTGAATATTCTCTCTCTAGAATATTTTCTCTCTCTATGTCAAAACAGGCAGAGACGAGATCTCTTATAATTCTGAAGAGGGAATTGATTACAGGGAAAGATGCTAGATATCTTGAGAGGATGGGGAGGAATCTTACATTCTCTCCCACTTGAAAAACGCGAGATGTCCTCATCTCGTAAACTAGGGGTAATTTCACAAGATGCACGTATATGAGACTGAGAGAAAATTTAATTAAGATTAACCACCAAGAAAAGTCTCAAAGAAAGCAAGACTCAAGACAAGAACAAAGATTTCAACTTTATTCAGTTTTGGAACATATACAGCAAGATAGAAGAACTTTTTACAATTCCATAAGCCCGTCCATCATATGGTCACAAAAGCAGCACTCACAAGCTGCACACGTATAAGGTAACTCATCTATGTTACTGTAAGATCCCTGTTCCCACCGAGCAACGGATTCGGGTACTGGCAGCGGAAGTAGCGCTTCTCGCGCGGGACAGGGGTCCCACACTCGGGGCCTCGCCCACGGATATCCGGATAAGAGACTAATCCGTCGGTTGTTCCAAAACCGAACCCGGAAAAACTTCCTTTACCGGAAAGCACGGGCGATTCCACCAGGATAACTTTTTACTCTAACGTAGTCAAGATCATTTCTGATCGAGATGATCCGATTACATCTATAAGATACTTAGTCAGTTCAAGGAAGAAACTTGCACTTGGATCATTGGGATCAACGCTTTTTTCCCCATTCAAGAGGCACAGCCGTTGATTCCTATCCATAGAACAGTTTCTGTCCGGAATTTAAATTTTTTTTTTCTATCGTAAAAACAAAAGTTTGAGTCTCGATTTACGGATCCATCAGTCCAGCCTAACCCCATCCGATCCCATGGGTTAGCCAACCGCCCAACCACTGTAGTGATGGGATCCAATTAAAAATTTGGTTAGGTTTTGTCCCGGGTACCAAGGAAAAGAGTTCCAAGGCCCCCTAGCCGGATGTTCATGCAAAATAAAACTAGTCACACCACTCACACACCCAATATGAAATTGCCCTTTTTCAACCAGATTCAACCAGTTTAAAACAATCCTTTAATAAAACCATAGTATCATTGATCACCATCTTCCAATTTATCCAATTGATTCTTAATTTCCCATCATTCCTTCATCAGAGTATCTATGGCATCATTGGCAACTAGAACGCTCAAGAGCCGTTTCGATAGTTCCTAGCCCATAATACTTGGCAATATAATCACTTAACAAGATGGACTCTCGTTGAAGATCAGCAAGATCAACCAACAGATCCATATAAGGAGCCATGGACTCATCCATTGAAGACCAGCAAGGTCAATCAACCAGATCCATGCTCGATTTCAGAAAACAACTCCAACTCTGTTCCAATATCTTCCTCGACGCACGCGTGGGTATCCTAGGCAACCCAGAGCCCGAGCACCGTATGGTCAGCACCCTCTAGGATCCTTCGCAGGTAACCTAGCGCTTCACGCATAGGCCGCTTCCTTGGCCCCTCATCCACCGTACCGGAAGCTCACCATTTTAATCGCACCGAGGCTGGTCAAGACCTCGGCCGACCTTGCTACGCGAGACGTCCTTCATTGACTCCCCGTCAGCAGTTGCAACTTTCTCATCACGACCTTAATCACAAGACGGTCAAAATGCTCCCCCCAGCATTCTTGACATAAAACAATCATTTACAGACAGCATTTACAAACAGCATTTACAAACAGTTTACAATACAATTTCTATTTTAACTTTCATTTTGCCACATTATCCCTCCTCAATCTACATTACTTATTCCATATTCCATTTATATGTATACTCATCCCATCACATCATTTCCATCTCATCACTTCAGATTCCCTCACATCACAATCGTATATTCACATCCATACATCCACAACTATATGCGTACATTCACATCTACATGCATACATCTACATCCCTATGCATACATTCACATCCACATTCACATTCACCTCCATACACCTACATCTACATGCATACATCCACTCCACATTCACATCCACATCTATACATCTACATATACATGCATACATCCACCTCTACATCCACATCTACGTCTATACACCTACATCTACATGCATACATCCACCTCTACATCCACATCTACGTCTATACACCTACATCTACATGCATACATCCCCATCCACATCCACCTCTACATCTATACATCTACATCTACATGTATACATATACATCTCCATTAACAACTACATCTACATGCATACATCCATATCTCCATTCCCATCTACATCTATACATCTACATCTACATGCATCCATCCACCTCCACATCCACATCTACATCTATACATCTACATCTACATGTATACATCCACATCTCCATTCACATCTACATCTATACCTCTACATCTACATGCATCCATCCACATCTCCATTTACATCCTCATCTACACATCTATTTCTACATGCATACATCCACGTCCCATGCATACATCCACCTCCACATTCACACTCACATCCATACATCTACATCTACATGCAACATCCACATCTCCATGCATAATAAAATTCTTTTAATTAATCTAGGATGATAGTTCCTAGAATATGGTAGGAATTCCTCTTTTTATACTTTGAATGAATTTATTTTATGCGTAATTTCTATAAAAATTTTGCCATAGCTCCGCTACTATGACTGATAAATCTCAATTTTTTTCTAAGGGATAAAGCTCATTATTAAAGAAATAATTAGAATGGTCCCTAATTGGATCATCAATCCATAATGGTCTCTAATTGGATCATTAAGAAAACAATTAGAATGGTCTCTAATTGGATCATCAATCCACAATGGTCTCTAATTGGATCATTAAGAAAACAATTAGAATGGTCTCTAATTGGATCATCAATCCATAATGGTCTCTAATTGGATCATTAAGAAAACAATTAGAATGGTCTTTAATTGGGTCATCAATCCATAATGGATTGAATCATCAATGTGCATAAACTAAAAGCATAGCAAAAAGCCATTAATTTGGCCTCAAGCATAGCTTAATCTTGGATTAAGGAAAAGCTTTATGAAAAGCTTCATTTGGATTGAGAATGGGTCGTGAGTATGACCATTTCTTGAGTGAGAGAGAGAAATTATAAAAACCATTAGAATTTAAATATAAGTGAAAATTAACTTCTATAGCATTTATTAAATTATGTAACTCTTCACTACTATTCACCAATTAACTTCAATAGCATTAAAAAAAAACCATACCAATTAAACTTCTCAAGCTTGAGAGGGGTTGAGAAGAGAGAATCATTGAGAAATCATAGAAAAGATCAACATTCAATATACTTACCTTATGATTTGCTTGATTCTTTATTCACGGTAGAGGCCCCCAACCAATCAATTGGTTTAGTATGTTGATGGAGCCACCAATGGGGATTGAATAAAGAGGGAAGTATCAAAAACTAGTGAAATATTAAAGAATTCACAGTTCTTGGCTTAGGTAGAGTAGAGTAACAAGGCATAAGACACTATATATTTTAGCTTAGGTGGAGTAGAGTAACAAAGCATAAGACTCTATCTAATTTGGCTTAGGTGGAGTAGAGTAACAAGCACAAGAGACTATATATTTTGGCTTAGGTGGAGTAGAGTAACAAAGCATAAGAGATTATATTTTGGCTTAGGTGGAGTAGAGTAACAAAGCATAAGAGACTATATTTTTTTGGCTTAGGTGGAGTAGAGTAACAAAGCATAAGAGATTATATTTTGGCTTAGGTGGAGTAGAGTAACAAAGCATAAGAGACTATATTTTGGCTTAGGTGGAGTAGAGTAACAATGCATAAGACATTATATTTTTTTCAACAAGGGGAAGCTTCTATTTATAGGAAAATTTGAGCTCCTAACCAAACAAACTGATTCTAGAATTTTCCAAGTCAGTTTGGTTGAATTTGGACTAGATTTAGACCTAGTTTGGTTACTTTTTGATTCGGTTTGGTTCCATTTTGATTTGGTTTGGTTCAAGAGAGATGAGAGATAAAAATATCACATTATTTTTGAGTTTAAAACTCATTCAAGCATGTGAAATATGCACCTCCTTTAAAGAATTCCCCTTCCTTACATATGTGTCAAAATTTTATTGCTCATAGTTTTTTACTAATAAACCTTGTACATTTTCAACTCTTCATCTTATGTGAAATATGCACCTCCTTTAAAGAACTCCTCTTCCTTACATATGTGTCATAGTTTTTTTACTAATAAACCTTGTACATTTTCAACTCTTCATCTTATGTGAAATATGCACCTCCTTTAAAGAACTCCCCTTCCTTACATATGTGTTTATTTACTAATAAACCTTGTACATTTTCAACTCTTCATCTTATGTGAAATATGCACCTCCTTTAAAGAACTCCCCTTCCTTACATATGTGTTTATTTACTAATAAACCTTGTACATTTTCAACTCTTCATCTTATGTGAGCATTTACTCATTTTTGGATACCCAAAATATCTCATATTTTTAATATTGCTCATAGTTTTTTTACTAATAAATCTTGTACATTTTCAACTCTTCATCTTATGTGAGCATTTACTCATTTTTGGGTATCTTCTTTTACAAATTGGATTTATCTCCTCCCTACACATGGATTGATGCTATTGGCCCATAGGAACCTTAATTGGACCATAATCTAAAAATTTCTGAAAATCTAGACCCTTAGACTAAGGTTCTTTATACTTATTTCCAATTAATTCCAATTGCACATTGGAAAATTCTTTTTGAATTTCTATTTCAAGGGAACTTATTTTAATAAGATGAGTTAATTTTCTATCCAAAAATATTCATAATCTGAATATTCTCTCTCTAGCATATTTTTCTCTCTCTAGGCTAAAACAGTTAGAACAAGGCCTTTATATTTCTGAAGAGGGATTGATTACAGGGGAAGATACTAGACATCAAAAAGGGGGTTGGGGGAGGAATCTTACATTCTACCCCACTTAAAAAACGCGAGATATCCTCATCTCGCAACTTGGAATAATTTCGCAAGATGCACGAATATGAGACTTAGAGAAAAATTTTAATCACGATTAACCACCAAGAAAAGTCTTAAAGAGAGCAAGATTCAAAATAAGAACAAGATTTAAGCTTTATTCATTCTCGGAACTTATACAGTAAAGATAGAGAAACTCTTTACACTTCCATAAGCCCGTCCATCATATGGTCACAAAAGCAGTCCTCACAAGCTGCACAAGTATAGGGTAACTCATCTATGGGAATGATTCTGCTGGTTATTGCCGCACCTATCTCAGTGGTATGAGGTGATCTAACAAAAGGACCTCTGAGAGGCAAGCCAAAAACGGGGTAAAGGCATATCTTCTCATGAGGAAGAAAACACGCCAGTAAGAAGACCCGCTCAGAAAACCCAAGATGCCTTGATCTCATGACGCAGTAGTATCGGGGACCCAAACCCAAGGCTTCGATAACCATGGCCAAGCGGACATTGTTACGAAAGTGCTGCTGTCCCCAGGGTGTTACCCTAGTTATGTTTTGATAGGTCCGCCATTTGGTCTGCGCTACAGAAGTTCCTAGGTGAGGAAAAAGTGAGCGCTCATACTGTTCTATAAAGTCTTTCTTCACAGACTCTCTTGCGTCTTGAAGGTGAGAAATCATCATGGATAAAACTAGTTCTTGTTGCCAAGCCATGAAGGAGATTAAAAAAGAAAGGAGATTGATGGGAGTAAGATTACTGTGAGTGACAAGTAAAAGTTATGACTTATATAAAGGAAGGAGCTAGCGTAACCTAGAAGCCAACGGTAACTTGCCACTGAAGTTTTACCGTCTTTCCATGATTTGTGTTTGACACATTTTTCTATAGAAAGCATTAAGAATTTTGAGATGAGGAGATAAAAGAAACTTGTAGGCTAAGTCACCTACTTTCATTGAATTCAGATATAAGGATCACAATATCTGGGGGATAACTTCTTATACTCCCCAAGAGATAAAGAACTTCTTTTGGGCCGTACTCGAATGAAAACCAAAACCTTGGTATCCAAAACACCGATTCTCACTTCTAAACTCATTGTTCTAAATCCTTAAAACAGGCGTGACTCCTGAGAAGTATTCTAGGAAAAGGGTCTTCCTTTTTTAAACAGAAATTTTCTTTTATTTTAGAGAGGGAATAATTATAAGATCAGAAAGGAAGATTCTTACTCCAGTATACCTCGAAGGCTGGGGAGGAATCTTACATTCTACCCCACTTAAAAAAATGCGAGATGTCCTCATCTCGCCAAGTAGAGGACAACTCTTTTTCTTAAGATCCAATTTATTCTGGGGTTCCTTATATTCTGGTCAACCCAACAGAACACTGGGATAAATATCCCTTATATAGAACTCATTATTAAATAACAATTCATTCAGATCATATCATTCATATCTTTAACATGATAATGGTCCATTAGACCGAAAAGTTTCCTTCGAAACATTCCTCCACGGAAATTTCAGTCAAGCAAGTTCTCAATTTGACATCCCTTAACTTGATCTACCGGTCAAATATTAACAGTAGCAATCTAACAGCACACCCATTAACCTCATAGTGATTTGCTGAATTCATTATCATCATTCTAGTTATGAATATCATTACAGGGATTCGTCCCATTCCCCCTCATTGTGGTTTCATTATATTTCAACTAATTTTTCAATCAGCATTTTCAATCAGCATTTTCAATCAGAATCCAAATCAATTCATCCATTCTCAAACAGAATTAAAAATCATATCAATCACATGCAAAATCATCATCTGGATAGCATTAACGCTTATAATTTCAAGTCTTAGATTTACTCGTATATACTGTCAGTAAAGAGCTGCAGTATACTCTCGGTATATACGGGTAGTCACAGTCCTTGGAATTATAAAGTAAATACTATCATGTCTAGGCCTCAAGCAAGTCAGGGATTCTATATAATTGCGGTACTTCCATTTGAAAACCCAATTACCAAAATTACGAGTTTCAGTTTGAATATCAAATTGTATGAATTATATCACACAATTATAACCTTTTTGTGTTTCTTGATAAATTTTTGACCTATTTGTCTTCTCAGGTGATCTTTATTAACCAAATGCTCTGATACCAACTGTAAGATCCCTGTTCCCACCGAGCAACGGATTCGGGTACTGGCAGCGGAAGTAGCGCTTCTCGCGCGGGACAGGGGTCCCACACTCGGGGCCTCGCCCACGGATATCCGGATAAGAGACTAATCCGTCGGTTGTTCCAAAACCGAACCCGGAAAAACTTCCTTTACCGGAAAGCACGGGCGATTCCACCAGGATAACTTTTTACTCTAACGTAGTCAAGATCATTTCTGATCGAGATGATCCGATTACATCTATAAGATACTTAGTCAGTTCAAGGAAGAAACTTGCACTTGGATCATTGGGATCAACGCTTTTTTCCCCATTCAAGAGGCACAGCCGTTGATTCCTATCCATAGAACAGTTTCTGTCCGGAATTTAAATTTTTTTTTTTCTATCGTAAAAACAAAAGTTTGAGTCTCGATTTACGGATCCATCAGTCCAGCCTAACCCCATCCGATCCCATGGGTTAGCCAACCGCCCAACCACTGTAGTGATGGGATCCAATTAAAAATTTGGTTAGGTTTTGTCCCGGGTACCAAGGAAAAGAGTTCCAAGGCCCCCTAGCCGGATGTTCATGCAAAATAAAACTAGTCACACCACTCACACACCCAATATGAAATTGCCCTTTTTCAACCAGATTCAACCAGTTTAAAACAATCCTTTAATAAAACCATAGTATCATTGATCACCATCTTCCAATTTATCCAATTGATTCTTAATTTCCCATCATTCCTTCATCAGAGTATCTATGGCATCATTGGCAACTAGAACGCTCAAGAGCCGTTTCGATAGTTCCTAGCCCATAATACTTGGCAATATAATCACTTAACAAGATGGACTCTCGTTGAAGATCAGCAAGATCAACCAACAGATCCATATAAGGAGCCATGGACTCATCCATTGAAGACCAGCAAGGTCAATCAACCAGATCCATGCTCGATTTCAGAAAACAACTCCAACTCTGTTCCAATATCTTCCTCGACGCACGCGTGGGTATCCTAGGCAACCCAGAGCCCGAGCACCGTATGGTCAGCACCCTCTAGGATCCTTCGCAGGTAACCTAGCGCTTCACGCATAGGCCGCTTCCTTGGCCCCTCATCCACCGTACCGGAAGCTCACCATTTTAATCGCACCGAGGCTGGTCAAGACCTCGGCCGACCTTGCTACGCGAGACGTCCTTCATTGACTCCCCGTCAGCAGTTGCAACTTTCTCATCACGACCTTAATCACAAGACGGTCAAAATGCTCCCCCCAGCATTCTTGACATAAAACAATCATTTACAGACAGCATTTACAAACAGCATTTACAAACAGTTTACAATACAATTTCTATTTTAACTTTCATTTTGCCACATTATCCCTCCTCAATCTACATTACTTATTCCATATTCCATTTATATGTATACTCATCCCATCACATCATTTCCATCTCATCACTTCAGATTCCCTCACATCACAATCGTATATTCACATCCATACATCCACAACTATATGCGTACATTCACATCTACATGCATACATCTACATCCCTATGCATACATTCACATCCACATTCACATTCACCTCCATACACCTACATCTACATGCATACATCCACTCCACATTCACATCCACATCTATACATCTACATCTACATGCATACATCCACCTCTACATCCACATCTACGTCTATACACCTACATCTACATGCATACATCCACCTCTACATCCACATCTACGTCTATACACCTACATCTACATGCATACATCCCCATCCACATCCACCTCTACATCTATACATCTACATCTACATGTATACATATACATCTCCATTAACAACTACATCTACATGCATACATCCATATCTCCATTCCCATCTACATCTATACATCTACATCTACATGCATCCATCCACCTCCACATCCACATCTACATCTATACATCTACATCTACATGTATACATCCACATCTCCATTCACATCTACATCTATACCTCTACATCTACATGCATCCATCCACATCTCCATTTACATCCTCATCTACACATCTATTTCTACATGCATACATCCACGTCCCATGCATACATCCACCTCCACATTCACACTCACATCCATACATCTACATCTACATGCAACATCCACATCTCCATGCATAATAAAATTCTTTTAATTAATCTAGGATGATAGTTCCTAGAATATGGTAGGAATTCCTCTTTTTATACTTTGAATGAATTTATTTTATGCGTAATTTCTATAAAAATTTTGCCATAGCTCCGCTACTATGACTGATAAATCTCAATTTTTTTCTAAGGGATAAAGCTCATTATTAAAGAAATAATTAGAATGGTCCCTAATTGGATCATCAATCCATAATGGTCTCTAATTGGATCATTAAGAAAACAATTAGAATGGTCTCTAATTGGATCATCAATCCACAATGGTCTCTAATTGGATCATTAAGAAAACAATTAGAATGGTCTCTAATTGGATCATCAATCCATAATGGTCTCTAATTGGATCATTAAGAAAACAATTAGAATGGTCTTTAATTGGGTCATCAATCCATAATGGATTGAATCATCAATGTGCATAAACTAAAAGCATAGCAAAAAGCCATTAATTTGGCCTCAAGCATAGCTTAATCTTGGATTAAGGAAAAGCTTTATGAAAAGCTTCATTTGGATTGAGAATGGGTCGTGAGTATGACCATTTCTTGAGTGAGAGAGAGAAATTATAAAAACCATTAGAATTTAAATATAAGTGAAAATTAACTTCTATAGCATTTATTAAATTATGTAACTCTTCACTACTATTCACCAATTAACTTCAATAGCATTAAAAAAAAACCATACCAATTAAACTTCTCAAGCTTGAGAGGGGTTGAGAAGAGAGAATCATTGAGAAATCATAGAAAAGATCAACATTCAATATACTTACCTTATGATTTGCTTGATTCTTTATTCACGGTAGAGGCCCCCAACCAATCAATTGGTTTAGTATGTTGATGGAGCCACCAATGGGGATTGAATAAAGAGGGAAGTATCAAAAACTAGTGAAATATTAAAGAATTCACAGTTCTTGGCTTAGGTAGAGTAGAGTAACAAGGCATAAGACACTATATATTTTAGCTTAGGTGGAGTAGAGTAACAAAGCATAAGACTCTATCTAATTTGGCTTAGGTGGAGTAGAGTAACAAGCACAAGAGACTATATATTTTGGCTTAGGTGGAGTAGAGTAACAAAGCATAAGAGATTATATTTTGGCTTAGGTGGAGTAGAGTAACAAAGCATAAGAGACTATATTTTTTTGGCTTAGGTGGAGTAGAGTAACAAAGCATAAGAGATTATATTTTGGCTTAGGTGGAGTAGAGTAACAAAGCATAAGAGACTATATTTTGGCTTAGGTGGAGTAGAGTAACAATGCATAAGACATTATATTTTTTTCAACAAGGGGAAGCTTCTATTTATAGGAAAATTTGAGCTCCTAACCAAACAAACTGATTCTAGAATTTTCCAAGTCAGTTTGGTTGAATTTGGACTAGATTTAGACCTAGTTTGGTTACTTTTTGATTCGGTTTGGTTCCATTTTGATTTGGTTTGGTTCAAGAGAGATGAGAGATAAAAATATCACATTATTTTTGAGTTTAAAACTCATTCAAGCATGTGAAATATGCACCTCCTTTAAAGAATTCCCCTTCCTTACATATGTGTCAAAATTTTATTGCTCATAGTTTTTTACTAATAAACCTTGTACATTTTCAACTCTTCATCTTATGTGAAATATGCACCTCCTTTAAAGAACTCCTCTTCCTTACATATGTGTCATAGTTTTTTTACTAATAAACCTTGTACATTTTCAACTCTTCATCTTATGTGAAATATGCACCTCCTTTAAAGAACTCCCCTTCCTTACATATGTGTTTATTTACTAATAAACCTTGTACATTTTCAACTCTTCATCTTATGTGAAATATGCACCTCCTTTAAAGAACTCCCCTTCCTTACATATGTGTTTATTTACTAATAAACCTTGTACATTTTCAACTCTTCATCTTATGTGAGCATTTACTCATTTTTGGATACCCAAAATATCTCATATTTTTAATATTGCTCATAGTTTTTTTACTAATAAATCTTGTACATTTTCAACTCTTCATCTTATGTGAGCATTTACTCATTTTTGGGTATCTTCTTTTACAAATTGGATTTATCTCCTCCCTACACATGGATTGATGCTATTGGCCCATAGGAACCTTAATTGGACCATAATCTAAAAATTTCTGAAAATCTAGACCCTTAGACTAAGGTTCTTTATACTTATTTCCAATTAATTCCAATTGCACATTGGAAAATTCTTTTTGAATTTCTATTTCAAGGGAACTTATTTTAATAAGATGAGTTAATTTTCTATCCAAAAATATTCATAATCTGAATATTCTCTCTCTAGCATATTTTTCTCTCTCTAGGCTAAAACAGTTAGAACAAGGCCTTTATATTTCTGAAGAGGGATTGATTACAGGGGAAGATACTAGACATCAAAAAGGGGGTTGGGGGAGGAATCTTACATTCTACCCCACTTAAAAAACGCGAGATGTCCTCATCTCGCAACTTGGAATAATTTCGCAAGATGCACGAATATGAGACTTAGAGAAAAATTTTAATCACGATTAACCACCAAGAAAAGTCTTAAAGAGAGCAAGATTCAAAATAAGAACAAGATTTAAGCTTTATTCATTCTCGGAACTTATACAGTAAAGATAGAGAAACTCTTTACACTTCCATAAGCCCGTCCATCATATGGTCACAAAAGCAGTCCTCACAAGCTGCACAAGTATAGGGTAACTCATCTATGGGAATGATTCTGCTGGTTATTGCCGCACCTATCTCAGTGGTATGAGGTGATCTAACAAAAGGACCTCTGAGAGGCAAGCCAAAAACGGGGTAAAGGCATATCTTCTCATGAGGAAGAAAACACGCCAGTAAGAAGACCCGCTCAGAAAACCCAAGATGCCTTGATCTCATGACGCAGTAGTATCGGGGACCCAAACCCAAGGCTTCGATAACCATGGCCAAGCGGACATTGTTACGAAAGTGCTGCTGTCCCCAGGGTGTTACCCTAGTTATGTTTTGATAGGTCCGCCATTTGGTCTGCGCTACAGAAGTTCCTAGGTGAGGAAAAAGTGAGCGCTCATACTGTTCTATAAAGTCTTTCTTCACAGACTCTCTTGCGTCTTGAAGGTGAGAAATCATCATGGATAAAACTAGTTCTTGTTGCCAAGCCATGAAGGAGATTAAAAAAGAAAGGAGATTGATGGGAGTAAGATTACTGTGAGTGACAAGTAAAAGTTATGACTTATATAAAGGAAGGAGCTAGCGTAACCTAGAAGCCAACGGTAACTTGCCACTGAAGTTTTACCGTCTTTCCATGATTTGTGTTTGACACATTTTTCTATAGAAAGCATTAAGAATTTTGAGATGAGGAGATAAAAGAAACTTGTAGGCTAAGTCACCTACTTTCATTGAATTCAGATATAAGGATCACAATATCTGGGGGATAACTTCTTATACTCCCCAAGAGATAAAGAACTTCTTTTGGGCCGTACTCGAATGAAAACCAAAACCTTGGTATCCAAAACACCGATTCTCACTTCTAAACTCATTGTTCTAAATCCTTAAAACAGGCGTGACTCCTGAGAAGTATTCTAGGAAAAGGGTCTTCCTTTTTTAAACAGAAATTTTCTTTTATTTTAGAGAGGGAATAATTATAAGATCAGAAAGGAAGATTCTTACTCCAGTATACCTCGAAGGCTGGGGAGGAATCTTACATTCTACCCCACTTAAAAAAATGCGAGATGTCCTCATCTCGCCAAGTAGAGGACAACTCTTTTTCTTAAGATCCAATTTATTCTGGGGTTCCTTATATTCTGGTCAACCCAACAGAACACTGGGATAAATATCCCTTATATAGAACTCATTATTAAATAACAATTCATTCAGATCATATCATTCATATCTTTAACATGATAATGGTCCATTAGACCGAAAAGTTTCCTTCGAAACATTCCTCCACGGAAATTTCAGTCAAGCAAGTTCTCAATTTGACATCCCTTAACTTGATCTACCGGTCAAATATTAACAGTAGCAATCTAACAGCACACCCATTAACCTCATAGTGATTTGCTGAATTCATTATCATCATTCTAGTTATGAATATCATTACAGGGATTCGTCCCATTCCCCCTCATTGTGGTTTCATTATATTTCAACTAATTTTTCAATCAGCATTTTCAATCAGCATTTTCAATCAGAATCCAAATCAATTCATCCATTCTCAAACAGAATTAAAAATCATATCAATCACATGCAAAATCATCATCTGGATAGCATTAACGCTTATAATTTCAAGTCTTAGATTTACTCGTATATACTGTCAGTAAAGAGCTGCAGTATACTCTCGGTATATACGGGTAGTCACGGTCCTTGGAATTATAAAGTAAATACTATCATGTCTAGGCCTCAAGCAAGTCAGGGATTCTATATAATTGCGGTACTTCCATTTGAAAACCCAATTACCAAAATTACGAGTTTCAGTTTGAATATCAAATTGTATGAATTATATCACACAATTATAACCTTTTTGTGTTTCTTGATAAATTTTTGACCTATTTGTCTTCTCAGGTGATCTTTATTAACCAAATGCTCTGATACCAACTGTAAGATCCCTGTTCCCACCGAGCAACGGATTCGGGTACTGGCAGCGGAAGTAGCGCTTCTCGCGCGGGACAGGGGTCCCACACTCGGGGCCTCGCCCACGGATATCCGGATAAGAGACTAATCCGTCGGTTGTTCCAAAACCGAACCCGGAAAAACTTCCTTTACCGGAAAGCACGGGCGATTCCACCAGGATAACTTTTTACTCTAACGTAGTCAAGATCATTTCTGATCGAGATGATCCGATTACATCTATAAGATACTTAGTCAGTTCAAGGAAGAAACTTGCACTTGGATCATTGGGATCAACGCTTTTTTCCCCATTCAAGAGGCACAGCCGTTGATTCCTATCCATAGAACAGTTTCTGTCCGGAATTTAAATTTTTTTTTTTCTATCGTAAAAACAAAAGTTTGAGTCTCGATTTACGGATCCATCAGTCCAGCCTAACCCCATCCGATCCCATGGGTTAGCCAACCGCCCAACCACTGTAGTGATGGGATCCAATTAAAAATTTGGTTAGGTTTTGTCCCGGGTACCAAGGAAAAGAGTTCCAAGGCCCCCTAGCCGGATGTTCATGCAAAATAAAACTAGTCACACCACTCACACACCCAATATGAAATTGCCCTTTTTCAACCAGATTCAACCAGTTTAAAACAATCCTTTAATAAAACCATAGTATCATTGATCACCATCTTCCAATTTATCCAATTGATTCTTAATTTCCCATCATTCCTTCATCAGAGTATCTATGGCATCATTGGCAACTAGAACGCTCAAGAGCCGTTTCGATAGTTCCTAGCCCATAATACTTGGCAATATAATCACTTAACAAGATGGACTCTCGTTGAAGATCAGCAAGATCAACCAACAGATCCATATAAGGAGCCATGGACTCATCCATTGAAGACCAGCAAGGTCAATCAACCAGATCCATGCTCGATTTCAGAAAACAACTCCAACTCTGTTCCAATATCTTCCTCGACGCACGCGTGGGTATCCTAGGCAACCCAGAGCCCGAGCACCGTATGGTCAGCACCCTCTAGGATCCTTCGCAGGTAACCTAGCGCTTCACGCATAGGCCGCTTCCTTGGCCCCTCATCCACCGTACCGGAAGCTCACCATTTTAATCGCACCGAGGCTGGTCAAGACCTCGGCCGACCTTGCTACGCGAGACGTCCTTCATTGACTCCCCGTCAGCAGTTGCAACTTTCTCATCACGACCTTAATCACAAGACGGTCAAAATGCTCCCCCCAGCATTCTTGACATAAAACAATCATTTACAGACAGCATTTACAAACAGCATTTACAAACAGTTTACAATACAATTTCTATTTTAACTTTCATTTTGCCACATTATCCCTCCTCAATCTACATTACTTATTCCATATTCCATTTATATGTATACTCATCCCATCACATCATTTCCATCTCATCACTTCAGATTCCCTCACATCACAATCGTATATTCACATCCATACATCCACAACTATATGCGTACATTCACATCTACATGCATACATCTACATCCCTATGCATACATTCACATCCACATTCACATTCACCTCCATACACCTACATCTACATGCATACATCCACTCCACATTCACATCCACATCTATACATCTACATCTACATGCATACATCCACCTCTACATCCACATCTACGTCTATACACCTACATCTACATGCATACATCCACCTCTACATCCACATCTACGTCTATACACCTACATCTACATGCATACATCCCCATCCACATCCACCTCTACATCTATACATCTACATCTACATGTATACATATACATCTCCATTAACAACTACATCTACATGCATACATCCATATCTCCATTCCCATCTACATCTATACATCTACATCTACATGCATCCATCCACCTCCACATCCACATCTACATCTATACATCTACATCTACATGTATACATCCACATCTCCATTCACATCTACATCTATACCTCTACATCTACATGCATCCATCCACATCTCCATTTACATCCTCATCTACACATCTATTTCTACATGCATACATCCACGTCCCATGCATACATCCACCTCCACATTCACACTCACATCCATACATCTACATCTACATGCAACATCCACATCTCCATGCATAATAAAATTCTTTTAATTAATCTAGGATGATAGTTCCTAGAATATGGTAGGAATTCCTCTTTTTATACTTTGAATGAATTTATTTTATGCGTAATTTCTATAAAAATTTTGCCATAGCTCCGCTACTATGACTGATAAATCTCAATTTTTTTCTAAGGGATAAAGCTCATTATTAAAGAAATAATTAGAATGGTCCCTAATTGGATCATCAATCCATAATGGTCTCTAATTGGATCATTAAGAAAACAATTAGAATGGTCTCTAATTGGATCATCAATCCACAATGGTCTCTAATTGGATCATTAAGAAAACAATTAGAATGGTCTCTAATTGGATCATCAATCCATAATGGTCTCTAATTGGATCATTAAGAAAACAATTAGAATGGTCTTTAATTGGGTCATCAATCCATAATGGATTGAATCATCAATGTGCATAAACTAAAAGCATAGCAAAAAGCCATTAATTTGGCCTCAAGTATAGCTTAATCTTGGATTAAGGAAAAGCTTTATGAAAAGCTTCATTTGGATTGAGAATGGGTCGTGAGTATGACCATTTCTTGAGTGAGAGAGAGAAATTATAAAAACCATTAGAATTTAAATATAAGTGAAAATTAACTTCTATAGCATTTATTAAATTATGTAACTCTTCACTACTATTCACCAATTAACTTCAATAGCATTAAAAAAAAACCATACCAATTAAACTTCTCAAGCTTGAGAGGGGTTGAGAAGAGAGAATCATTGAGAAATCATAGAAAAGATCAACATTCAATATACTTACCTTATGATTTGCTTGATTCTTTATTCACGGTAGAGGCCCCCAACCAATCAATTGGTTTAGTATGTTGATGGAGCCACCAATGGGGATTGAATAAAGAGGGAAGTATCAAAAACTAGTGAAATATTAAAGAATTCACAGTTCTTGGCTTAGGTAGAGTAGAGTAACAAGGCATAAGACACTATATATTTTAGCTTAGGTGGAGTAGAGTAACAAAGCATAAGACTCTATCTAATTTGGCTTAGGTGGAGTAGAGTAACAAGCACAAGAGACTATATATTTTGGCTTAGGTGGAGTAGAGTAACAAAGCATAAGAGATTATATTTTGGCTTAGGTGGAGTAGAGTAACAAAGCATAAGAGACTATATTTTTTTGGCTTAGGTGGAGTAGAGTAACAAAGCATAAGAGATTATATTTTGGCTTAGGTGGAGTAGAGTAACAAAGCATAAGAGACTATATTTTGGCTTAGGTGGAGTAGAGTAACAATGCATAAGACATTATATTTTTTTCAACAAGGGGAAGCTTCTATTTATAGGAAAATTTGAGCTCCTAACCAAACAAACTGATTCTAGAATTTTCCAAGTCAGTTTGGTTGAATTTGGACTAGATTTGGACCTAGTTTGGTTACTTTTTGATTCGGTTTGGTTCCATTTTGATTTGGTTTGGTTCAAGAGAGATGAGAGATAAAAATATCACATTATTTTTGAGTTTAAAACTCATTCAAGCATGTGAAATATGCACCTCCTTTAAAGAATTCCCCTTCCTTACATATGTGTCAAAATTTTATTGCTCATAGTTTTTTACTAATAAACCTTGTACATTTTCAACTCTTCATCTTATGTGAAATATGCACCTCCTTTAAAGAACTCCTCTTCCTTACATATGTGTCATAGTTTTTTTACTAATAAACCTTGTACATTTTCAACTCTTCATCTTATGTGAAATATGCACCTCCTTTAAAGAACTCCCCTTCCTTACATATGTGTTTATTTACTAATAAACCTTGTACATTTTCAACTCTTCATCTTATGTGAAATATGCACCTCCTTTAAAGAACTCCCCTTCCTTACATATGTGTTTATTTACTAATAAACCTTGTACATTTTCAACTCTTCATCTTATGTGAGCATTTACTCATTTTTGGATACCCAAAATATCTCATATTTTTAATATTGCTCATAGTTTTTTTACTAATAAATCTTGTACATTTTCAACTCTTCATCTTATGTGAGCATTTACTCATTTTTGGGTATCTTCTTTTACAAATTGGATTTATCTCCTCCCTACACATGGATTGATGCTATTGGCCCATAGGAACCTTAATTGGACCATAATCTAAAAATTTCTGAAAATCTAGACCCTTAGACTAAGGTTCTTTATACTTATTTCCAATTAATTCCAATTGCACATTGGAAAATTCTTTTTGAATTTCTATTTCAAGGGAACTTATTTTAATAAGATGAGTTAATTTTCTATCCAAAAATATTCATAATCTGAATATTCTCTCTCTAGCATATTTTTCTCTCTCTAGGCTAAAACAGTTAGAACAAGGCCTTTATATTTCTGAAGAGGGATTGATTACAGGGGAAGATACTAGACATCAAAAAGGGGGTTGGGGGAGGAATCTTACATATGTGAATAATTTGGCGGGATATTGCAGCACCTACCTCAGTGGTATGAGGTGATCTAACAAAAGGACCTCTAAGAGGCAAGCCGAAAACGGGATAAAGACATATCTTCTGGTGAGGAAGAAAGCACGCTAGTAAGAAGACCCGCTCAGAAAATCCACCATGCCTTGATCTCATCACGCAGTAGTATCGGGGACCCAAACCCAAGGTTTCAATAACCATAGCCAAGCGGACATTGTTACGGAAGTGCTGTCTCGACAGGTCCGCCATTTGGTCTAAGCTACAGAAGTTCCCAAGTGAGGGAAAAGTGAGCGCTCATACAGTTCTATAAAATCCTTCTTCACAAACTCGCTTGCATCTTGAAGGTGAGAAATCATCATGGATAAAACCAATTCCTGCTGCCAAGCCATGAAGGAGATTAAGAAAGAAAGGGGATCGATGGAAGTAAGATTACTGTGAGCGACAAGTAAAAGTTATGACTTATATAAAGGAAGGAGCTAGCGTAACCTAGAAGCCAACGGTATCTTGCCACTGAAGTTTTACCGTCTTTTCATGATTTGGGTTTGGCACATATTTCTATAGAAGGCTTACATGAAATACATTATGAACTTTGAGATGAGGAGGTAAAAGAAGCTCGTAAGCTAAGTCACTTACTTTCTTTGAATTCAGATAAGGCTCACAATATCCGGGGGAAAACTTCTTATACTCCCCAAGAGATAAAGAACTTCTTTTGGGCCGTACTCGAATGAAAACCAAAACCTTAGTATCCAAAACACCGATTTTCACTTCTGAACTCATTGTTCTGAATCCTTAAAACAGCCATGACTCCTGAGAAGTATTCTAGGGAAAGCGTCTTTCTTTTTTAAACAAAATCTTTCTTTTATTTTAGAGAGGGAATAATTATAAGATCAAAAAGGGAGATTCTTACTCCTGTATACCTCGAAGGCTTGGGAGGAATCTTACATTCTACCCCACTTAAAAAAGTGCGAGATGTCCTCATCTCGCAAGGTAGAGGACAACTCTTTTTCTTAAGACCCAATTTTATTCTGGGGCTCCTTATATTCTGGTCAACCCAACAGAATACTAGGATAAATATCCCTTATATAGAACTCATCATTAAATAACAATTCATTCAGATCATATCATTCATATCTTTAACATGATAATGGTCCGTTAGACCGAAAAATTTCCTTCTGAACATTCCTCCACGGGAATTTCAGTCAAGTAAGTTCTCAATTTGTAATCCCTTAACTTGATCTACCGGTCAAGTGTTAACAGTAACAATTTGACAGCACAACCCACTAATCTCATAGTGATTTGCTGAAATCATTATCATCATTCTAGTTATGAATTCATCACAAGGACTCGTCCCATTCATCCTGATTGTGGTTTCGCTCAGGTTATTATATTTCAACTAAATTTCAGAAATCATCATTTTTCAATCAGAATCCAAATCAATTCATCAATTCTCAAACATAATTAAAAATCATATCAACCACATTCAAAATCATCATCTGGATAGCATTAACACTTATAATTTCAAGTCTTAGATTTACTCGTATATACTGTCAGTAAAGAGCTGCAGTTATATTCTCGATATATACGGGTAGTCACGGCCCTTGGAATTATAAGGTACATACCATCATGTCTAGGCCTCAAGCAAGTCAGGGATTCTATATAATTGCAGTACTTCCATCTGAAGACCCAATTACCAAATTACGAATTTCAGTTTGAATATCAAATTGTATGAATTATATCACGCAATTACAACCTTTTTGTGCTTCTTGATAAATTTTTGACCTATTTGGCTTCTCAGCTGATCTTTATTAGCCAACTTACTCTGATACCAACTGTGAGATCCCTGTTCCCACCGAGCAACAGATTCGGGGTACTAGCAGCGGAAGTAGCACTTCTCGCGTGGGACAGGGTCCCACATTCGGGGCCTCGTCCACGGATATCCGGACAAGAGACTAATCCGTCAATTTTTCCAAAACCGAACTCGGAAAAACTTCCCTTACTCGAAAAGTACGGGCGATTCCACCAGGATAACTTTTTACTCTAACGTAGTCAAGACCATTACTGATCAAGCTGATCCGATTGCACCTATAAAGATACTCGGTTAGATCAAGGAAGAAACTTGCACTTGGATCATTGGGATCAACGCTTTTTTTCCCATCAAGGAGGCACAGCCGTTGATTCCTATCCATAGAACAATTACTATTCGGGATTTACTTTATCTATTGTAATAACAAAAATTGAGTCTCGATTTATGGTGGATCCATCAGTCCAGCGATCCCATGGGTTAGCCAACCGCCCAACCACTGTAATGATGGGATCCAATTTAGAATTTGATTTTTTTGTCCCGGGTACCAGGGAAAAGAGTTCCTAGGCCCCCTAGCTAGATGTTCATGCAAAAATAAAACTAGTCACACCACTTACACACCCAATATGAAATTACCTTTTTCATAGATTCAAACAATTTTAAAACAATCCTTTAATGAAACCATAGTATCACTGATCACAATCTTCCAAATTATCCGGTTGATTCTTAATTTCCCATCATTCCTTCATCAGAGTATCTATGGCATCATTGGCAACTAGAACGCTCACCACCTATCCACTTAGGGGTCTTTTCAATAGTTCCTAGCCCATAATACTCAGCAATATAATCACTTATAAAAATCAAGATGGACTCTCGTTGAAGATCAGCAAGATCAACCAACAGATCCATATAAAGAGCCATGGACTCATCCATTGAAGACCAGCAAGGTCAATCAACCAGATCCATGCCCGATTTCAGAAAACAACTCTTACTCCTTGTTCCAATATCTTTCTGGACGCACGTGTGGGTATCCTAGGCGACCCAGAGCCCGAGCACCGTATGGTCAGCACCCTCTAGGATCCTTCGCAGGTGACCTAACGCTTCACTCATAGGCCGCTTCCTTGGTCCCTCATCCACCGTACCGGAAGCTCACCATTTTAATCGAACCGAGGCTGGTCAAGACCTCGGCCGACTTTGCTACGCGAGACGTCCTCCATTGACTCTTCTCAGCAGTTGCAACTTTATTAGTTAGGTCTTTACGACCTTAATCACAAGACGGTCAAAATGCTTCCCCAACATTCTTGACATAAAACAGCCATTTAGAAACAGCATTTACAAACAGTTTACAAATATAGTTTCTATATTAACTCTCATTTTTCCACATTAACCCAATCTACATGTACATTCACATCCATACATCCACATTTATATGCATACATTCACATCGACATGTACACATCAACATCCACATTCATACATCCACATCTACATGCTCATTCATGCATCCTCATCCATACATCCACATCTACATGCACATTCACATCCATACATCCACATCTATATGCATACATCCACATCTACATGCATACATCCATACATACACATCCACATTCACATCCATACGTCCACATTCATGCATACATCCATACATACACATCCACATTCACATCCATACGTCCACATCACGCATCCACATCTACATGCATACATCCATACATACACATCAACATTCACATCCATACATCCTCATCCACATCCACATTCACATCTATACATCCACATCCACATTTATACATCCACATCTATACATCCACATCTATACATCTACATCTACATTCCCATTCACATCCATACATCTACATCTACATGCATACATCCACCTCCACATTCACGTCCACATCTATACATCTACATCTACATGCATACATCCACATCTCCATGCATACATCCACATCCACATTCACATTCACATCCATACATCTTCATCTACATCCATACATCCACCTCCACATTCACATCCACATCTATACATCTACATCTACATCTACATTCCCATTCACATCCATACATCTACATCTACATGCATACATCCACCTCCACATTCACATCCACATCTATACATCTACATCTACATGCATACATCCACATCTCCATGCATACATCCACATCCACATTCACATTCACATCCATACATCTACATCTACAAGCATACATCCACATTCACATTCACATCCACATCTATACATCTACATCTACATGCATACATCCACATCTCCATGCATACATCCACATCCACATTCACATTCACATCCATACATCTTCATCTACATGCATACATCCACCTCCACATTCACATCCACATCTATACATCTACATCTACATTCCCATTCACATCCATACATCTACATCTACATGCATACATCCACCTCCACAATCACATCCACATCTATACATCTACATCTACATGCATACATCCACATCTCCATGCATACATCCACATCCACATTCACATTCACATCCATACATCTAAATTTACAAGCATACATCCACATTCACATTCACATCCACATCTATACATCTATATCTACATGCATACATCCACATCTCCATGCATACATCCACATCCACATTCACATTCACATCCATACATCTTCTTCTACATGCATACATCCACCTCCACATTCACATCCATACATCTTCTTCTACATGCATACATCCACCTCCACATTCACATCCACATCTATACATCTACATCTACATTCCCATTCACATCCATACATCTACATCTACATGCATACATCCACCTCCATATTCACATCCACATCTATACATCTACATCTACATGCATACATCCACATCTCCATGCATACATCCACATCCACATTCACATTCACATCCATACATCTACATCTACATGCATACATCCACCTCTACATTCACATCCACATCTATACATCTACATCTACATGCATACATCCACATCTCCATGCATACATCCACATCCACATTCACATTCACATCCATACATCTACATCTACATGCATACATCCACCTCCACATTCACATTTACATCTATACATCTACATCTACATGCATACATCCACATCTCCAAGCATACATCCACATTCACAGTCACATTCACATCCATACATCTACATCTACATGCATACATCCACATCCACATTCACATCCACATCTATACATCTACATCTACGTTCCCATTCACATCCATACATCTACATCTACATGCATACATCCACCTCCACATTCACATCCACATCTATACATCTACATCTACATGCGTACATCCACATCTCCATGATTATAATAAAATTCTTTTAATTAATCTAGGATGATAATTCCTAGAATATGGCAAGAAGTCCTCTTTTCATGCTTTGAATGAAATTAATTTATGTGTAATTTTTATAAAAAATTTACCATAGCTCTGCTGCTATGACTGATAAATCTTAATTATCTTAAAAGATAAAGCTTATCATTAAGGGAATGATTAGAATGATCCCTAATTGGATCATTAACCCATAATGGATTGAATCATCAACATTCATGAAATACATAAACTAAAAGCATAGAGAAAGCCATTAATTTGGTCTTAAGCATAGATTAATCTTGGATTAAGGAAAAGCTTTATGAAAAGCATCATTTGGATTGAGAATAGGTCATGAGTATGACCATTTCTTGAGTGAGAGAGAGATATTACATAAAAACCATTAGAATTAAGCATAAATGGAAATTTATATAATTCTTTACTAACATTCATTAATTACTTCTATAGCATTATCATTCATCAATTAACTTCAATAGCATTCATCAATTTATGTAATTCTTTACTACCATTCATCAATTAACTTCAATAGCATTCAAAAACCATTCCAATTAAGCTTCTCAAGCTTGAGAGGGGTTGAGAAGAGAGAAACATTGAGAAATTATGGAAAAGATCAAATTCACCACTTACTTTACAAATTGCTTGATTCTTTGTTCACGGTAGAGGCCCCCAACCAATCAATTGGTTTAGTATGTTGATGGAGCCACCAATGGGGATTGAAGAAAGAGGGAAGCTCCAATTTCTTACAAATCGGAGAGAATTTTTGAGAATAGTAAATATTAGCATCATTTCAGCATAGTTCTAGAATAGTAAAATTCTCCTCCTTTTTTTCAAAGGACTCATGTTCTATTTATAGGAGAGGGAGGTTCTAACCAAGGCTAACTGATTTCTAGAATTTTCCAAATTCAGTTTGGTTGAATTTGGACTAGATTTGGACCTAGTTTGGTTACTTTTTGATTCGGTTTGGTTCCCTTTTGATTTGGTTTGGTTCAAGAGAGAGGAGAGATAAAAATATCACATTATTTTTTAGTTTAAAACTCATTCAAGCATGTGAAGTATGCACCTCCTTTAAGGGACTCCCCTTCCTTACATATGTGTTAAAATGGAATCATTATACCCAAAATATCTCATTTTTTTAGTAATACTCATAGTTTCTTACTAATAAACCTTGTACATATTCAACTCTTCATCTTATGTGAGCATTTACTCATTTTTGGATACCCAATTTATCTCATTTTTTTGATATTACTCATAGTTTTTTTACTAATAAACCTTGTACATATTCAACTCTTCATCTTATGTGAGCATTTACTCATTTTTGGATACTCAATTTATCTCATTTTTTTGATATTACTCATAGTTTTTTACTAATAAACCTTGTACATATTCAACTCTTCATCTTATGTGAGCATTTACTCATTTTTGGGTATCTTCTTTTACAAATTGGATTTATCTCCTCCCTACACATGGATTGATGCTAATGGCCCATAGGAACCTTAATTGGACCATAATCCAAAAATTTCTGAAAATCTAGATCCTTAGGCTAAGGTCCTTTATACCCATTTTCAATTAATTCCAATTGCACATTGAAAAGTTCTTTTTGAATTTCTGTTTCAGGGGAACTTATTTTAATAAGATGAGATAATTTTCTATCCAAAAATATTAAAAATCTGAATATTCTCTCTCTAGAATATTTTCTCTCTATGTCAAAACAGGCAGAGACGAGATCTCTTATAATTCTGAAGAGGGAATTGATTACAGGGAAAGATGCTGGATATCTTGAGAGGATGGGGAGGAATCTTACATTCTCTCCCACTTGAAAAACGCGAGATGTCCTCATCTCGCTAACTACGGGTAATTTCACAAGATGCACGTATATGAGACTGAGAGAAAATTTAATTAAGATTAACCACCAAGAAAAGTCTCAAAGAGAGCAAGACTCAAGACAAGAACAAAGATTTCAACTTTATTCATTCTTGGAACATATACAGCAAGATAGAAGAACTTTTTACAATTCCATAAGCCCGTCCATCATATGGTCACAAAAGCAACACTCACAAGCTGCACACGTATAAGGTAACTCATCTATGGAATAATTCGGCTAGATATTGCAGCACCTACCTCAGTGGTATGAGGTGATCTAACAAAAGGACCTCTAAGAGGCAAGCCGAAAACGGGATAAAGGCATATCTGCTGGTGAGGAAGAAAGCACGCTAGTAAGAAGACCCGCTCAGAAAATCCACCATGCCTTGATCTCATCACGCAGTAGTATCGGGGACCCAAACCCAAGGCTTCAATAACCATAGCCAAGCGGACATTGTTACGGAAGTGCTGTCGCCCCCATGGTGTTACCCTAGTTATATCTCGACAGGTCCGCCATTTGGTCTGAGCTACAGAAGTTCCCAAGTGAGGGAAAAGTGAGCGCTCATACAGTTCTATAAAATCCTTCTTCACAGACTCGCTTGCATCTTGAAGGTGAGAAATCATCATGGATAAAACCAATTCCTGCTGCCAAGCCATGAAGGAGATTAAGAAAGAAAGGGGATCGATGGAAGTAAGATTACTGTAAGCGACAAGTAAAAGTTATGACTTATATAAAGGAAGGAGCTAGCGTAACCTAGAAGCCAACGGTATCTTGCCACTGAAGTTTTACCGTCTTTCCATGATTTGGGTTTGGCACATATTTCTATAGAAGGCTTACATGAAATACTTTATGAACTTTGAGATGAGGAGGTAAAAGAAGCTCGTAAGCTAAGTCACTTACTTTCTTTGAATTCAGATAAGGCTCACAATATCCGGGGGATAACTTCTTATACTCCCCAAGAGATAAAGAACTTCTTTTGGGCCGTACTCGAATGAAAACCAAAACCTTAGTATCCAAAACACCGATTTTCACTTCTGAACTCATTGTTCTGAATCCTTAAAACAGGCATGACTCCTGAGAAGTATTCTAGGGAAAGCGCCTTCCTTTTTTAAACAGAATCGTTCTTTTATTTTAGAGAGGGAATAATTATAAGATCAAAAAGGGAGATTCTTACTCCTGTATACCTCGAAGGCTGGGGAGGAATCTTACATTCTACCCCACTTAAAAAAGTGCGAGATGTCCTCATCTCGCAAGGTAGAGGACAACTCTTTTTCTTAAGATCCAGTTTTATTCTGGGGCTCCTTATATTCTGGTCAACCCAACAGAATACTAGGATAAATATCCCTTATATAGAACTCATCATTAAATAACAATTCATTCAGATCATATCATTCATATCTTTAACATGATAATGGTCCATTAGACCGAAAAATTTCCTTCTGAACATTCCTCCATGGGAATTTCAGTCAAGTAAGTTCGCAATTTGTTATCCCTTAACTTGATCTACCGGTCAAGTGTTAACAGTAACAATTTGACAGCACAACCCACTAATCTCATAGTGATTTGCTGAAATCATTATCATCATTCTAGTTATGAATATCATCACAAGGACTCGTCCCATTCATCCTGATTGTGGTTTCGCTCAGGTTATTATATTTCAACTAAATTTCAGAAATCATCATTTTTCAATCAGAATCCAAATCAATTCATCAATTCTCAAACAGAATTAAAAAACATATCAACCACATTCAAAATCATCATCTGGATAGCATTAACACTTATAATTTCAAGTCTTAGATTTACTCGTATATACTGTCAGTAAAGAGCTACAGTTATACTCTCGATATATACGGGTAGTCACGGCCCTTGGAATTATAAGGTAAATACCATCATGTCTAGGCCTCAAGCAAGTCAGGGATTCTATATTATTGCGGTACTTCCATCTGAAGACCCAATTACCAAATTACGAATTTCAGTTTGAATATCAAATTGTATGAATTATATCACGCAATTACAACCTTTTTGTGCTTCTTGATAAATTTTTGACATATTTGGCTTCTCAGCTGATGTTTATTAGCCAACTTGCTCTGATACCAACTGTGAGATCCCTATTCCCACCGAGCAACAGATTCGGGGTACTAGCAGCGGAAGTAGCACTTCTCGCGTGGGACAGGGTCCCACATTCGGGGCCTCGTCCACGGATATCCGGACAAGAGACTAATCCGTCGATTTTTCCAAAACCGAACTCGGAAAAACTTCCCTTAACCGGAAAGTACGGGCGATTCCACCAGGATAACTTTTTACTCTAACGTAGTCAAGACCATTACTGATCAAGCTGATCCGATTGCACCTATAAAGATACTCGGTCAGATCAAGGAAGAAACTTGCACTTGGATCATTGGGATCAACGCTTTTTTTCCCATCAAGGAGGCACAGCCGTTGATTCCTATCCATAGAACAATTACTATTCGGGATTTACTTTATCTATCGTAATAACAAAAATTGAGTCTCGATTTATGGTGGATCCATCAGTCCAGCGATCCCATGGGTTAGCCAACCGCCCAACCACTGTAATGATGGGATCCAATTTAGAATTTGATTTTTTTGTCCCTGGTACCAGGGAAAAGAGTTCCTAGGCCCCCTAGCCGGATGTTCATGCAAAAATAAAACTAGTCACACCACTTACACACCCAATATGAAATTATCTTTTTCATAGATTCAAACAATTTTAAAACAATCCTTTAATGAAACCATAGTATCACTGATCACAATCTTCCAAATTATCCGGTTGATTCTTAATTTCCCATCATTCCTTCATCAGAGTATCTATGGCATCATTGGCAACTAGAACGCTCACCAGCTATCCACTTAGGGGTCTTTTCAATAGTTCCTAGCCCATAATACTTAGCAATATAATCACTTACATTAGGAACTCAATGGAGTCTTCTTGGGCCCTTTAATTTACCATGAGGTTATGGAAACGTTTAACTTTTTGACAAATAGGAGCCCGCCATGTAAGCAAAAACCATTAGTTTGTAAGAGAGGTGTAAGAGTGGTCAAAGGGTGCACTTTTTTCCCCAAAAGGGAGGGGGGGCAATTTTACAATTTTCGGACCTCCATAACTTCTACATACAAGCTCCGATCTGAGCGGAGATTACAGATCCGTGATCTCCGCACCAAGAGCTTTCCATAGATATGTTACATGATATGGTTTTATCCGCTAGATTTTAAATTCCATTTTCCTTCCCAAATTCAAATTCGAATAAAGTAGCCGTTTTGAAGCTTCAAATTAGAAAACGTTTCTTCTTAAGAGAAAAGGTTTGACTTCCTTAAACTGCCAAATAAAAGGGCCCAAGAAGACTCCATTGAGTTCCTAATGATAAAAAATCAAGATGGACTCTCGTTGAAGATCAGCAAGATCAACCAACAGATCCATATAAAGAGCCATGGACTCATCCATTGAAGACCAGCAAGGTCAATCAACCAGATCCATGCCCGGTTTCAGAAAACAACTCTTACTCCTTGTTCCAATATCTTCCTCGACGCACGTGTGGGTATCCTAGGCGACCCAGAGCCCGAGCACCATATGGTCAGCACCCTCTAGGATCCTTCGTAGGTGACCTAACGCTTCACTCATAGGCCGCTTCCTTGGTCCCTCATCCACCGTACCGGAAGCTCACCATTTTAATTGAACCGAGGCTGGTCAAGACCTCGGCCGACTTTGCTACGCGAGACGTCCTCCATTGACTCTTCTCAGCAGTTGCAACTTTATCAGTTAGGTCTCCACGACCTTAATCACAAGACGGTCAAAATGCTTCCCCAGCATTCTTGACATAAAACAACCATTTACAAACAGCATTTACAAACAGTTTACAAATACAGTTTCTATATTAACTCTCATTTTTCCACATTAACCCAATCTACATGTACATTCACATCCATCCATCCACATTTGTATGCATACATTCACATCTACATGCACACATCCACATCCACATTCATACATCCACATCTACATGCTCATTCATGCATCCTCATCCATACATCCACATCTACATGCACATTCACATCCATACATCCACATCTATATGCATACATCCACATCTACATGCATACATCCATACATACACATCCACATTCACATCCATACGTCCACATTCATGCATCCACATCTACATGCATACATCCATACATACACATCCACATTCACATCCATACGTCCACATTCATGCATCCACATCTACATGCATACATCCATACATACACATCCACATTCACATCCATACATCCTCATCCACATCCACATTCACATTTATACATCCACATCCACATTTATACATCCACATCTATACATCTACATCTACATTCCCATTCACATCCATACATCTACATCTACATGCATACATCCACCTCCACATTCACATCCACATCTATACATCTACATCTACATGCATACATCCACATCTCCATGCATACATCCACATCCACATTCACATTCACATCCATACATCTTCATCTACATGCATACATCCACCTCCACATTCACATCCACATCTATACATCTACATCTACATTCCCATTCACATCCATACATCTACATCTACATGCATACATCCACCTCCACATTCACATCCACATCTATACATCTACATCTACATGCATACATCCACATCTCCACGCATACATCCACATCCACATTCACATTCACATCCATACATCTACATCTACAAGCATACATCCATATTCACATTCACATCCACATCTATACATCTACATCTACATGCATACATCCACATCTCCTTGTATACATCCACATCCACATTCACATTCACATCCATACATCTTCTTCTACATGCATACATCCACCTCCACATTCACATCCACATCTATACATCTACATCTACATTCCCATTCACATCCATACATCTACATCTACATGCATACATCCACCTCCACATTCACATCCACATCTATACATCTACATCTACATGCGTACATCCACATCTCTATGATTATAATAAAATTCTTTTAATTAATCTAGGATGATAATTCCTAGAATATGGTAGGAAGTCCTCTTTTCATGCTTTGAATGAAATTAATTTATGTGTAATTTTTATAAAAATTTTACCATAGCTCCGCTGCTATGTGACTGATAAATCTCAATTATCTTAAAAGATAAAGCTTATCATTAACCCATAATGGATTGAATCATCAACATTCATGAAATACATAAACTAAAAGCATAGAGAAAGCCATTAATTTGGTCTTAAGCATAGATTAATCTTGGATTAAAGAAAAGCTTTATGAAAAGCATCATTTGGATTGAGAATAGGTCATGAGTATGACCATTTCTTGAGTGAGAGAGAGATATTACATAAAAACCATTAGAATTAAGCATAAATGGAAATTTATATAATTCTTTACTAACATTCATTAATTACTTCTATAGCATTATCATTCATCAATTTATGTAATTCTTTACTACCATTCATCAATTAACTTCAATAGCATTCAAAAACCATTCCAATTAAGCTTTTCAAGCTCGAGAGGGGTTGAGAAGAGAGAAACATTGAGAAATTATGGAAAAGATCAAATTCACCACTTACTTTACAAATTGCTTGATTCTTTGTTCACGGTAGAGGCCCCCAACCAATCAATTGGTTTAGTATGTTGATGGAGCCACCAATGGGGATTGAAGAAAGAGGGAAGCTCCAATTTCTTACAAATTGGAGAGAATTTTTGAGAATAGTAAATATTAGCATTATTTCAGCATAGTTCTAGAATAGTAAAATTCTTCTCCTTTTTTTCAAAGGACTCATGTTCTATTTATAAGAGAGGGAGGTTCTAACCAAGGCTAACTGATTTCTAGAATTTTCCGAATTCAGTTTGGTTGAATTTGGACTAGATTTGGACCTAGTTTGGTTACTTTTTGATTTGGTTTGGTTCCCTTTTGATTTGGTTTGGTTCAAGAGAGAGGAGAGATAAAAATATCACATTATTTTTTAGTCATTATACCCAAAATATCTCATTTTTTTAGTAATACTCATAGTTTCTTACTAATAAACCTTGTACATATTCAACTCTTCATCTTATGTGAGCATTTACTCATTTTTGGATACCCAATTTATCTCATTTTTTTGATATTACTCATAGTTTTTTTACTAATAAACCTTGTACATATTCAACTCTTCATCTTATGTGAGCATTTACTCATTTTTGGATACTCAATTTATCTCATTTTTTTGATATTACTCATAGTTTTTTACTAATAAACCTTGTACATATTCAACTCTTCATCTTATGTGAGCATTTACTCATTTTTGGGTATCTTCTTTTACAAATTGGATTTATCTCCTCCCTACACATGGATTGATGCTAATGGCCCATAGGAACCTTAATTGGACCATAATCCAAAAATTTCTGAAAATCTAGATCCTTAGGCTAAGGTCCTTTATACCCATTTCCAATTAATTCCAATTGCACATTGGAAAGTTTTTTTTGAATTTCTGTTTCAGGGGAACTTATTTTAATAAGATGAGATAATTTTCTATCCAAAAATATTAAAAATTTGAATATTCTCTCTCTAGAATATTTTCTCTCTCTCTCTATGTCAAAACAGGCAGAGACGAGATCTCTTATAATTCTGAAGAGGGAATTGATTACAGGGAAAGATGTTGGATATCTTGAGAGGCTGGGGAGGAATCTTATAAACGCATCCGTTGAAGACCAGCAAGGCCAATTAACCATATCCATGCCCGTGTTCAGAAAAAAACCTCCAACTCATTTTTCTTCCTCGACACATGCGTGGTAATCCTATGAGACCCAAAGCCTGAGCACCGTATGGTCAACACCCTCTAGGTTCCTTCGTAGGTCACCTAGCGCTTCACTCATAGGCTGCTTCCTTGGTCCCTCATCTACCGTACCGGAAGCTCATCATTTTAATCAAACCAGGGTTGGTCAAGACCTCGGCCGACCTTGCCACGCGAGACGTCCTTCATTGACTCTCCTTCAACTGCTGCAACTATTTCACTTAGGTCTCCCCCACGACCTCATTCCACAAGATAGTCAAAATGCTTCCTCAGCATTGTTGACATAATCTTTAAAAAATAGTTTTCACATACAACATACAGTTCCAAACATAATTCCCATCTTTCCTCATCATTACACATTCTCTCACATCATTCCTCATTATTTCTCATCGTCCCATATCATTTCTCATCATTCCATATCATTTCTCATTATCCCACATCAATTTACATCCAATCACATCACTCCCACATCAACTCACATCCAATCACATCATTCCCACATAAACTCACATCCAATCACATCATCTCACATCAATTCACATCCAATCACATTATTCCGACATCAACTCACATCCAATCACATAATCTCACATCAATTCACATCCAATCACATCATTCCCACATCAATCCACATCTATTCACATCCATTCACATCCATCCACATCCATTCACATACATTTTTATCTAAGTGAATTATATTTATAATCATTTCCATAATTCATCTAGAAAATTTATGCATAACCTTCTTTATTTTTCAAGCAAATGAGTACTGCTCAAAACTCCACTTTTAGCATAAAATTAATTATGCATAAAATTCATTTTTAATAAAAAAAAATTTGCCATAGTTTTCCCGCATTTTCTACGAAATGAGAATGCCCAAAAGTTCACTTTAATATAAAAATTGGTTTATGCAAATCCTTCATTTTCTAATAATTAAATTTTGCTATAGTTTCCCCGCATTTACTATGAAATGAGAATGGTTAAAATTACACTAACATAAAAATTAGTTTATGCATAAGCCTAAGCTTAAACATAAACATAAGCACTTTACTTATTTAAGAAAAGTACCCAATATGACTTTCATATTATAAGAATGTTAGCCCAAGCTATTTCACTTTAGAATGAATAAATATGAATTTTCCTAACATAAAACAAGCATAAATGAACTAACCTTCATTTTAATTAGCTTAAAAAATCATAAAAAATCTTTATCTTTATCTCTAGCTTGTTAGGCCTAGGGATTTGGTTAAGAAAATAAGATTAGGACTAAGATCTATCCTTCCAAGAAGGATTAATCCAATAAAGGTGAGTATTCTTACCAAAAGAGAGATTTACAAATCAAAATATTTCTTTTAAGCTTAAAAGACTAGCATTAATCCATTTTAATAACATAATCAATACAAACATGGTTTTAAAAGAAAAACCCATAGATTAAAATGCTCCCCAAGCATTAGAGGGGTTGGGAAGAAGATTACCATTTAGAAAAAACACCATTATTTAGGCTTACCCTTGGTTTTTGGCTTGATTCTTTAGGGAAATGTGAAGCCGTCAAAGAAGAAGCTTGGCCACCAAGTAAAAGAGGGTAATCTCCAAGAGAAGAAGAGGATTCATGAAGCTCCAAAGCTTCACAATAATAGAAATATAATAAACTAAAAATTACACTAGCATATAGTTACTCCAATATGAAAATACAAAGGAATGGGGGTCTATTTATAGGTGAGGGAGGCCACCAACCAAGTCCAACTAGAATCTAGAGGCTTCCTACTACTCTAGTTTGATCCATTTTGGACACGTTTAGACTAGTTTGGCTCACTTTTTTGATTTGGTTTGAAGGAGGAGAGAGGAGAGATGAAATATCTCACTTTTTTGAATTAAAAAATGCCCTCTTTATGTGATTTCTAGGCGCCTCCTTCATGAGCCCTTCTCCCCATTCTAAAGTGCCAAAAATTTTATTTTTTTAACTAAAAAATCTTATTTTTTTTAAGTAATAAACCCTGTACTAGTCAACTCTTCATCTTATGTGAGAATTTACTCATTTTTGGGAGATTTTCTTATATTCGTTGCCTTTTTCTCATCCCAACACTTGGATTAACCTTATTGGTCCTTCTTGACACTCTTTGGACCTTAATAAGAATTTTTTTGAAATTTTACACCCCTATGTCTAAGATGTCCAATTCACATATTCAATTAATTTCTAATGCACATTGGAAAACTCTTTTTAAGATTTTGTTTTAGGGGATCTCTTCCTATTGTTTGGGAGAAAATTCTTATCCAAAAATATTTTAAAACTGTATTATCTCTCTCTAGACCAAAATAAGGTAAAACAATGTTTTCTTGCATTGTGAATTAGGGGTTGATGATAGAGACTAAAAGGGATGTTCTTACACCTTTACATCTGAAAAGCTGGAGGGAGGAATCTTACAGGGGAGTTACAAGGGAAAAACCCACATGCCCGATATATGCCTACCATTTTATTATTATATTTGAAGTATTACAATAGAAATATTGCAAGTACAATGGTCACAAAGATCCTTCATAGCCGATAGAGCAATAGAATGGTCCAAATAGATGTCCAATGAGATAATATAGCAGCATCAACATCCAATAGTTGTCCAAATAGATATCCAATAGAATGGTCCAAATAGATGTACAATGAGATAATATAGTAGCATCAGCATCCAACAGTTATCCAAATAGATGTCCAATAGAATAGTCCAAATAGATGTCCAATAGATAATATAACAGCATCAGCATCCAATAGTGGTCCAAATAAATGTCAAATAGAATAACATAGCAACATAGTTGTCCAAATAGATGTCAAATATAATGGTCCAAATAGATGTCCAGTGAGATAATATAGCAGCATCGACATCCAATAGTTGTCCAAATAGATGTCCAATAGAATAACATAGTAGTGTCCAATGGTTATCTCATCCAATAGTTGTCAAAATATATGTCCAATAGAATGGTCCAAATAGATGTCCAATGAGATAATATAGTAGCATCAACATCCAATAGTTGTCCAAATATACAACATAGTAGCCTCCCAATGGTTATCTCGTCCAATAGTTGTCCAAATAGATGTCCAATAGAATGGTCCAATTAGATGTCCAATGAGATAATATAGCAGTATCAACATCCAATAGTTGTCCAAATAGATGTCCAATAGAATAACATAGTAGCATCTAATAGAATATATATATATATGAGTTTGTCGATGATGCTTGCCAAGAGCACAATACTCACAGATGCCCATATGAGGACGAGCTTTAAGATCCATACCTCTGACGAGATCAGGACGATGAATATCAAGAAGCTTTACAAAATCCGAATGGACAAATTGATGATGCCATAACTTGCAATCAAGATCTCATGGAGCAGTAACAACATTTGCAACATCATCATTCAAAGAGAGCTCAAATAGTATGCCCATCCTTCTCAATTCGACACTTTGTATGATCAAAACCAACAAATAGACCAAGATCAAAAAGCCAAGAAACAGCAAGAAGATTCCTTTGAAGATCTAAAACATGCAAAACTCCTCGCAATATTCTGGTAGAGGAAAGGGTGCCAAGATATAGATCACCAAAACCCATGACTTGACAAGTAGTGTCATCAGCAAGATACACCAATTTCTTAATTGGAAGAGCATGATGATTATGAAGCCATTGAGATTGGTAAGTCATATTACGAGTAGCACCAGAATCAACAATAAAAAGAGAACCATTCTGAACAAGGAGTACTCTTCCAAGAGAAATATCATGATGAACACAGTTTACCTCCTGATGATTATGTTCATCACTACTTGTATGTTGAGCAGCATATGTGTGATTGCGATCTTGATCATTTTGACTTTTGAAACAATGATGAGATGGATGATCTCATCATAATAATAAAAAGAGAACCATTCTGAACAAGGAGTACTCTTCCATGAGAAATATCATGATGAACACAGTTTACCTCCTGATGATTATGTTCATCACTACTTGTATGTTGAGCAGCATATGTGCGATTGCGATCTTGATCATTTCGACTTTTGAAACAATGATGAGATGGATGATCTGTACGACCACAATATTCAGAAGGAGTACGATTTTTGGAGGAATTCAAACTTAGGTTGCTTGGTGGTAATGCCATGTTCCTCATCATATTGACGTGCCCAACAATTAGAGACAGTATGACCATTCTTATCATATGTTTATTGGGATAGGAAAGTCAAGAAGAATTGCCACCTTGATAAGAGTGACCACCATGAGAAAAACGGGAAAAGGGATGCTAGCAATACAAGCCATTTCGTCATCTGGAGCTTCTTGTGTATTCAAAATAGTGTCAAAATTCACTGTACAACGTTCATGTCGTTGCGAATATTCAACGAGAGAAATACAAGTAGTGTCAAAATCAATGCCATCCTTGTTAGACAAAATAGTGATAATATTTTCATATGAAGGATCCTTGACCGTATGAATAAGATGTGTAACCAATTGATTTCATGCAATAGGAGCACTAGCAGCCAATTGATCGACGATGTCTTTGAAGATTCGAAGATAAAGAATTTTTGTAACAGATTTTTTCTCAAAAGTAGTAAGAAGATACTGCCATATATCATGAGAAGTAGGAAGATTGAATACATCCAACATAACGGACAGACAAGATTGCCCAAAACAATGTTAGAAAGATCATCACCTTCAAGTATCAACATCATCTTGGCCTTCCATCTATGAACTCCTTAGGCTTGAAACATGGGAACAGATCATTGACCATATGGAAAACCATTAATGAGAATAGAAGATGGCATCTCGGATTGTGAGAATATGTATAGAACGAGATCACAGAATTTGCAAACCATGAAATGAGAACATAAACAAGGAGAACCCTAAAAGTTATATGAGATACGTGCACCAAAAGCAAGGTGGAAATGAACTCGTTAAATATAGAATGTGATTTACAAGTTACGCAAAGCAAGTAGCAACAATGAAAAGTAGTATCCTAAAATAGACAAAACGTGATATGCAATAAGAGAGTAACTCCAAAACAGTTGGAGTACTGTTATTTTGAGACGTGCATGAGCCCAAAAATTGACTATTTTTGGATTAAAACATGAAAAGCATGTAGCACACGAAAGATGAGCAAAAGTCTGTTGCATGAAAAATACCATAACTTTTAACTCCGAATTTCGATGAAGCTGAGCAAATACTCATAATTTACCGCACGAGTTGCACGTTACTTGTTTTCCTATTTTGAGTGTTGTTTACCTAAAATGACATAACTTTTGATAAGAATATCAGATTGACAAACCAATTGAATCTATAGAAAGCTTGCAACGTCATTTTGGTACCAATTATGTTTCTATAATACAATTCCAATTTGGATAAGATAGGGTAGTCCAAATCGACCATCCAAGGACCTGCATAAACATGTTAACCGTGATTCATTAAAATTTTACATTATATGGCCAAACGACTAATTAAAATATTAAGCATAAGGCCAAACGACATAAATTATAAGGCCAAACAGCTCATCAAAGTCTTAAGGCCAAACGATACAAAAGTGAACTTATCTTAAAGTCTACGTAAGGTTGTAAAATCTTTACATCAATCACAAATTCCTGCACCATCCATGCAAAAAAGGAAAATCTATTACCCATTATAAGATAATGTATACATACCAAAATTATCTGTTATCAGCAAAAGGCTCAAGAGATTAGTATTTCGCATTAAAATCCATAGCCTATAAACATTTTAAGGTAATGTATACATGCCAAAACTAATTCTAGAAGTGTAAAGCATGATGTGATGATCAAAAACCATAGCATGTGAACAAGCTTCAATTGTACAAAAAATGGATCAAAACCATAGCATGTGAAAAGCTGCATAGCAAGCCTATATCTAATCATAGTGCTTAAGTGTCCACATGATACACAATTGTTATCACATACAAAAACACACAATTGTTAGCTTTAAATCTTAAGAAAGTGGTAAAATGTCAAAAAGATTAAAGCTTCTTTACCCGCATGCAACATCTTCCTTACCCACATGCAGCTTAGATCAAAGTTTCTTTTTCTACATGCAACTTAGATCAAAGCTTCTTTTCCTCTCATGTAACTAAAGTCAAAACTTCTTTTCCTCTCATGTAACTAAAGTCAAAACTTCTTTACATTCTTGCAACTTATATCAAAGCTTCTTTACCTGCATGCAACTTTTTCCTCTTTCTCATAATCTTGGACATGCACTTGCACTCATGAAAAGATTAACTTTCAAATTATTTCATGCACAAAGTGACTTGATATCTTACATTTTGCATGCACTCACAATCAGACCTTATTAGAAAATAAAAACATAGAGGAAGCCATGAAAACTCAAGACATGTCATATCTCTAGCGAGTAGCAATAATATCACATAGAAGTAATAATCTCCATAAAATAGATATACTATGTCAATAAAGAATTGAATAATCTAAGATTCAATAAATGTAAGATTCCTCCCCAGCCTCTCAGGATGTCCAGTATCTTTCCCTGTAGTCAAATCCCTCTTCAGAAATATAAAAGATCTTGTTTATACTTGTTTTGGCCTAGAGAGAGAAAATCTTCTAAAGAGAGGTGATTCAGTTATTAAATATTTTTGGATGGAAAAATATCTCATCTTATTAAAATAATTTCCCCCGAAACAAAAGTTCAAAAAGATTTTTAGAAGGTGCATTCGAAATAAACTATAATCTCTTCAAAAGACCTTATCCTAGGGGTCCAGATTTTTTGAAAATTTTAAATTAAGGTTTTGAGGGGCCAATCAGATTCATCCAAATGTGTGGAGGAGATAAATGGAAGAAATAAAGAAAATCCACCCAAAAATGAGTAAATACTCACATAAGATGAAGAGTTGGCTAAGGACAAGGATATTAGTTAAAAAAAGAAGAGATATTTAGTGAAATGATGAATTTTTGACACCTCAAGATGGGGATTCCCCCTCATGAAGGAGGCGCCTATTTCACATGTGTGGTAGAGTTTTAAACTCCCAAATAATGAGATATTTTTATCTCTCCTCTCTCCTGTTTCAACTAGATCCAAAAAGTGAGCTAAACTGACCTAAAAATGGTCAAAATTGACCAAACTGATCTGGAAAATTCTAGAATCAGTTTGCTTGGTTAGAGGCTCACTTTTTCCTATAAATAGAAGCCTTCCCCCTTTGTTGAAGCTTAATAGTATTTTTGCACTGTTACTCTACTTCTCCCACGAGCCAAAAACTATGAATTTACTCATAATTCATTAGTTTTTGACCTTTCCTCTTGTAAAGATTGGTGGCCACTCTTGTTTCAAACAAGAGTAGATCCCTCAAACCATCAAGACAAAGGAAAGATCTCAAATTCTCCTTGTAAGTTGGAGATTCTTCTCTTTTCTATTTCATTTTATGGTTTTTATGATTTTTGTCTTCTCTAAAATGAATATGATGTTATGCCTCATTGAAAAAAGGTATTCCCCTCTCTTCTTTAGTAAATCCAACCATTCTTTATCCTAGATTAATGATTAATTCTCTCCCTTCCCCTCTCTCATTTTGTCTCTTCTCCTCTCTTTCCTCTCCCTTTTCCTAACCCTAGCCTAATGCATAGAGCTTTAATAGAGAGCTTTGATGGAGAGCTCTCCATCAAAGTTTTCTATTAAGCATTCTATGAATTATGCATAGGTTTAGGCTTAACATAAACTAGCTAATCCATTCACTTATGCATTAAGAGTAGGGCTTAGGAAACTCGCCTCTTTTTTTTCTTGTTCTTCTTGCTTACTAATGTGTTAATGAGGACTAATTTGTTTTATGTAATATGGTTCTTTTTTGTAAGCATATTCACGTGAGCAAGGACATAGCCTCTCATACGGTAAGCCCTCTTTCTTTATGCTTTGTGCTTCTTGTCTTTGTGTTTTTGCATCCTTGGGTGCCGGGGATTAGGGTTAGGTCAATAGGCTAGGGCTATGCATAGCCCTCTTTATGCATAGGGCTATGCATAGCCCTCTTTATGCATAGGGCTATGCATAATGGCTAGGTTATGCATAGCTCTCTTTATGCCATAAGGGCTTATGCATAGCCCTCTTTATGCATAAGAGATTATGCATATCCCTATGCATAGGGCTTATGCATAGCCCTCTTTATGCATAGGGCTTATGCATAGCCTATGCATAGTCCTCTTATGCTAGCCCGCTTATGCAATAGGACTTATGCACAGCCTTATTATGCATAAGCCCTATTATGCAATGAACTAATGTTTTGATTTTATATGATAATCTTGTAGGTCTATTTAAGTGAACGACCTCCACCAAGGGCATAGGCCACACATCCCTTTCATACGGATTCGGCTACTAGTAGAGGTAATCCCTCATTGTTTATGCTTAAATTTTTCTATTTGTGTTCTTGCACCCTTGGGTGTCAGGGATTAGGTCTAGGGTTTAGGTATGCATAGGTTGTACGCATAATACGGCCCTATGCATACGGCATACAGCCTATGCATAAGCCGTATGCATAGGCCGTATGCATAAGGCCATATGCATAGGCCATATGCTGTATGCCTACGGCCTATGCATAGGCCTTATGCATACGGCATACAGCTTATCTATACAGCTTATACAGCTGTATGTATAGGCCATAGTGTTGGAGCTATATATAGCTTGTCCAACTTAACCGTAGGTCTCACCTATATATACCTAACCTTGATGTGCTTTTCACATACTTTTGGGAGCGATCTTTGGTGTATCGTGTCTCTCCTTCTCCTTCCTTCAACATGGTATCAGAGTGCAGTCGTGCCCGTTACACGCGCGCAAAAAAAATCTACGTGCACATAAAATTTTGCACTCTTCAAAAACTTAAAATGATCATAACTTCTTCATACGATATCAAAATTCGATGATCTAAGAGTCGTTTTAGGGGTTTTAGGGCATTCTGAGACTGAATATCAAATCAGATTCGTCAAATTCTATACAATTTTTTTTGTAGCAATACAACAACTTTAATCACATAGAAGAACGCTTTATCGATGTGACCAATTGATGCATCGATTATCTCTTGTGTGTACGCTTCATGGCTTCATGTATACAAATTAGATCTTCTCTTTGAGTTCTACATGGATCTTCTCTTCAAGTTCTCGACTTTGGTTCTTCATCACATATCTCCAAGAATGTTTCTCTTTCCCTAATTATTTCTAATCATATTCAAGTTAAATTTGTTTTATATCACAGATTTGGATGCATGTTTTTCTTTCCCTTATATCCATTATCTACTCTGAGCCTATTCAATTCTTTATTGTAAGATCCCCGTCCCCACCGCGCAACGGATTCGGGGTGCTAGAAGCAAAAGTAGCACATCTTGTGTGGGGCAGGGTCCCACACTCGGGGCCTTGCCCACGGATATCCGGACAGGTGACTAATTCCTCGGTTCTTCCAAAACCGAACTCGGAAAAACTTCCCTTGCTCGGAAAGCACAGGCGATTCCTCCAAGATAAAATTTTACTCTAACGTAGTCAAGGTCATTACTGACCAAACTGATCCGACCGAACCTAAAGTCACTTGGTCAGATCAGGGAAGAAACTTGCACTTGGATCATAGAGATCAACGCTTTTTTTCTTATTGAGAGGCACTGGTCAGATCAGGGAAGAAACTTGCACTTGGATCATAGAGATCAACGCTTTTTTTCTCATTGAGAGGCACAACCGTTGATTCTTTTCCATAGAACAATTTTTGATTGGTATTTACTTTATCTAACGTACCAGAACAGAATTGAGTCTCAGGTTTAGGGATCCATCAGTGCAACCTAACCCCATCTAGTCCCATGGGTTAGCCAAGTGCCCAACCACTGTAGTGATGGGATCCAATTTAGAATTTAGTTAGGTTTTGTCCCGGGTACCAGGGAAAAGAGTTCCCAGGCCCCCTAGCTGGATATTCCAAATTTAACATTAGTCATGCCACTTACACACCCAATATGAAATTGTCTTTTTCACAGATTCAGCCATCTTTAAAATAGTCATTTAATGAAACCATAGTATCACTGATCACAATCCTCCAAAATATCCGGTTGAATCTTAATTTCCAATCATTCCTTCATCGGAGTATCTATGGCATCATTGCCAAGCAGAACGCTCACCACCTGTCCACTCAGGGGCCTTTTCAATAGTTCCTAGCTCATAGTACCCGGCAATATAATCACTTATAAAAATCAAGATGGAATCTCCGTTGAAAATCAGCAAGATCAACCAATAGATCCATATAAAAGAGCCATGGACTCATCCGTTGAAAGGTCAATCTACCAGATCCATGCCCGGTTTCAGAAAACAACTCTTATTCCTTGTTCTAATATCTTCCATGATGCACGTGTGGGTATCTTCGGCGACCCAGAGCCCGAGCACCGTATGGTCATCACCCTCTAGGATCCTTCGCAGGTCACCTAGCGCTTCACTCATAGGCCACTTCCTTGGTCCCTCATCCACCGTACCAGAAGCTCACCATTTAAATCAAACCGAGGCTGGTCAAGACCTCGGCCGACCATGCTATGCGAGACGTCTTTCGTTGACTCTCCGTTAGCTATTGCAACTTTATCAGTTAGGTCTCCACGATCGAAATGCTTCCCCAGCATTCTTGACATAAAACAGTCATTTACAAACAAGTCACAAATACAGTTTCTATAATGAACTCTCGTCTTTCCAGTTTATCCCTCATCAGTCCACATTACTTATTCCACATTCCATTCATATGTGTACTCATTCTCATCACATCATTTTCCATCTCATCACATCAGATTCATTCAGATCACATATCATTTATTCACATCCCAATTCACATGTCATCACATCTCATCCATTCACTCATATCGACGTCACATCATTTCACATACACATGCGCACTCATTATTCCACATACACATCCACATTTGTACATCCACATCCATACATCCACTTCCACATCCGCATTCATACATACATATCCATATCCACATCCATACATCCACTTCCACATTCATACATCCACATCCATACATCCATTTCCATATCCATATCCATACATCCATTTCCATATCCACATCCATACATCCACTTCCACATTCATACATCCACATCCACATCCACATCCATACATCCATTTCCATATCCATATCCATACATCCATTTTCAAATCCACATTCATACATCCATATCCACATCCACATCCCTATTCACATCCATACATCCATTTTCACATCCATATCCACATCCACATTCATACATCCACATCCCCATTCACATTCATACATCCACATCCACATCCTCATCCACATTCATACATCCACATCTCCATTCACATTCATACATCCACATCCACATCCACATCCACATTCATACATTCACATCCACATCCACATCATCCATTCATCCATCTACATCAACCCACATCATTCACACATCAAACCACATCATCCATATATCCATCCACATTAATCTACGTTATTCACACATCAAACCACATCATCCATTCACATCCGATTCACATGCCGTCATTCATTCACATCCCTTATCATTCATTCATATCACGATTCACATGCCATCACATTCCTTCACATCCTATACCATTCATTCACATCCTAATTCACAGGACATCACATCCATTCATCCATTTTCATTTATCTGATTCATATCACTTCCATCCATCCATTTACATCTATCTGATTCCTATCACATCTATTTATAGAATGTAAGAGAATTCTAATTTTTGGATATAAAGATTCTTTACGCATCTAATTAGGCATAAAGATAACTTTAGTAGGAATAACACTTTTATAAAAATCCTTTTATGCATCTATTTATGCATAAATTCAATTTTAAGGAAAATAACACTTTCCAATTAAAAATAAACCTTTTATGCATTTTACTATGCATAAATTCCATTTTAATGAGAATAACACTTTCAAAATAAAAATAAATCTTTTATGCATCTATCTATGTATAAATTTAATTTCAATGAAAATAATACTTTCAAAATAAAAATAAATCTTATATGCATCTTTCTATGCATAAAATCAAAATTGATAAGAATAACTCTTTTGGATTAAAAGTAAAATTCTTTATGCATCTATTTATGCATAAATTCAAAATTGATGAAAATAACTCTTTTGAATTAAAAATAAATTTCTTTATGCATCTTTCTATGCATAAAATCAAAATTTATAAGAATAACTCTTTTGGAATAAAAATTCAACCGGATATTATGGAGGGTTGTGATCAGTGATACTATGGCTTCATTAAATGATTGTTTTAAAGATAGCTGAATCTGTGAAGAAAGCAATTTCATATTGGGTGTGTAAGTGGTGTGACTAGCTTTAAGTTTGCATGAACATCCGACTAGGGGGCCTGGGGACTCTTTTCCCTCGTACACCCGGGACAAAACCTAACCAAATTTTTAATTGGATCCCATCACTACAGTGGTGGTTGGCGGGGCGGTTGGCTAACCCATGGGACTGATTGGACTGATTAATCCATAAAATGAGACTCAATTTCTGTTGTAGTACACTAGATGAAGTAAACCCCAGATAGTAATTGATTTATGGAAAAAGGAATCAATGGCTGTGCCTCTCGATGGGAAAAAAGCGTTGATCTCTATGATCCAAGTGCAAGTTTCTTTCTTGATCTGACCAAGTGACTTTAGGTTCGGTCGGATCAATTTGGTCAGTAATGACCTTGACCACGTTAGAGTAAAAATCTCTTGGAGGAATCTCCCGTGCTTTCCGGGCAAGAGAAGTTTTTCCAGGTTCCGTTTTTGGAAGAACTGAGGGATTAGTCTCCTGTCCGGATAGTGAGAGGACCCTGCATCGCGCAAGGAGTGCTACTTCTGCTACTAGCAATCCCGAATCCGTTGCGCGGAGGGGGTAGGGATCTTTCAGCTGGTATCAGAGCAAATTGGCTAATGAGGATCAACTGAGAAGCCAAAAATGTCAAAATTTTATGAAGTAACAGTAAAAGATTGGAATTGTGTGATGAAATTCATACAAATTGGTATTCAAACTGAAATTCATAAGTTGGTAATTGGGCTTTCAGATGGAAGTACCGCAATTGTATGGAATCTCTGACTTGCTTGAGGCCTAGACATGATGGTATTTACCTTATAATTCCAAGGACCGTGATTACCCGTATATACCGACGGTATAACTGCAGCTCTTTACTCTGGCAGTATATACGAGTAAATCTAAGACCTTGAAATTATAAGCAAAAATGCTATCCAAATGATGAATTTGAATGTGGTTGATATGATTTTAAAATTTTGGTTGAGAATTGATGAGTTGATTTGGATTTTGATTGGAAAAAGATGATTCCAGAATTTTGGTTAAAAAGCGTTAAGCTGAGCAAAAACCACAATGAGGATGAATTGGACAAATCCATGTGATAATGTTCGTAGCTGGAATGATGATAATGACTTCAGCAAATCACTATGAGATTAGTGGATTGTGCTGTCAGATTGCTACTGTTAACACTTGACCCGGTGGATCAAGTTAAGGGATGACAAATTGAGAACTTGCTTGACTGAAATTCCCGTGGAGGAATGTTCAGAAAGAAATTCTAATTCGGTCTAATGGACCATTATTGTGTTAAAGATATGAATGATATGATCTGAATGAATTCTTATTTAATGATGAGTCCTATATAAGGGATATTTATCCCAGGATTCTGTTGGGTTGACCAGAATATAAGGAACCCTAGAATAAGTTGGATCTTAAGGGAAAGTGTTGTCCTCTACTTTGCGAGATGAGGACATCTCGCGTTTTTTTAAGTGGGATAGGATGTAAGATTCCTCCCCCCCTCCCTTTTGAGTATACATGAGTAAGAATCTCTCTTTTTGATCTTATAATTATTCCCCTCTCTGAAATAAAAGAAAGATTCTGTTTTACCTTGTTTTGACCTAGAGAGAGAAAATATCTAGAGAGAGGTAGTCCAAAATTGAGATATTTTTGGATATAAAAATCCTCCTAGTGTCTAAAATGGGTTCCCTTGAAACAGAAATTCAAAAAGAACTTTCCAATGTGCAATTGGAATTAATTGGAAATAGGTATAAAGGACCTTAGCCTAAGGCTCTAGATTTTTAGAAATTTTTGGATTATGGTCCAATTAAGGTTCCTATGGGCCAATAGGATCAATCCATGTGTGGGGAGGAGATAAATCCAATTTGTAAAAGAAAGATACCCAAAAATGAGTAATGCCCACATAAGATGAAGAGTTGACTATGTACAAGGTTTATTAGTAAAAAACTATGAGTATTACTAAAAAAATGAGATATTTTGGGTATAATGATTCATTTTTGACAATGTGTAAGGAAAAGGGGTCCTTTCAAGGAGGCGCCTATTTCACATGTGAGGTGGAGTTTTAAACTCAAAAATATTGTGATATTTTTATCTCTCCTCTCTCTTGGATCAAACCAAATCACAAGGGAACCAAACTAGGTCCAAATCTTGTCCAAATTCAACCAAACTGAACCTATAAAATTCTAGAAATTAGTTGGACTTTGTTAGAGGCCTCCCTCACCTATAAATAGATCCTTAGTCTTTGTAAAAAAATATGAGAAATATACTATGCCATTATTATGCTGAAATAATGATAATTTTTACTATCCTCTAAAAATCCTCTCCAAATTGAAGAAATTGGAGCTTCCCTCTCTCCTTGGTGACTCCATCAACATACCAAACCAATTGATTGGTTGGGGGCCTCTACCGTGATCAAAGAATCAAGCAATTTGGAAGGTAAAGAGTGGATTATGATCTTTTTTCAATAATTTTTAAATGTTTCTCTCTTCTCAACCCCTCTCAAGCTTGAGAAGCTTAATTTGAATGGCTTTTGAATACTATTGAAGTTCTTTGATGTATTGTAATAAAGAAACACATAATTTTTTGTTTATACCTAATTTTAATGGTTTTTAAGCATTTCTCTCTCTTCCCCAAAGAAAGGTCATTCCTATGACCTATTATCAATCCAAATGAAGCTTCTCATGAAGCGTTTCTCTAATTCAAAAGTAATTTCTATGCTTGTCTAATTGGAGGCCAAAATAATAGCTTTTTAATGCTTTTATGCTATTTATTTCATAGAGAAATTATGAATCAATCCATAATTGGATAATGATCCAATTGGTGGTCATTCTAATCTTATTAATAAAATTAAACTTCATTCTTTCAATTAAATTGAGAATTATCAGTAATAGCAACGGAGCTATGGTAAAATTTTTGTAAAATAAACACATAAAATATTTTCATTCATAATATGAAAAGAGGACTTCCTACCATATTCTAGGAATTATCATCCTAGATTGATTGAATGATTCTCACTGAAATCATGGAGAAATTGATTTTTATGTTTATGCTTAATTAATAAACTAGAAAAAAGAGAATTTTTATAATTTATTTTTATGTTAAAAGAGTAATCCCCATGATAATGGAAATCCATGTATTCCAAAGAATTAAGAGAAAAAATTGGAATACTAATAGAATGTATATTTTATGTAAAAATTAAAGAAAGGTTTTAGTTAAATTTATCTTTTTGTATAGATAAATTTTTATGATGAAAGAGGAATTCCCGCCATATTGAAATTAAAATATTTAAATAAGAAAAGTATAATTCCTAGTGCAAAGGAATTAATGAAGATTTTTATTTAATTTTCTAGAGAAAATTTAGTTAAATTTATCTTTTTGCATAGATAAGTTTAAATGATAAAAGAGGAATTCCTATTACATTTGGAATTCCATCAATTGGATGGGAAAAGAGAAATTTCTAGTATATTGGAATTAATTCATTTAAATTTAAAGATGAATCTTTTAGATAAATTTATTTATCTATGAGAAATAATTAAATGTTAAAAGAGGAATTCCTATTACATTTGAAATTCCATCAATTTGATGGGAAAAGAGAAATTCCTAGTATATTGAAAATATGGGATAATTTATTTAAATTCAAAGATGAATTTTTAGATAAATTTATTTATCTATGAGAAATATTTAAATGTCAAAAGAGGAATTCTTATGACATTTGGAATTCCATCATTTAGATGGGCAAAGAGAAATTTCTAGCATATCGAAGTAATGTATATTTTAATTTAGATAAATTTATTTTATGAGAATTAATTGATGGAAAAAGAGGAAATCCCATGATATTGGAATGTAAATAATTAAATGCAAAAAGAGGAATTCTCATGGTGATTGGGATCCAAGAAATTTAAATGAGAAGAAGAGGAATTTCTAGTATAAATCGATTTATGATTATTTACTAAAAGTAGAAATATGTATAGAATTGATTTCTACAAATCCCATGAATTCTTTTATTTAAAAGAAGAATATTGAATATAATTCAATTGAGGAATTGAGAAGGAATACAGAAATATTTGTTAGAAAAATAATCTTTAATTAGGCCAAGCAATTGGTAAAAATTTAGAAAAAGTCCTATTGTTGTCGGTATCAATCTAGAAAAAAAAAGCTATTAAATGGTAATAGTATGTGTATGGATGTGGATGTGGATGTGGATGTGGATGTTTGAATGTGAATGTGGATATGGATATGGATGTATGGATGTAGTTGTGGATGTGGATGTATGAATGTGGATATGGATATAGATGTATGGATGTAGATGTGGATGTGGATGTATGAATGTGGATGTGGAAATGGATGTATGGATGTAGATGTGGATGTGGAGGAATGAATGGGGATATGGATATGGATGTATGGATGTAGATGTGGATGTGGATGTATGAATGAGGATATGGATATGGATGTATGGATGTAGATGTGGATGTGGATGTATGAATGTGGATGTGAAAATGGATGTATGAATGTGGATGTGGATGTGGATGTGGATGTATGGATGTGGATATGAATGTGGATGTATGGATGTGGATGTATGAATGTGAATGTGGATGTGGATGTATGAATGTGGATGTGGAAATGGATGTGTGGATGTGGATGTATGAATGTGGATGTGGATGTATGGATGTGGATGTGGATGTATGAATGTAGATGTGGATGTGGATGTATGGATGTAGATATGGAATGTGGATGTGGATATGTAAGTATGGATGTAGATGTGGATGTGGATGTGGAAATGGATGTATGGATGTGGATGTGGATGTGGATGTATGAATGTCGATGTGGATATGGATGTATGGATGTAGATGTATGAATGTGGATGTGGAAGTGAATGTATGGATGTGGATGTGGATGTGGATGTGGATATGGATGTATGGATGTAGATGTGGATGTGGATGTGGAAATGGATGTATGGATGTGGATGTGGATGTGGATGTATGAATGTGGATATGGATATGGATGTATGGATGTAGATGTGGATGTGGATGTATGAATGTAGATGTGAAAATGGATGTATGGATGTGGATGTGGATGTATGAATGTGGATGTGGATGTGGATGTTGATGTATGGATGTGGATATGGATGTGGATGTATGGATGTGGATATGGATGTGGATGTATGAATGCGGATGTGGATGTGGATGTATGGATGTGGTATGGATGTGGATGTGGATATGGATGTGGATGTACGAATGTGGATGTGTATGTGGAATAATGAATGCGAATGTGTATGTGAAAGGATGTGACATCGATATGAGTGAATGGATGAGATGTGATGACATGCGAATCAGGACGAATATGAATGATATGGGATGTGAATGAATGATATGTGATGTGAAGGAATCTGATGTGATGAGATAGAAAATGATGTGATTGGATGAGAATGGGTACAAATATGGATGTATGGATGTGGATATGGATGTGGATGTACGAATGTGGATGTGTATGTGGAATAATGAATGTGAATGTGCATGTGAAAGGATGTGACGTCGATATGAGTGAATGGATGAGATGTGATGACATGCGAATCAGGACGTGAATGAATGATATGGGATGTGAATGAATGATATGTGAGGTGAATGAATTTGATGTGATGAGATGGAAAATGATGTGATTGGATGAGAATGGGTACACATATGAATTGAATGTGGAATAAGTAATGTGGACTGATGAGGGATAATGTGAAGCTTGCATTGACTCCTCAAGGAAATATTAATTCTAATGAAGAGGTAAAAGGACTAAACTTGATATTTTCTTTTCCTATGTAAGCAGCTTTTTTACATGGGTATGTTTATATTATATATTTATGTGGTTCTAGTTTTAACTTTATGTTATTGTACATGTCATGGTCTTAAAGCCAACACTCAATCTTCAAGCATATAATCATTCTTATGAAGAGGTAAGAGCTAGAAAGATGTATCATAAGGAGAATGTATAATGGTTTTTTCTTTGAATCATGCATCAACTTTATGACCTTGCTGAATATGATTGATCCACTCGTTGAAAAAATCTTATCTTTTGTAAGAAAGACATGGATAATCGCATCTCGGAATCAATGTTGTGATCAAGGGCAAGTAGCTTTGCATCATCATCACTTAACCCAGCATAGACCCATGCTAGGACTGTCTTATAGCTCTCTACATGAGGATACTCAGCACATAACTCTTTTTTAGCAATGAGAGAGTGAGTTCCCCCCAAGACAAAGTATTTGTATTGATTGATTTTTTATCTCTCAAAACTCTCTTTGTTAACACAAGAAGACTTATCCACAAGAACAAGAAGGGGTAAAACATTTGTTGTTGGTTTCTCCTTCATCATTACTTTAAGATTACTCACATGTCCAGGCACCTATACATAGTAGGATCCTCCAAAATCTCTCCTGAATCTGCACTCAACTTGCCATTCTGATCCAATGGCACTAAGATAGGCTTACAGCCTGTCATACCATACTTGGACAACATGTCCAAGCCATACTATCTCTACAGTAATCCAATACCATGTAGTGACCTAATCACCTCAATGCCCAAGAAATATCTCATATCCCCCAGATCCTTCATCTCAAACTTCTGTCTAAGCAAGATCTTTACATCAAAGATCTCTGCATCATGGTCCCCCGTAATGATCAAGTCGTCTACATATTCATACATCCACATCCACATTCCATATCATATCCACTTCCACATCCATACATCCACATCCACATCCATACATCCACATCCACATCCACATTCATACATCCATTTCCACATCCACATTCATACATCCACATCCACATCTACATCCATACATCCATACATCCATATCCATATCCACATTCATACATCCACATCCACATCTACATCCATACATCCATATCCATATCCACATTCATTCATCCACATCCACATCTACATCCATACATCCATTTCCAGATCCACATTCATACATCCACATCCACATTTGCATCCATACATCCATATCTATATTCACATTCATACATCCACATCCACATCTATATCCATACATCCATATCCATATCCACATTCACATTCATACATCCACATCCATACACATACTATTACCATTTAATAGCTTTTTTTTTCTAGATTGATACCGACAATAGGACTTTTTCTAAATTTTTGCCAATTGCTTGGCCTAATTAAAGATTCTTTTTCTAACAAATTTTTATGTATTCCTTCTTAATTCCTCAATTGAATTATATTTAGTATTCTTCTTTTAAATAAAAGAATTCACGGGATTTGTAGAAATCAATTCTACCCATATTTCTACTTTTAGTAAATAATCATAAATCGATTTATACTAGAAATTCCTCTTCTTCTCATTTAAATTTCTTGGATCCCAATTACCATGGGAATTCCTTTTTTTGCATTTAATTATTTACATTCCAATATCATGGGATTTCCTCTTTTTCCATCAATTAATTCTCATAAAATAAATTTATCTAGATTAATATATCCATTACTTTGATATGCTAGAAATTTCTCTTTGCCCATCTAAATGATGGAATTCCAAATGTCATAAGAATTCGTCTTTTGATATTTAAATATTTCTCATAGATAAATAAATTTATCTGAAAATTTATCTTTAAATTTAAATAAATTATCCCATAATTTCAATATACTAGGAATTTCTCTTTTCCCATCCAATTGATGGAATTCCAAATGTAATAGGAATTCCTCTTTCAACATTTAATTATTTCTCATAGATAAATACATTTATCTAAAACATTCATCTTTAAATTTAAATGAATTATTCAATAATTCCAATATACTAGGAATTTCTCTTTTCCCATCCAATTGATGGAATTCCAAATGTAATAGGAATTCCTCTTTTATCATTTAAACTTATCTATGCAAAAGGATAAATTTAACTAGATTTTCTATTGAAAATTCAATAAAATCTTCATTAATTCCTTTGCACTAGGAATTATACTTTCCTTATTTTAATATTTGAATTTCAATATGACGAGAATTCCTCTTTCATCATAAAAATTTATCTATACAAAAAGATAAATTTAACTAAAATCTTTCTTTAATTTTTACATAAAATATACATTATATTAGTATTCCAATTTTTTCTCTTAATTCTTTGGAATACATGGATTTCCATTCTCATGGAGATTACTCTTTCAACATAAAAATAAATTACTATAATTCTCTTTTTCCTAATTTATTAATTAAGCATAAGCATAAAAATCAATTTCTCCATGATTTCAGTGAGAATCATTCAATTAATCTAGGATGATAATTCATAGAATATGGTAGGAAGTCCTCTTTTCATATTATGAATGAAAATGTTTTATGTGTTTATTTTACAAAAATTTTGCCATAGCTCCGCTTCTGCTATTACTGGTAATTCTCAATTTAATTGAAAGAATGAAGTTTAATTTTATTAATAAGATTAGAATGACCACTAATTGGATCATTATCCAATTATGGATTGATTCATAATTTCTCTATGAAATAAATAGCATAAAAGCATTAAAAATTTGGATTGATAATAGGTCATAGGAATGACCTTTCTTTGGGGGAGAGAGAGAAATGCTTAAAAACCATTAAAATTAAGCATAAATGAAAATTTATGTGTTTCTTTATTACAATACATCAAAGAACTTCAATAGTATTCAAAAGCCATTCAAATTAATCTTCTCAAGCTTGAGAGGGGTTGAGAAGAGAGAAACATTTAGAAATTATGGAAAAAAGATCATAATCCACTCTTTACCTTCCAAATTGCTTGATTCTTTGATCACGGTAGAGGCCCCCAACCAATCAATTGGTTTGGTATGTTGATGGAGTCACCAAGGAAGATTGAAGAGAGAGGGAAGCTCCAATTTCTGCAATTTGGAGAGGATTAGAGGATAGTAAAAATTATCATTATTTCAGCATAATACTGGCATAGTATATTTCTCATATTTTTTTACAAAGGCTAAGGATCTATTTATAGGTGAGTGAGGCCTCTAACCAAGTCCATCTAATTTCTAGAATTTTCCAGGTTCAGTTTGGTTGAATTTGGACAAGATTTGGACCTAGTTTGGTTCCCTTTTGATTTGGTTTGATCCAAGAGAGAGGAGAGATAAAAATATCACAATATTTTTGAGTTTAAAACTCCACCACACATGTGAAATAGGCGCCTCCTTGAAGGGACCCCTTTTCCTTACACGTGTCAAAAATGAATCATTATACCCAAAATATATCATTTTTTTAGTAATACTTCATAGTTTTTTTACTAATAAACCTTGTACATAGTCAACTCTTCATCTTATGTGGGCATTACTCATTTTTGGGTATCTTTCTTTTACAAATTGGATTTATCTCATCCCCACACATAGATTGATCCTATTGTCCCATAGGAACCTTAATTGGACCATAATCCAAAAATTTCTAAAAATCTAGAGCCTTAGGCTAAGGTCCTTTATACCTATTTCCAATTAAATCCAATTGCACATTGGAAAGTTATTTTTGAATTTCTGTTTCAGGGGAACCCATTTTAGACACTAGGAGGATTTTCATATCCAAAAATATCTCAATTTTGGACTACTTCTCTCTAGACATTTTCTCTCTCTAGGTCAAAACAGGGTAAAACAGAATCTTTCTTTTATTTCAGAGAGGGGAATAATTATAAGATAAAAAAGGGAGATTCTTACTCATGTATACTCAAAAGCCGGTGGGGAGGAATCTTACATCCTATCCCACTTAAAAAAATGCGAGATGTCCTCATCTCGCAAAGTAGAGGACAACTCTTTCCCTTAAGATCCAACTTATTCTGGGGTTCCTTATATTCTGGTCAATCCAACAGAATCTTGGGATAAATATCCCTTGTATAGGAATCATCATTAAATAACATTTCATTCAGATCATATCATTCATATCTTTAACATAATAATGGTCCATTAGACCAAAGAATTTCTTTTCTGAACATTCCTCCACGGGAATTTCAGTCAAGCAAGTTCTCAATTTGTCATCCCTTAGCTTGATCCACTAGGTCAAGTGTTAATAGTAGCAATCTGACAGCACAATCCACTAATCTCATAGTGATTTGCTAAAGTCATTATCATCATTCTAGTTATGAACATTATCATAGGGATTTATCCTATTCATCCTCATTGTGGTTTTTGCTCAGCTTAATGCTTTTTAACCAAAATTTAAGAATCATCTTTTTCCAATCAGAATCCAAATCAACTCATCAATTCTCAACCAGAATTTTAAAATCATATCAACCACATTCAAATTCATCATTTGGATAGCATTTTTGCTTATAATTTCAAGGTCTTAGATTTACTCGTATATATTGTTAGAGTAAAGAGATGCAGTTATACCGTCGATATATACGGGTAGTCACGGTCCTTGGAATTATAAGGTAAATACCATCATGTCTAGGTCTCAAGCAAGTCAGAGATTCCATACAATTGCGGTACTTCCATCTGAAAGCCCAATTACCAACTTATGAATTTCAGTCTGAATACCAATTTGTATGAATTTCATCACACAATTCCAATCTTTTACTGTTACTTCATAAAATTTTGACATTTTTGGCTTCTCAGTCGATCCTCATTAGCCAATTTGCTCTGATACCAGCTGAAAGATCCCTACCCCCTCCGTGCAACGGATTTGGGATTGCTAGTAGCGGAAGTAGCACTCCTTGCACGATGCAGGGTCTTCTCACTCGGGGCCTCGCCCATGGATATCCGGACAGGAGACTAATCCCTCAGTTCTTCCAAAAACCGAACCCGGAAAAACTTCTCTTGCCCGGAAAGCACGGGAGATTCCTACAGGATATTTTTACTCTAACGTGGTCAAGGTCATTACTGACCAAACTGATCCGACCGAACCTAAAGTCACTTGGTCAGATCAAGAAAGAAACTTGTACTTGGATCATAGAGATCAACGCTTTTTTCCCATCGAGAGGCACAGCCGTTGATTCTTTTTTCCATAAAACAATTACTATTTGGGGTTTACTTTATCTAGTGTACTACAACAGAAGTTGAGTCTCATTTTATGGATTAATCAGTCTAATCAATCCCATGGGTTAGCCAACCGCCCCGCCAACCACTGTAGTGATGGGATCCAATTAAGAATTTGGTTAGATTTTGTCCCGGGTGTACGAGGGAAAAGAGTCCCCAGGCCCCCTAGCCGGATGTTTATGCAAACTTAAAGCTAGTCACACCACTTACACACCCAATATGAAATTGCTTTCTTCACAGATTCAGCTATCTTTAAAACAATCATTTAATGAAGCCATAGTATCACTGATCACAATCCTCCATAATATCCGTTTGAATCTTAATTTCTAATCATTCCTTCATCGGAGTATCTATGGCATCATTGGCAACCAGAACGCTCACCACATGTCCACTCAGGGGCCTTTTCGATAGTTCCTAGCTCATAGCACCCGGCAATATATTCACTTATAAAAAAAATTCAAGATGGAATCTCCGTTGAAGATCAGCAAGATCAACCAACAGATCCATATAAAAGAGCCATGGACTCATGCGTTGAGGACCAGCAAGTCAATCAACTAGATCCATGCTCGGTTTCAGAAAACAACTCTTACTCCTTGTTCCAATATCTTCCACGACGCACGTGTGGGTATCTTCGGTGACCTAGAGCTCGAGCACCGTAGGTAAGCACCCTCTAGGATCCTTCACAGGTCACCTAGCGCTGCACTCATAGGCTGCTTCCTTGGTCCCTCATCCACTGTACTAGAAGCTCACCATTTAAATCGAACTGAGGCTGGTCAAGACCTCGGCCGACCTTGCTACGCGAGACGTCCTCCGTTTGACTCTCTGTCAGCTGTTGCAACTTTTCCCTTGGATTAATGGATCCCATCACTACAGCGGTTGGGTGGTTAGCTAACCCACGGGACTAGATGGGGCTAGGCTGGCCTGATGGATCCCTAAAATGAGACTCAATTCTGTTATGGTATGATAGATGAAGTAAATCCCGGATAGAAATTGTTCTATGGAAAAGAATCAATGGCTGTGCCTCTCAATGAGGAAAAAAGTGTTGGTCTCTATGATCCAAGTACAAGTCTTTTCCTTGATCTAAATATGGGACTTACGAGTTCGGTCAGATCAGTTCAGTTAGTTAAGGCTCTTGACTACGTTAGAGTAAAAATATCCTGGAGGAATTGCCCGTGCTTTCCGAGCGAGGGAAGTTTTTCCAGGTTTGGTTTTGGAAAAACCAAGGGATTAGTCTCTTGTTCGAATATACATGGGTGAGGCCCCGAGTGAAGGACCCTACCCTATGCAAGAAGTGCTACTTCCGCTGCTAGCACCCCAGGATTCGTTGCACGGTGGGGACAGGGATCTCTCAAAATAGATAAACCTATGTTTGAGTGACCAGATGAATTTATTGGAACTTACAAGTAGGGTACAATATTGTTGTACCTGCAGAAAAGGATAATGAAGAGGGTGTGGACTTTTACATGCTGAGGTGTTACCATGAGATGCAAGAAGCTACACACAAAATGAGAGATGCATGGGGAAATGAGTGTTCTCGGGGCTTCCACTATGTTATTTGGCATTATTTCAAGGCTAAAGATGCACAACACTACACTTTGTTGGATCAAGAGCCTGAAGCTATCATCTAATCCCATCTTGTTAGGTGCACCAAAAAAGGTGCTTAAAAGCATCATGGTCAATATATAAAGACATCAATATTAAAAAAAGATTTTGCACATATAAATCTAGATATCCTTTGCATTTTCAAAAATTTTGCACATCCTCGCCCATGAGCGTCACAATATCGATGATTTTTACATAATACTATTTTTACAAAAAATTTGGACAAAAGGGGACTCTCAAAAATTTTGGACAAAAGGGGATTCATTGACAACTAAGATCTATCGATTTTACTATAGTCAATTACAAGTTGACTGATGTGATCTCGACGGTTTTGTATCGGGTTGAAAAAGAGCCACATCTTTGGGAACGACGATTGCGCCCATCTACTTAACCAAGGCAACAAGGTTTTGGTCAAGTACTTTGGATCTTGTGCATCATCTTCGGGAGCAAACTCCTATGGACAAATGTAGGTGTTGTCTGGATTCCACGGACTCTTGTATCTACTATCATCCACCAACAGGGTGTTGTTGCTGTCGTATTGCGGCAGCTTATGCCAAAGAGACGATAAGTTCTTCAAGAACACTGGCTTCTGCCAAAAGTTTTGAGGAGCACCAGCAGGCACACACTTGAAGTGCAGCAATAACATCTCACTATCCTCCTGCGATAGCACCACTGTTGCAACACAATATGAAATTAGCCATTGACATTGCAAGACATAATTAAGAGGCTAGATTAAGTATAATCTACTAAAAAATTAGAGTCCATACCTTAAAAAAAACCATTTTCATTCCATAAAGTTGATAAGCAGTAGGTCATAATAGATGTAATATTGTGGTATGTGCAAGCTCTCCACAAAACAATATCCCCCAACTCTTTTAAGTCTTTTAGAAAACTCCCTGAATCCACTCTTGATATACACCATAACTTGTTGTCCACCCTATCTACTCTGAGTTCATTCAAATTTCGAATCTTTGAATGACATGGCTGTGTTCCCTGCACCCTTTTCATCACTAGCCCATTCGTGTCCACCACAAACAGTCTCCTCTTCTTTGGAATCCCATCAACTATATCTTTCATAACATGACCGCCCACTTCAGGACCAATTGAGAACTCTTCCATAGCACCAATTACTTCAGCACCAATTGATGAACTACACATATTGGTAGCACTAACATGCTCCTCAGGCTCTCTTGAACCTGTGCAATCCTGGTTGAACCTATATATGAACATCGACACACTACTACATAATTCACAAAATTAGGTCATTATCAAATACAAAAAAAGAGAGACATGTTTCAAATACACAATAGAGACACAAAGACACATGATTTTGAAAAAGATTAATACATTGAAGATAAATTGTCAGTACATGAGGTGGCAATGATTCCATGGTAGAGGATGCATGATTCCTAGAGGTTACAACTAGAGATGATAAGAGGTGTTAACGATTCCAGCCCACACGCCCTCACACATAGGCATGGACAATCACACACTAGGATACCTAGATGACTTGCACTCCCGGCTGCTGCAACCATAGATGACAAGTACACATCTTGTTCATCCTCATTACCACACTAAGGGGGATCCTAAATCCTTTCACTTGGGAGTTACAATATTCCCCTCTCCTAGATCTGTGACCTCGTTGACTGCATACAACAATATTCATATCTAATATAAGCTCACAAACATGATAGGGAAAGCAACAAATCAGAAGATTTCCAATGTACATAGCATGTCACCTGGTTCAGGGGTCTTCACATCTATAAATCTGCACTTTGGAAGTTACCTCATAGGTGGTTGCAACAGTATATCCAATTCTGTCCACTCCGGATTGCTACGTGTACCCCTTCATTTGGGTGTACCTGCAGAGGTATGTTCTTCTCAGCTTCAATCGGTGTCCCACTAGAAGCACTTCCATCATCCTGAAAATCCAGATTAGACTTTGCTGGATGAAACTCTCACACCATTCAAATGCATGTGAACTAATATGTTTTGCTATGTTGTTGTTTTGAAGGTTTTGAAGATTAATCTATTGTCTTGACTTTTTTCAGTCACATATTCTCATGGAAGTGTAGTGGGAGATGGCAAGACGATGGAGACGACTGGCACGAGGTAGTCTATCAACAAGCCTATGCATGTGAAGACCCTTGAACTAGGTGACATGCTCTATACATTGGTAGTCTTCTCATTTGTTGCTTTCCCTACTATCATGTTTGTTAGCTTATATTAGATATGAATATTGTTGTATGCAGTCAAGGAGGTCACAGATCTAGGAGAGGGGGATATTGTCCTTGAGGAGGTTTCTCCTAAACCAGCAAAGAAGCCATTTATCACCAGAGTTGTCCTTGAAGTCCTTAGGCATATATGTTTTGCATATAATGTGTAAGAGAAGAATAAACACATAAGCAAACATAAAAATTCAAGAATTTTGAATGTGCATCCGTACAAACAGGCATAAAAGAAATTATTCAATACCTAAAGCATTGTCGCACTCTTTACCCATAGCATCAAGACCTAACATCCTTAAAGTCCTGTCAGGAGGAACAATCTAGTCGCACTCTAGAGCTACACATTTCTTTACCTCCACACACATGTGCACAAAGCACATGAAATGATAAACGTGTTGGAAAGGAAAGGAAAACACCTTGAGTGCACATGCGTTGAAGACATGACCACACCCACAGCACTCACTAAAGCCAGAAATGCTTATACCCTCCCACCATTCCACATGCGGAGCTAACAAAAGAGGCCGAGCCAAGATACGAGAACTTCCATGAGCCTTATTCTATAGCTCCGATGCAAAGCTGAAATTCAATCTTTCTTTTTCCAGAGTTCTCTCTTTGGCTTCCAAAGTAGCTTGCCATAGAGTTCTCCATAATCAGAGAAACATGAAATTTGTATGCACATCAGTATTAGCACCATGTGATTGAATCAAGCATTTGTGCAAAGCTTTAACCACCATGCAGAAGTAGTGAAGCACAACATTGAGCTAATGTGCTATGCATTAAAGCACCATTCCCATTGAAATAAGCATTTTTGCAGTGCTTTAAAGCACCATCCAATATATCATCTTACATGTGCAGTGCTTAAAATCACCATGCAGATTAAATGAAGCATATGTGTAGTGCTTCAAAGAACCATGCAGTAGGGAAGCATATGTGCAACAGAGCTCCAAAGCACCCTAAAAATTTGTAAGATTCCTCCCTCCAGCTTTTGAGGTGGAAAGGTGTAAGAACCTCCCCAGTTCGGTCGGATCAGTTTGGTTAGTTAAGGCTCTTGACTACGTTAGAATAAAAATATCCTGGAGGAATCCCCCGTGCTTTCTGGGCGAGGGAAGTTTTTTTGGGTTCGGTTTTGGAAGAACCAAGAGATTAGTCTCTTTTCCGGATATCCGTGGGGGTGAGGCCCCGAGTGAGAGGCTCTGCCCTGTGCAAGAAGTGCTACTTCCGCTACTAGCATCCCTGAATTCGTTGCGCGGAAGGGGGCAGGGATCTTTCAAAATTGAGTCAAGCATATCATTGAGCTCATGTGATGTGCTTTGAAGCAACATGCTCATTAAAACAAGCATGTGTGCAGTGCTTCAAAGCACTATCCACCACCACCAGCACATTATCTTTCATGTGCAGTGCTTCAAAGTACCATGCACATTGTCAAGCATATGTGCAGTAGTTCTTCAAAGCACAATGCATATTGAGTCAAGCACATCATCTTGCATGTACAGTGCTTCAAAGAACCATGCAGAAATAAGCAAGCATATGTGTAGTTTTGCAAAGCATCATACAGATTGATCAAGCACATCATTTGAGCTCATGTGTTGTGCTTCAAAGCACCATGCACATAGACTCAAGCATTTATGCAAGGCTTCAAAGCACCATCCAGCAGATTGACTCAGGCATCATGCAGTGCTTCAAAGCACCATGAAGATTGAGTAAAGCACATCACTGAGATCATGTGTTGTGCTTTAAAGCACCATGCTCTATCCAGCATTGCTTCAAAGCACTATCCAGCACATCATATTGCATGTGTAGTGCTTCAAAGCACCAAATCAAACATATGTGCAATAGTGCTTCAAATCTCAATGCATATTGATCATCTTGCAAGTGCAGTCTAAAATGACATTTATATATAACTAAGGAAAGATAGCTACACAAAAAAGAAGAGATAGATATGGTACCTTAGCAGCTGCAACCTTCATTTCAAGCTCACGTATCTCATCCTCATTTGGAAACAAATGCTGGACCCTTGAGATTATATGAGAGACACCTTGCATTCCAGCAAGCAATGACTAGATCTCCTTGAAATTGCTCTTTTGGTTGAGTGAACCTTTCGCCAAGTGTAAGGCATTGTTTGCCTTACACCTCTTGTACAGTGATCCTCTCGCTTCTTCGATCTCTGACACCAAATCCGATATCTATTGGCCCATGGAGACCACCATTTCAATAAGGGGATCTTTTTCTTCCTTGGTAAGGCACACTTTTGTAGAGCAATCACCATAACTTGCACTTGGTTGTTGTAGGTAGTCGGAGCGAGGAATTGACCCCATGGTAGAGGTACCCTGCAATCTCTTCAGAACCTTGTTCTCCTTGAACTGCCACACTTGTCCATCTTGCCTTTCAACTGATTGTGCTTGTGTAACTAATTCATTGCTTCCTCTACAAAGAGAGCCCAATTGATTTGTTCTGGTGCAACCTTCGATCGCTCAAGTGCAAACCCCTTTGCAAAGTAGACACACAACTCACCATTCTTAGGAAGCTCCTGGTAGACATTCCAATGGAGGAGCATTAAATCCTCGTGGTACTCTTCCCTGACTTCATCATGCTTGATTTTCTATCCAAGGTTGGGCATTGGACATGCAAACACATTGGTCCATTCAGCTTGTGAAATCTCCCAAATCCATCATGGGTCCTTACCGACAATTGACAGACCATGGATTGCTGCAAAATCTATAGTTGTCCTACAAAATGTTCTCTGCAATGGCTCAGCAACAACGGGAAGCCTCTTCTTGTGACCAGCCTGAGATGACTTAGTAGGCCTAGGCATCTTCTAGAAGAGGTATCCCCCGCTAAGTAACCCTTGCGGTGCCTCTCTCTCTCTCGCTTAAAAAACATTGTGCATGTAGGAGAAATGGCCTGAAATGTTTAGAGGGAGCTTGGAAGGAAGCATTTAGGGCAAGAAAAGCTTACCTCTACCTGTGAAGAACAACAAAGCATGTAGAACTGAGTGTGGCACCCTACTCCAGCCATGACAGTTTTACAAAGGTTCAGAGAGGTGCCCACGTCTTCAAATGAATGCCCCATCACTTTTTCCTAAACCTGAAAGGTCTTTTTAAAATGTATCCTTTAGTCTAGAAAAATGGCCTTTGTAAAAAAAATAAATTTTATCAACCTTTTAAAAGGAAAAATAAAACCTTCAAAAGGTGCTGGATTTCCATGCTTGAAAGCCAAAATAGCAGTGCGAGGACACCTAAGGAGGATGCTGTCTTACCAGCAGATGCATGGGCTCGCGGTGCCTATGACACCCATGGGTATGTCATGGAAGATATGTATGATGGACGAAATGATTATTGTAATCTGTTATACTAGATCTCGTTGTGCTGACTAGTTGAACGAAGAGTCCAGAGTAATATTGTTTTTTGAGAAACAAGGGACTAGATGGAGTTTTTGAGTTATGACATCTGTAACCAATAACTCTGTCAATGGATTATTTTATATGTTAAAGTTTTAAAGAGGAGTGTGTGCGTATCTGTACTCGAAAGCAAAAGTTAAGAAAGGCATTCAATTATGGGTGGGTGAGTAATTGTCTGGTTCTACCGATTCCAGTGGTTGGGACAGTGTGTTGGCACCTGCTATTTTTTCGCATATCGCCCAAGGGGGTCTCCTATGCAAAAAATAGCGGATTTGGGTGGGGCATCGTTGTCATACGGTGTCGATGGTGGTGAAACTTTATGAACATTTTGATGGGGATACTAACCCTCCTCTTGCAAAGTTTCACCACCATCGGATGTCGGATGGGTGGGACGGTGTGTTGTCACACACGGCTATTTTTTTGCATAGTGCCCGAGGGGGTCTCCTATGCAAAAAATAGCAGATTTGGGTGGGGCATCACTGTCATACGGTGCGGATGGTAGTGAAACTTTGTGAGCAGGTCCATGGGGCTTCTATCCCTCCATTCACAAAGTTTTACTACCATCAAACACCAGATGGGCGAGATGGTGTGTTGCTATTCGCTATTTTTTTGCATAGTGCCCAATGAGTCCCCCCTATGCAAGAAATCACGAGTTTGGGTGGGGCATCATTGTCATACGGTGTCTGATAGTGGTGAAACTTTGCGAGAGGGTCCATGGGGATCCTACCCCTCCACTTGAAAAGTTTCACCACCATCGGGTGTCGATTGGGCGGAACGGTGTGTTGTCACCCGCTATTTTCCACAGCACCCTAGGGGTTCCCTATGCAAAAAAATAGTAGGTTTGGGTGAGGCATCATTATCATACAGTGTCCTATGGTGATGAAACTTTGGGAGAGTGTTTATGGGGCTCCTAGCCCTCTACTCGCAAAGTTTCATCATGATCAGACATCGGATGGGTGGGACAATGTGTTGCCGTCCGCTATTTTCCACATAGCACCCAAGGGGTTCCCTGTGCAAAAAATAGCGGGTTTGGGTAGGGCATCACTAACATACAGTGTCTGATGGTGGTGAGACTTTGCGAGTGGGTCCATGGGCTTTTTAACCCCCTCCACTGGTAAAGTTTCATCCACCATCGGACATGGATAGGCGGGACGGTGTTTTGCCATGGGGCTCCTACCCCTCCACTTGCAAAGTTTTACCACCACCATCAGACACCAAATGGGCGGGACGGTGTGTTGCCACCCGCTATCTTTTTTGCATAGTGCCCAAGGGCTCCCCTATGGAAGAAATAGTGAGTTTGGGTGGGGAATCATTATCATATAGTGTCCGATGGCAAAGAAACTTTGGAAGAGCATCCATGGGGCTCCTACCCCTCCACTCGCAAAGTTTCACGCGATCAAACGCCGGATAGGAAGGACGGTGTGTTGCCTCCCGCTATCTTTTGCATAGCGCCCAAGGGGTTTCAGAGGGGCATCAGTATTATACAATGTCCAATGGTGGTGAAACTTTGCGAGAGGTCCATGGAGCTACTACCCCTCCACTTACAAAGTTTCACCACCATCAGAAGCCAAATGGGCGCGATGCTGTGTTGCCACCCGCTATCTTTCACATAGTGCCCAAGGGGTCCCCTATCTTTCACATAGTGCCCAAGGGGTCCCCTATCTTTCACATAGTGCCCAAGGGGTCCCCTATGTAAAAAATAATGGGATTGGCTCGGGCATTATTATCATACGGTGTGCGAAGGTGGTGAAACTTTGCGAGCCTGTCCATGGGCTACCTATCCTTCTACCCACAAAGTCTCACCACCATCAGACGCCTGATGGGCAGAGGCCGGTGTGTTGCCACCGCTCTATGTTTTCACATAGTGCCCAAGGGGTCCCCTATGCAAAGAATAGCAAGTTGGGGTGGGGCATCATTATCATTCGATGTCTGATGGTTGTGAAACTTTGCGATGAGCAGGTCCATGTAACTTCCACTCTTCTGTTCATAGTGTTTCACCACCATCAGATGCCAGATGGGTAGGACGGTGTGTTGCCACCGCTATTTTTTGCATAGTGCCCAAGGGTTCCCTTATGCAAAAAATAGCAGGTTTCCCTTATGCATAGTGCCCAAGGGTTCCCTTATGCCAAAAATAGCAGGTTTGGGTGGGGTATGACTATTAATACAACGTTCGATGGTGGTGAAATTTTGCGAGCGGGTCCATGGGGGTTCGACCTCTTCACTCCCAAAGTTTCACTACCATCGGACGTCGGATGGTGGGCGGGATGGTGTGTTGCCACCTTCGCTAATTTTTGCATAGTGCACAAGGGCTGTCTTAAGCAAAGAATAGCAGGTTGGGGCGGGGCATCATTATTATACCGTGTTTGATGGTTGTGAAAATTCACGAGCAGGTCCATTAAACTTTCACTCTTCTACTCACAAAGTTTCACCACCATCGGACGCCGGATGGGTGGGACGGTGTGTTGCAACCTACTATTTTTCGCATAGTGCCCAAGGGGTCCCGTATACAAAAAATGGCAGGTTCGAGTGGGACATCATTATCATACGATGTCCAATGGTCTTGAAACCTTACGAGCAGGTCCATGGAGCTCCTAACCCTTTGTTTGCAAAGTTTCACCACCATCCGATGCTAGATGGGCGGGACGGTGTGTTGCCAAAAAATAGCAGGTATGGGTGGGGTATCGGTATCATGCTGTGTCTGATGATTGTGAAACTTTGCAATTGGGTCCATGGGAATTTTACCCCTTTTCTTGTAAAGTTTCACCACCATCAGATGCTCGATGGAGGAACAGTTTGTTGCCACCCGCTATTTTTTACATAGCACCCAAGGGGTCCTTTATGCAAAAAATAGCGGGTTTGGGTGGGGCATCATCATCATACGGTGTTCCATGGTGGTGAAACTTTGAGAGAGAGTCCATGGGGCCCTAACCCTTCGCTCACAATGTTTCAGAACCATTGAAAACTAGATGGGTGGGATGGTGTGTTGCCACCTGCTATTTTCTTGCATATAGTACAGGTTTCCTATGCAAAAAATAGCAGGTTTTAGTGGGGCATCATTATCATATGATGTACTCTGGTGGTAAAACCCTATGAGCGGTTAATGGGTCTACTACCATTCAACTTTCAAAAGTGCCCATGAGACGTTGGATGGGTGGGACAGTGTGTTCCCACCCGCTATTTTTTCGCATAGTACCATGGGGTTCCCTATGCAAAAATAGGAGGTTTGGGTGGGGCATCATTATCATATGGTGTCCGATGGTGGTGAAACTTTGCGAGCCATTCCATGGATCTCCTAGCTCCCCACCCATAAAGTTTGACCTCAATCAGAAACCGGATGGGTGGGACGGTGTGTTGCCACCGCTATTTATTCGCATATCGCCCAAGGGGTCCCCTAGGTAAAAGAAATAGCCGGTTTGGGTGGGGCATCGTTTTCATACGGTGTCCATGGTGGTCAAAATTTGCAAGTGGGTCCATGGGTCTGCTACCCTTGCACACACTCAAAAAGTTATACCACCATCGAACACCAGATGGATGGTACAGTGTGCTGCCATCCCGCTATTTTTTTGCATAGTGCCCTATGTAAGCAATAGCGAGTTTGGGTGGGGCATCATTGTCATACGGTTTTTGATTGTGGTGAAAATTTGGGAGTGAACTCATAGGACGCCTACCCCTCCACTCGTAAAGTTTCACCACATCGGAGGCTGGATGTGCGGGACAGTGCGTTGCCACCCACTATTTTCTCCATAGCGCCCAAGGAGTTTCCTTTGCAAAAAAAGCAGGTTTGGGTGGGGCATCATTATCATACAACGTTTTATGGTGGTGAAACTTTGTGAGAAAATCCAAGGGGCTCCTACTCCACCACTTGCAAAGTTTCACCACCATCGAACACCGGATAGGCAAGACGATGTGTTGCCACCCGTTGTCTTTCACATAATGCCCAAGGGCTCCCCTATGCAAAAAATAGGGGAATGGGGTGGGACATCATTATCATAGAGTGCCCAAAGGTGGTGAAACTTTGTGAGAATTCCATGGGACTACTACCCCTCCACTGCGCAAACTTTCACCACCATCAAAAACCGGATGGGCGGGACGGTGTGTTGCCACCCGCTATCTTTCGCATAGCGCCAAAGGGGTTCCCTATGCAAAAAATAGTGGGATTGGGTGGGGCATCATTATCATAAAGTCTCCAAAGGTGGTGAAACTTTGTGAGCCAGTCCACAAGGCTCCTACCCTTACGCTCGCAAAGTTCCACTACCATCAGATGCTGGATGGGCAGGACAGTGTGTGGCCACCCGCGCTATTTTTTTGCATAGTGCCCAAGGGGTCCCCTATGCAAAGAATAGCAAGCTGGGGTGGGACATCATAGGCCTCCTACCCCTCCGATTGCAAAGTTTCAGGACCATCGCACACCGGATGGGCAGGATAGTGTGATGCAACCCGCTATTTTTTCCATAGTGCCCAAGGGGTCCCCTATGCAAAAAATAGCGGGTTTGGGTGGGGTATCACTATCATATAGCATCCAATGGTGGTAAAAATTTGCAAGTGGGTCCATGGGGCTTCTACGCCTTTGCTCCCAAACTTTCACCACCATCGGACGCCGGATGGACGAAACAGTTTGTTGCCACCCGCTATTTTTTGCACAGTGCTGCCTGAAAGATCCCTGCCCCCTCCGCGCAACGGATTCGGGGTGCTAGCAATGGAAGTAGCACTTCTTACGCATGGTAGGGTCCCTCACTCGAGGCCTTGCCCCCACGGATATCCGTACTACAGAGGGACTAATCCCTTGGTTCTTCAAAAACCAAACCCTAAAAAACTCCCCCCTACCGGAAAGTATGGGCGATTCCTCCAGGATATTTGTACTCTAACGTAGTCAAGGTCATTACTGACCAAACTGATCCAACCAAACCTGTGAATCACTCGGTGAATTACTAGAAATTCCTCTTTTGCTAATTACTATTTATGCATAAACATAAAAAACAAATTTTCCATGATTATAATGAGAATCATTCAATTAATCTAGGATGATTAATCCTAGGATATGGTAGGCAGTCCTCTTTTCATATTATGAATGAAAATGATTTATGTGTTAATTTTTTAAAAATTTCACCATAGCTCCACTGCTATTACTGATAATTCTCAATAATTTGAAAGCATAAAGTTTAGTAATATCCCTATGATTAGAATAACCATTAATTGGATCAATATCCAATTATGGGCTTGATTCTTAATTTTTCCATAAATTAAATAGCATAAAAGCATTAAAAAGCCACTTAATTGACCTCAATTTGACAAGCATAGAAATTACTTTTAGACTAGAGAATTGCTTCATGAGAATCTTCATTTGAATATAGAATAGGTCATAGGAATGACCATTCTTTGGGGGAGAGAGAGACATGCTTTAAAAAAACATTTAATTTAAGCATAAATGAAAATTTATGTATTTTATCACGACAATTCATTAAAGAACTTCAATTGTATTATAAAGCCATTCAATTGAATGCTTCTCAAGCTTGAGACCTGGGGTTGAGAAGAGAAGAAACATTTGGAGATTAAAGAAAAAAGACCATAAACCACATTTTACCTCCTCCATTGCTTGATTCTTTGATCAAAGTAGAGGCCCCCAACCAATCAATTGGTTTGGTATGTTGATGAAGTCTCCAAGGAAGATTGAAGAGAGAGAGAGAAGCTCCAATCTCTTCAATTTGTAGAGGATACTAGAAAATATCATTATTTCAGTATAATACTGGCATGGTATAGTTTCCATATTTTTTTACAAAGGGCTAAGGATCTATTTATAGGTGAGGGAGGCCTCTAACCAAGTCCAACTTGTTTCTAGAATTTTCCAGGTTCAGTTTGGTTGAAGTTGGACAAGATTTGGACCTAGTTTGGCTCCCTTTTGATTTGGTTTGATCCAGGAGAGAGGAGAGATAAAAATATCACAATATTTTTGAGTTTAAATCTCCACCACACATGTGAAATAGGCACCTCCTTGAAAAGCCCCCTTCTCCTTACCAAGGTATCAAAATTGAATCATTATACCCAAAATATCTCATTTTTTTAGTAATATTCATAGTTTTTTACTAATAAACCTTGTCCTTAGGTGGTCAACTCTTCATCCTATGTGAGTATTTACTCATTTTTTGGGGTTTTTCTTTTAATTCTTCAATTTATCTCCTCCCTACATTTGGATTAATCCTATTGGTCCATAAGAATCTTAATTGGACCATAAAGTTTTTTTTGAATTTTTCTTTCACGGGAAACCATTTTAGACAGTAGGAGGATTTTAATATCAAAAATATCTCAATTTTGGATTACCTCTCTCTAAACATTTTCTCTCTCCAGGTCAAAACACGGTAAAAGAGAATCTTTCTTCTATTTCAAAGAGGGGAATAATTACAAGATCAGAAGGGGAGGTTCTTACACCTGCACACCTCAAAAGCTGGAGGGAGGAATCTTACATCCTACCCCACTTAAAAAATGCGAGATGTCCTCATCTCGTAGGTGGAGTATGATCTCTTTCATCTTCGGGTTGTTGCAAGATCAGGGTGTCCAGTTTTATCCAGTTTATGCTGGACTGGGACAATGCTTGGAGAGCAAATTTTTGGGGGCAAGGTACTTAAAATGAGATCAAGCAAATAATAGAAAATACGCTTGCCCTTAAACTAATCCAATATAACTTAAATTAATATAAATTAGTCTAATTAATCAAAATTAATAAAAAATATGATGAAATGATAAACAAATGATCTTTCCATACTTATAGTGATCCAATTTATTTTTCCATAGATGCACCATTACAAGTACACTAGTCCCTATAGGTTTTAGATGATTCACATCAAAAATGTAATTTTACTAATTAGATTATTAATATTTGCAGGCCTTCTGATAGTCTGGAAGAATTTTGAAAAAGTGATCATTAAAAATCCAACCATTGGATTTGTAATTTTTACTAACCAACCACATTATTCTAATGTCTCAGTATCTACCCACTCTTTTGATCTACAAGATTGAGGATTTTAAGTGATAGCTATTGTGGGTACAAAAAGTGGTGTATATTATAACACTTTAAAGACCTTGAAATATTTAAAGAAAATAGACAAATATCTTAAAATTTTCTCAAAAAATCAAGTTAAGCTCCATATTATGTGAAGATCTAAGGTACAAAGTGGGAATCTCATATGAGTTTATATGTAAAAGATATTAGGATTTTATGGAATCAGTTCAAATTTGGGACAGGGTGTATACATTAACTTTGTACCTAAGAAAATGAGGACTTTTGACTATCTAATGCTTAATCAAATTATGCAAATATATTTCCAACTTTGAATATGATGTTCCAACAAAAGAACTTGAAATGAAATTCCTTCATTTACTAGGAGAGATTAGCCACTAAAGGTAAACAAATGCCTGTTTTTTTACTATTTACAGGATGCCTGAGTGGACAAAACTGGGCACCCTGATCTTGCAACCACCCCTTCTTCTTCTTCAATCACTTCCAACGTTACTGCCTTGGAAGTGGACGGCTGATTTGGGAGCATATCTCTTTGACTTCCCCTATTCTAAGAAGGCGAAGGTCTTGCATTACTTTGGATTAAAACTATTGGCTGGTTAGAGGAGGGTCTACCTCTGGGATTTCTGTGATTTTGGCGGAAAGAAACCTGATTACTCTGGAAGGAAGGAGCTGGAGTCTGGAATCTTAATCCCTGATTTTTTCGCCCTGAAAACCTTGTTCCAAAAGGAGTTGGGCAATCCATACTGCGATGTCCAAATCCTTGTTATAGCATTTCACTCCCTTGTTCAAGGGTGGAACTTCTGAAGTTGAATTCCAAGGGATTGAGTTCCGAGAAAAGGACATTTCGTCCATTCTGGAACTTTCCATATCCTGGGCTTGACCCTTATATCTCTTAGACGGTGGAAGGTTGGAATCACCTTCTAGAGCTAAGAACCGTTTGAAAGGTGATGGTGTGCGAAACCTTGACATCAAAGGCCTTGGCAAAATCCTTCGCCATCCGCACTACTTTGGCCATGGAAACTGGCTTGGCATTCTTCACTAGGATATTCAAAGGTTCGTTTAGTCCCCGAATGAACCTGGGCATCAGCTGTTCATCCAGCGGTGGCGAGTATTTGAGGAGGAGAGCGAACACTTGGTGATATACTTAAATAGTTCTGCTCCCCTGGGTTAACGCTAAGAATTCGTTCATCTTTGTTTCCAAAAAGTCCGGAGGAAAGAATCTCTTCCTTAGGTAAATTTTGAGATCACTCCATGTCTAAGTGTTTTGATCCACACGGTTTGTCTCGCACTGGTTTCTCCATGCTAATCTGGTTATTTCTACTATCTTCAGCCTTGCAAGAGCCATTTTGCTCTTCTCATTGTACCTGGTGACATCAAAGTACTCTTCCATTGCTTTGATCCACTTCTCCATAGTCTCGCCCAAGTTTTCCCCTTCAACCTTGAAAAGGTCTAGGCTGCGATCTATGAAGAGTTTTACAAACATCCAAGTCGAGCTCTTTCTCATCGAGTTGGGGGTTATCATTCCTACCACGACGACCTCGATCCATGATCCTATCAATACGAAAATTCTTGTTAAGTTCTTTTATTTACCATTCAAATCCGACTTTAGATCCAACTGATTCTGGGGTTCTTTAGATTGGTCAGCTCTCCACAGAATCATGGGATGAAGATCCCTTATATAGAACTCATCATCAGATAATAATTCACTCAAATCATAACATTCAAATCCTTATCACAATAATGGTCCATTAGACCAAACTTTGTATCTGAACAATCCTCTACGGGAATTTTCAATTGTACAGATTTTAAATTTGACATCCCTTAACTTGATCCAATGGGTCAAGTGTTAACAGCAGTAATCTGTCATTAGCACAATTCACCAATCTCATAGTGATTTTCTGAAGTCATTAACGTCATTCCAGTTACAAACATCATCATAGAGACTCGCCCCATTCATCCTCATTGTGGTTTTGCTTAGCTTATTACATTTCAACTAAAATTCAAGAATCATCATTTTTCAATCAGAATCCAAATCAACTCATCAGTTCTCAACTAGAATTTTAAATCATATCAACCACATTCGAATTCATCATCTGGATAGCATTTTTGCTTATAATTTCAATTCTTATATTTACTCGTATATAGTGCCAGTAAAGAGCTACAGTTATATCCTCGGTATATACGGGTAGTCACGGTCCTTGGAATTATAAGGTAAATACCATCATGACTAGTCCTCAAGCAAGTCAGGGATTTCAATACAATTGCAGAACTTCATTTGAAGACCCACTTCCAATTTTATGAATCTTCATTCTGAATATCAATTTGTATGAATTTTATCATACAATTATAACTTTTTATTGTTACTTCACAAATTTTTTACATTTTTGGCTTTTCAGTTGATCCACTTTAGCTAGTTCTCTCTGATACCAGCTGAAAGATCCCTGCCCCCCTCCGCGCAATGGATTCGGGGTACTAGTAGCCGAAGTAGCACTTCTTGGGCGGGGCAGGGTGCCTCACTCGAGGCCTCCCCCCCACGGATATCCAGACAAGAGACTGATCCCTTGGTTCTTCAAAAATAGAACCCAGAAAAACATCCCCCTATCGGAAAGTATGGGCGATTCCTCTAGGATATTTGTACTCTAATGTAGTCAGGGTCATTATACTGACCAAACTGATCCGACTGAACCTGTGAGTCACTTGGTTAGATCAAGGAAGAAACTTGCACTTGGATCATAGAAACCAATGCTTTTTTCCCCATCGAGAGGCACAGCCGTTGATTCTTTTTCCATAGAACAATTACTATCTGGGATTTACTTCATCCATCATACTATAATAGAATTGAGTTTCATTTTACGGATCCATCAGTCTAGCCTAACCCCATCCAGCCCCATGGGTTAGCAAACCGCCCACCAACCACTGTAGTGATGGGATCCAATTAGGAATTTGGTTAGTTTTTTTCCTAGGTACCACGGAAAAGAGATCCCAGGCCCCCTACCCGGATATTCATGTAAATTTAATGCCACTTACACCAGTTTCACACCCAATATGAAATTGCCTTTTTCACTGATTCAGCTATCTTTAAAACAATCATTTAATGAAACCATAGTGTCACTGATCATAATCGTCCAAAATATCCGGTTGAATCCTTATTTCCAATCATTCCTTCATCAGTGTAACTATGGCATCATTGGCAACCAGAACGCTCACCACCTATCCACTGAGGGGCCTTTTCGATAGTTCCTAGCTCATAGTAACTGGCAATATATTCACATATCAAAAATGGAATCTCCGTTGAAGATCACCGAGATCAACCAATAGATCCATAGAAAAGAGCCATGGACTCATCCGTTGAGGACCAGCAAGGTCAATCAACCAGATCCATACCCGAATTCAGAAAACAACTCTTACTCCTTGTTCCAATATCTGGTGAAACTTTGCGAGCAAGTCCATGGGGCTCCTAACTCTCTGTTGCAAAGTTGCACCACCAATGACCGTTAGATGGGCAGGACGATGTGTTGCCACCCGCTATTTTTTTTGCATAGTGCTCAATGGGTTCCCTATACAAAAAATAGCGGGTTTCGGTGGGGCATAATTTTCATACGGTATACGATGGTGGTAAAACTTTGTGAGCAGTCCATGGGGCTACTACCCCTCCACTCGTAAAGTGCCCATGGGATGTCGGATCGGTGGGACAATGTGTTGCCACCCTCTATTCTTTCGCATAGTGCCATGGATGAAAAGATGCAGGGGGGAAGAGAGCTTGAGCTCTTGCAAGCACACACACACACACTCACAAAACCCTAATAGAGAACACACAAGGTGAGAGGCTGAAATCTTCTTCTTCTCTACTCAACACTCAACACACCATATACAAGAATAAGAGTATACACAATATGAAAGGTACTCAACCAATACATACACGGGTTCTCTATAGTGTGAACCCGACTAAATGAGCTGGCGCTATAACTATGCCAGTCTCTAGAATGGCTGTCACACAGCCTGTCATCCCACTGGTCGCATATCACCCAAGATCTCACCAACCATGCCAGTGGTGTAAGTATGGGGGATAGAAGATGCAGGGGGGAAGAGAGCTTGAGCTCTTGCAAGCACACACACACACTCACAAAACCCTAATAGAGAACACACAAGGTGAGAGGCTGAAATCTTCTTCTTCTCTACTCAACACTCAACACACCATATACAAGAATAAGAGTACACACAATATGAAAGGTACTCAACCAATACATACACGGGTTCTCTATAGTGTGAACCCGACTAAATGAGCTGGTGCTATAACTATGCCAGTCTCTAGAATGGCTGTCACACAGCCTGTCATCCCACTGGCCTCATATCACCCAAGATCTCACCAACCATGCCAGTGGTGTAAGTGTGGGGCCTATCCCCCAGGCGGGTCATCAGTGGCCACCGCCTCACTAGACGAGCTCGATATCTCTACACTCCCCCTCGAGCTCAACTCCATCTCATGTACGCTAAGCGAAGCCCTGAATCTGCGGAGCTTCTCTGTACCGGCTTTGGTGAAGATGTCAGCTACCTGATCCTCTGTGCTGACATAAACAAGGTCAAGGTCTCCTGCTAAGACCTTCTCTCTGACGAAGTGGTAGTGGACCTCTATGTGCTTCGTACGAGCATGAAAGACTGGGTTCCTGGCCAAATGTATACTGCTAATGTTGTCACAGAAAATGACAACTTGTCTATCCACTGATAGACCCAAATCTGCAAGTAGCTTTCTCAACCAAGCTACCTCACATGCTGCCATAGCAGCTCCTCTATACTCGGCCTCTGTACTCGATAGAGCAACCGTAGGCTGCTTCTTGCTGCTCCAAGTCACAACAGCACTCCCCAAAGAAAACATGAATCCACTGGTAGATCTTCTATCTGAGATACTACCAGCCCAATCAACATCTGTGTACCCATGTACACATATCTCTGTCCCAGTCTCATAGAATAGTCCACAATGCAAAGTAGACCTCACATACCTCAGTATGTGTCTCACTGCATCCAAATGCGGTTTCCGTGGAACCTGCATAAACTGACTCACCAACCCAACAGTATAGCTCAAATCTGGTCTGCTGGTGATCGTCATGTAGATCAAACTTCCTACTATGCGTCTGTACATAGTAGGATCCTCCAAGATCTCTCCTGAATCTGCACTCAACTTGCCATTCTGATCCAATGGCACAGAAATAGGCTTACAGCCTGTCATACCATACTTGGACAACATGTCCAAGCCATACTGTCTCTGCACAGTAATCCAATACCATGTGGTGACCTAATCACCTCAATGCCCAAGAAATATCTGAGCTCCCCCAGATCCTTCATCTAAAACTTCTGTCTAAGCAGGATCTTTACATTAAAGATCTCTGCATCATGGTCCCCCGTAATGATCAAGTCATCTACATAGATGACAACAAGCACAACTCCTCTATCACCATGTTTCACATACAGCGAGAAATCTGCATTGGCTACATGAAAGCCAATAGTGACAAGATATTCAGAAATCTTGTCAGACCATGCTCTTGGTGCTTGTTTTAAGCCATACAAGGCTTTCTTCAACTTGCAAACATGCTCAGGGTGACCCACATCCTCATATCCAGGTGGCTGCAACATATACACCTCTTCTTGCAAATCCCCATGCAAGAATTCATTCTTTACATCCATCTGATGTAAAGACCATTGCTTTGACGCAGCCACTGCTATCACAACTCTCACCGTTGCCATCTTGGCAACTGGGCTGAAAGTTTCCTCATAATCAATCCCATATGTCTGTGCATATCCTTTGGCTACCAATCTAGCCTTGTACCTGTTTATACTTCCATCACTGTTATGTTTAACTTTGTACACCCACTTGCATCCAATGGCTTTCTTGCCTTCAGGCAATTGCACTAAATCCCAAGTCTCATTTCCATATAGTGCATCCATCTCCTCATCCATAGCTTTCTCCCAACACACATTTCCAATAGCCTCATCAATGCATGTGGGCTCAACAATCTGCATAACCTTTGCCATATATGCATAGTGATGTGCCACATAACCATCATAAGTAAACATCTGCACAGGGTTCTTCACTCTCCCAGATCTTCGCAGCTTTTCATTCATGGCTTCCATAGCCTTCTTTACACCAGGTGTTCTCATAGCTGGGATCCCAAGCTCCTCATCAAGGCTCATATCTGAGCCACTAGACTCTCCATCAACATGAGAATGCCCTGCAGAAATGTCAGGCATACCAAGGGGCTCAACTACTTTCTCTTTTCCTTTACGTGATGTACTAATCACATTTGCAGGACTGGTATTATGACGCAGCCTGCCACTCCATGGTCTATCAACAGACCCACTAGATGAGGACTCTCGTGGTCCACTCAAAAACTGTGAGATTGCTGACCTGCATTCTGTGCAACCACACTTCCACTCACATTAGCCCCAACAGCTTCCTTTTCAGCAGCATACCAGCTGCTCATCTCATCAAAGACAACATCCCTGCTTACCCTCAACTCACGTGTAGCAGGGTTATAACACCTGTATCCCTTTTGCTCAAGGGAGTATCCAATAAACACACATTTTTCAGCTTTTGGATCGAGCTTAGTTCTCAGCTCATCTGGCACATGCACATATGCAATGCATCCAAAGACTTTCAGATGAGACAAATCTGGTTTTCTGCCAGTAAACGTCTCCTCTGGAGTTACATCATGTATGGCTGCAGTTGGAGTCCTGTTCATGATGTATACTGCTGTAGAAACAGCCTCAGCCCAATAGCAATGCGGCATATTCTTCTCTTCCATCAATGCTCGCGCAATCTCAGCAATGTGCCTGTTTTTTCGCTCAGCAACTCCATTTTGCTGCGGAGTGTATCTACATGTAAACTATCTCCGAATACCATTCTTCTTCAAAAATTCAGAGAACTCATTGGAGAAGTACTCTCTCCCTCCATCTGACCTTAGGCACTTTACATATTTCCCTGTTTGCTTTTCAACCAAAACTCTGAAATTCTGAAAGTGAGTGAACACCTCACTCTTCTCCTTCATGAAATATACCCACACTTTCCTTGTGTGGTCATCAATGAAAGTCACATAATACCTCCAGCCTCCCATAGATATGGTCTTCGTAGGACCCCATACATCTGAATGCACAACATCTAGTGCATTTCTGCTCACATATGTGTTACGTGGAAACACATGCTTTGTTTGCTTCCCAAATTGGCATGCTTCACATATTTTCTGCATACCTTCCACTTTAAATTTTGGCAGCCCTGTCACAATTCCTTTTGTCTGCATAGACTTCAATCTCTGCACATTTACATGTCCAATCCTTTTATGCCATATGTCTATGTCTGCAACAATTCCTAAACCATTTGCAAACATCGCAGCACTCATTTCAGGCATGTCTACATTCAACGTAAACATTCTGCCCACTCTGTTGCCTTTTGCAACCAACCTGCACTTGTCTTTGAAATCTTCAACATAACACCCATCAGGGTTAAACCGAACCTGCAAACCTTGCTCAATCATCTGGCCAACTGAAACTAGATTCTTTGTTATGTTCGGTACATGAAGTACATCTGCAAGGTACTTCACTTTGCCATCCTGCATAGACAATGGCACATCTCCAACGTGGGCAATTGGATGAGCAGTGTCATCCCCTGTTTCCACAAAACCTGGTCTTTCCGGGTTTTTCATCTCCTTGAACCACTCCCCATGACTCGTCACTCATGTGGTTCGAAGCACCTGAATCCACATACCATACATTATCTTTTTGTGCTGCATCAACATTTTCAGACATGGCATTCACGACATGCTGCATAACAAACAACCTTTCATTATCCTCATTATTTCTGCTTGAGGATGCATAGTTGTTTTGCTGCACTTTCCCATTTTGCATGTCAGCCTGCTTCTTATAACATTCTGCCTGCACATGTCCAGGCTTACTACAATAATAGCATTCACGTGCATCATTATATTGCCTTTGCCAATTTCCACGGCCTCTTTGACTCCCCCTGTCTCTGAATTTGCCTCTTCCACCTGCGTGTTGTTGTTGTTGTTGTTGATTCTGGGACTGTTGTTGTTGCTGCTGCTCTGCTGGCCATAATTCTGATTACCTGTTCGGCCACCTCCTTGACCGCGTCCACGGCCTCCTCTACCTCGTCCTCTTCCTGAACTCGTGTAGAAGGCCTCTTGCTCTGAACTGTTTTTGCTTTGTGAAGACTGTTGGTCTTCACCCAAGTTCTTCTCTTCGATAATCAGCATAGACACCAAATCTGTAAAGTTGGGAATGTTTTCCCGAGTCTGAATAGACGTCTTGAACGCCTTGTATTGTGGCCCGAGACCACGTAGACAGACTTCCACCTTGTCATCATCATCTACTGACACACCAATAGATGCAAGGGATTCCACAATACCCTTTATCTTCAGCGCATAGTCATTCACAGACATGCTCTTTTTCTCCACAGTATGAAGTTCATTCTTCAACTGTATCTTGCGTGCCTTGGTATTTGTTTCATAAAGCTTTACCAAGGTGTCCCACGCCTCCTTGGGGGACTTGGCATCCTGAATGTGCTCAATCATGGTGTCCTGTATACTAATGGATAGCCAATACATAACCTTCCTAGCTCCTTGGTTCCAGTCTTTAAACTCTTTCACATCTGCAACAGTCGGGTTTATATCCGGTATCTCCGATGCCTCTTCATGCTCACCTTCTATGTAGTCCCAATAGCCTTTTCCCATCAGGAAATTCGTCAACCTGAACCTCCAAACATGGAAGTTATTCTTATCAAGCTTCTCAGCCACAATCTGAGTTATCCCATCATTTGACATCTTGCCAAACACACAATTTTACCAGAACCTGCACTCTGGTTTTTCTGCACAAACTGCTGTATTTTCTGCACAGCGGTACTGTAGTACTCTCAAATGTCACAACCAGTGACTTCAATGTGCATACATACACCCAATGGTAACTGTAGACCTCTTTGAAGCACCCACAGTGTCTGCACAGTCAATCTGTCTTCCTGCAGTTCTTAAAACAGAGTTCTGCAGAGAATCGATGACTTACCCGCAGTGCTCGAAATCGCCTGCTTTCTGAAAAACGGAGGTCCAGACGCGCCCGAAACGCGTTTTCGGCCCGTAAATCTCTGTCCTATAGCTTTACTCCCGCGAAGAAAGCTCCTCAATCAGAGATCGTTTGCCGGTGCCTCCCGTAGAGCTCTCGACAAGGGTGTAGTCACCAACACAATAGGGAAGAGTAGTTGAAGCTCTTACCCTTGTACCGCTTCTTGTGGTTCTCTTGCTTGCAGCTCAGTCCTTAGCACGAACCAGGCTCTGATACCATGAAAAGATGCAAGGGGGAAGAGAGCTTGAGCTCTTGCAAGCACACACACACACTCACAAAACCCTAATAGAGAACACACAAGGTGAGAGGCTGAAATCTTCTTCTTCTCTACTCAACACTCAACACACCATATACAAGAATAAGAGTACACACAATATGAAAGGTACTCAACCAATACATACACGGGTTCTCTATAGTGTGAACCCGACTAAATGAGCTGGCGCTATAACTATGCCAGTCTCTAGAATGGCTGTCACACAGCCTGTCATCCCACTGGCCGCATATCACCCAAGATCTCACCAACCATGCCAGTGGTGTAAGTGTGGGGCCTATCCCCCAGGCGGGTCATCAGTGGCCACCGCCTCACTAAACGAGCTCGATATCTCAACAATGGAGTCCCCTATGAAAAAAATACGAGATTTGGGTGAGGCATCATTATCATACAGTGTCCGCTCTGCTAGTGGAACTTTGCAAATCAGTTCCATGGGGCTACTAACCCTCCTCTTACAAAGTTTCACCACCATTGGGGGTGGGAGGGTGTGTTGCCACCCGCTATTTGTTTCCGATTCCCAAGGGGTCTCCTTTGAAAAAAAATAGTGGGTTTGGTGGTCAAACTTTGCGAGCGGTTCCATGGGGCTACTACCCCTCCATTTGCAAAGTTTCACCAAACCATCAAACACTAGTAGATGGACGGGACGGTGTGTTACTATGCGTGTGTTACTATGCGCTATTTTTCTGCATAGTGCCCCAAGGGGTCCACTATGCAAGAAAAAGAGAGTTTGGGTGGGGCATCACTGTCATATGGTGTCCAATGGTGGTGAAACTTTGGGAGTGGGTCCATGGGGCTCCTACCCCTCCACTTGCAAAGTCTCACCACCATCGAATGCCAGATGGGGGGGACGGTGCCACCCGCTATTTTCCGCATTGCATCCAAGGGGTTCCCTATGAAAAAAATAGCGGGTTTGGGTGGGGCATCATTATCATACGATGTCTAATGGTGGTGAAACTTTGTGAGTAGATCCACGGAGATTGTACACCTACACTCACAAAGTTTCACCACCATCGGACATCGGATGGGTGGGACGGTAAGTTGCCACCCGCTATTTTTTTACGTAGTGCCCAACGGCTCCCCCTATGCAAAAAATAGCGGGTTTCGGCGGGGCATCATTATCATATAGTGTGCGATGGTGGTAAAACTTTGGGAGAGGTCCATGGGGAAGCTACCCCTCCACTTGAAAAGTTTAACCACCATCAGACGTCGAATGGGCGGGACGGTGTGTTGGCACCCGCAATCTTTCATATAGCACCCAAGGGGTTCCCTATGCAAAAATACTAGGTGTGGTGTTTGAATGGTGGTGAAACTTTGTTAGAATGTCCATGGAACTACTACCCCTGCGCTTGCAAAGTTTCACCACCATCGGCGGATGTTAGATGGGTGGGACAGTGCAACCGCTATTTTTTCGCATAGTGCCCGAGGGATCCCCTATGCAAAAGATATCGGGTTTGGATGGGGCATCGTTGTCATATGGTGTCCATGGTGGTGAAACTTTGCGAGTGGGTCAATGGGGCTACTACCCCTCCACTTGCAAAGTTTCACCACCATCGGACACCACATGGACGAGACGGTGTGTTGCCATCCACTATTTTTTTGGATAGTGCCCAAGGGGTCCCCTATGCAAGAAATAGTGAGTTTGGGTAGGGCATCATCCTCATACAATGTCTGAAGATAGTGAAACTTTGGGAGCAGCGGGTCCATGCGGCTCTTATCCCTCCACTCGCAAAGTTTAATCACCATCGGATGTCGGATAGGCAGGATGGTGTGTTGCAACCCGTTGTTTCAGTAGTGTCTAAGGGGTTGCCTATGTAAAAAATAACGGGTTTGGGTGGGGCATCATTATCATATGGTGTTGGATGGTGGTGAAACTTTGCAAAGATCCATGGGGCTGCTACCCCTCCACTGACAAAGTTTCTCCACCAATCGGACACCAGATGTGCTGGATGGTGTGTTGCCACCCGTTATGTTTTTGTATAGTGCAAAAGCCTCCCCTATGCAAAAAAATAGCAGGTTTCAGTGGGGCATCATTATCATACAGAGTCCAAAGGTGGTGATACTCTGTGAGCCGCTTATGCTCGCAATGTTTCACCACTATCAGACGCCAGATGGCTGGACAGTGTTGTGTGGCCACTGGCGCTATTTTACGATGGTGGGGTATGATTATCATACGGTGTCCGATGGTGGTGAAACTTTGTGGGCAATCCATGGGGCTGCTACCCTCCGCAACGTTTCACCACCCCATCAGACATCGAATGGGCGGGGCGGTGTGTTGCCACCCGCTATTTTTCGCATAGTGCCCAAGGGGTCCCCTATGCAAAAAAAAATGGGATTGGGTGGGGCATCATTATCATACAGTGTCCGAAGGTGGTGAGACTTTGTGAGCCGGTCTATGGGGATCCTACCCTTACGCTTGCAATGTTTCACCACTATGAGATGCTGGATGGGTTGGAAAATGTGTGGCCACCCACGCTATTTTGTTTGCATAGTGCCCAAGTGGTCCCCTATGCAAAGAATAGCGGTGGTTTGGGTTGAGGAATCATTATCATACGATGTCCAATGGTTGTGTAGCTTTGCAAGTGGGTCCATGCAACTTCTACTCTTGTGGTCACAAACTTTCACCACTATGGGTGGGACGATGTGTTGCCACCTGCTATTTTTTGCATAGTGCCCAAGGGGTCCCCTATGCAAAGAATGGCGGGTTCGGGTGGGGAATCATTATCATACGGCATCTGATGGTCATAAAACTTTACGAGTGGGTCCATGGGGCTCCAATATGATGTGGATGTGTATGTGAAAGAATGTGATGTGATGTAAAGAGATGGGATGTGACATGAATATATGTGGATGTGAAGTGATAGATATGAATGTACAAATAGATGTGGGTAGTCGTACGTATGAACGATTGGGTGGATGTTTATGAATGAGATATGATGTGGATAGATGTGATGTGATGTTATGTTATGTATGTGAAAGGATGGTGATGAGAGTGAATGTGATGGGAATTGGGATATGAATGGATAAGATGTGAATGAATGTGATGTGATGAGATGTGGAGATGGGTAGATGCGAGTGGATGAGATCTAATATAAGGATAGATGAGGAAAGATGTGATGAGATGAAAATGATGTGATTGGATGAGGATGGGAATACATATGAAATGGATGAGAATGGGAATACATATGAAATGGATGTGATTTAAATAATGTGGATTGATGTGGAACAATGTGGAAAGACGAGAGTTCATTATAGAAACTGTAATTATGACCTGTTTAATGACTATTTTATGTCAAGAATGCTGGGGAAGTATTTTGATCGTCTTGTGAATGAGGTCGTAGTGGACACCTAATCTGATAAAGTTGCAACAACTGACGGAGAGTCAATGGAGGACGTCTTGCGTAGCAAGGTCGGTCGAGGTCTTGACCAGCCTCGGTTTGATTCAAATGGTGAGCTTCCGGTACGGTGGATGAGGTACCAAGGAAAGTGGCCTATGACTCAAGAACTAGGTCACCTGCGAAGGATCCTAGAGGGTGCTGACCATACGGTGCTCGGGCTCTGGGTCGCCAAAGATACCCACACGTGTGTCATGGAAGATATTGGAACAAGGAGTAAGAGTTTTTTTTTGAATTCGGGCATGGATCTGGTTGATTTACCTTGCTGGTCCTCAACGGATGAGTCCATGGCTCTTTATATGGATCTATTGGTTGATATTGCTGATCTTCAACGGAGATTCCATTTTGATTTTTATAAGTGAAAATATTTCCGGTTACTATGAGCTAGGACTATCGAAAGACCCCTGAGTGGACAGGTGGAGACAGTTCTTGTTGCCAATGATGCCATAGGTACACCGATGAAGGAAAAATTAGAAATTAGGATTCAACCGGATATTTTGGAGGACTATGATCAGTGACACTATGGTTTCATTAAATGATTGTTTTAAAGACATCTGAATCTATGAAAAAGGCATATAGGTGTGTAAGTGGTGTGACTAGTTTTAGGAGGCCCATGGATCTGCTAGATATGCTGGCAAAGTTGCCAAACCATCAGACACCGTATGATAATGATGTCCCACCCGAACCTGCCATTTTTTCATCAGGAACCCGCTCCGACACTATGCGAAAAATAGCGGGTGGCAACACTTCGTCCTAGCCATACGGCGTCTGATGGTGGTGAAACTTTGTGAGCAAAGGAGTAGAAGTCCCATCATGGACTTGATCGCAAAATTTCACAATGATCGGACACCGTATGATAATGATGCCCCACCCCAACCCGCTATTCTTTGCATAGGAGACCCCTTGGGCACTATGCGAAAAAATAGTGTGGGTGGCAACACACCATCCTGCCCATCCGTGTCAGATGGATGGTGGTGAAACTTTGCAAGGGGAAGGGTAGGAGCCCCATGGACTGGCTCACAAAGTTTCACCACCTCCGCACACCATATGATAATGATGCCCCACCCAATCCCACTATTTTTTACATACGGGACTCCTTGGGCAATATGCAAAAGATTGTGGGTGGCAACACACCGTCCCGCCCATCCGGTGTCTGATGGTGGTAAAACTTTACAAGTGGAGGAGTAGCAGCCCCATGGACCGCTCGCAAAGTTTCACAAACATTGCAGATCGTATGATAATGATGCTTCACCGAAACCTGCTATTTTTTGCATAGCGGGAACCCTTGGGCACTATGCAAAAACATTGCGGGTGGCAACACACCGTACCACCCATCCATTGTCCAATGCTAGTGAAACTTTATGCGTGGAGGAGTAGGGGCTCCATGGATCCGCTTGCAAAGTTTCACCACCATCGGACATCGTATGATGATGGATGAACCACCCAAACCCGCTATTTTTTGCACAGGGAACCCCTTGGGCACTATGTGGAAAATAGCGGGTGGCAACACACTGTCCCGCCCATCCGACACTCGATGGTGGTGAAACTTTGCATGTGGAGGGGTAGGATCCCCATGCACTATTCCCATAAAGTGTCACCACCATCGGACACCATATGACAATGATTCCCCACCCAAACTCACTTTTCTTGCATAGGGGCCCCTTGTGCACTATGCAAAAGAATAGCAGATAGCAACACACCGTCCCGCCCATCTGGTTTCTGATGGTGGTAAAAATTTGGGTGGAGGGGTAGTAGCCCCATGGACCTTCTCGCAAAATTTCACCACAAGCGACACTGTATGAAAATGATGCCTCACAGCCGAACCCACTATTTTTTACATAGGGGACCCCTTGGGCATTATGCAAAAAAATAGGGGGTGGCAACACACCATCCCACCCATCCGACGTCCAGTGGTGGTGAAAATTTGCAAGAGAAGGGGTAGTAGTCCCATGGAACCACTAGAAAATTTTCACCACCATCGTACACCGTATGATAATGATGCCTCACCCAAACCTCGTATTTTGGCATAGGGGACCCCATGGCACTATGCGAAAAAATAGCGGGTGGCAACACACCATCCCACCCATCCGACATCCCATGGGCACTTTGAGAGTGGAGGGGTAGAAGCCCCATGGACCTCTCACAAATTTTTACCACCATTGTACACCGTATATGATAATAATGCCCCATTGAAACCTGCTATTTTTGCATAGGTAACCCATTGGGCACTATGGAAAAAAATAGTAGCAACACATCGTCCCGCCCATCCGGCGTCCATGGTGGTGAAACTTTGCGAGCAAAGGGTTAGAAGCCCCATGGAATTGCTTGCAAAGTTTCACCACTATCGAACACCGTATGACACTGATGCACCACCAAAACCTGCTATTTTTGCATAAGAAACCCCTTGGGCACTTTGCGAAAAATAGCGGGTGTGGCAACACACAGTTCCGCCCATCCGACGTCTGCTGGTGGAAAGGGGTAGAAGCCCCATGGATTTTCTTGTAAAGTTTCACCACCATTGGATGCCTTATTATAGTGATACCCCACCCAAACCCATTATTTTTTGCATAGGGAACCCCTTGGGCACTATGCAAAAAATAGTAGGTGGCATCACAGCGTCCCACCCATCCGGTGTCCATTGGGCGGCGGTGAAACTTTACGAGAAGAGGGTTAGTAGCCTCATGGACCCACTCGTAAAGTTTCAGGACATCAGACACCGTATGATAATGATGCCCCGCCCAAACCCGCCATTTTCTGCATAGCAGACCCCTTGGGTACTATGCGAAAAACTGCGAAAAATAGCGGGTGGCAACACACCGTCCCACCAATCCGGCGTGCGCTAGTGGTGAAACTTTGTGAGAAGAAGAGTAGAAGTTCCATGGACCTACTCGCAAAGTTTCACAGCCATAGGACACCGTATGATAATGATGCCCCACCCTAACCCGCTATTCTTTGCGTAGGGGATGATAAAAAACAGGAGCAAGAAGGAACACACACAAGAGAAGCAAACCCTAATCCATATCCATCAACCATAAAGAAAGAAAGAAGTCATAGTCACCATCTCTCTCACACACACAAAAGGGAACACAACATAGTGTTATGTCCACACTACAAAGTAAACCTAATGTAATGTCCACACCACACATGACCAGCTGGACGCGGTCATAAACACACCACACGATATCTATCTACCATACTGTCACTCTGTCAGCACCCATGTGCTATCCTCCAGCTGTATATGAGCTTGACATTTCAACACTCCCCCTCAAGCTCGACATGCCCATCTCTAGGACTCCCAATCTAGTACGGAAATACTCGAACTTATCTTTACCAAGTGCTTTGGTAAAGATATCTGCAACCTGCTCATCTGTCTGCACATATGTCAAATCAACATGCCCATCTAGCACCTTCTCTCTGATGAAATGATAGTGGACCTCAATATGTTTGGTCCTGGCATGATAAACTGGGTTGCTAGCAAGCTGAATACTACTCATGTTGTCACAATGAATGACAACTCTCATATCACTCTGTATCCTGACATCATCTAGCAACTTTTTCAACCACATAGCCTCACATGCAGCTATGACTGCTCCACGATACTCTGCCTCTGTGGTAGATAAAGCAACTGTAGGTTGCTTTTTACTGCTCCAACTCACAGCTCCACTACCAAGGCTGAAAACATAGCCACTGGTAGATCTCCTGTCATATGCACTACCGGCCCAATCTGCATCTGTATATCCATAGACATGCATGTCTTTTCCTGCCTCATAGAAAAGACCATAATGCGCGGTAGTTTTGACATATCTCAGAATCCGTCTCACAGCATCCAAGTGAGGTTTACGAGGACTCTGCATAAACTGACTCACCAAACCAACTGCATAACTGATATCTGGCCTCGTAATGGTCATGTAGATAAGGCTACCAACCATTTTCCTGTACATGGTGATATCATCAAGCTCATCACCCAAATCAGCCCTAAGCTTCATGTTTTGCTCTAATGGTGTCAACATTGGTTTGCATGCTGTCATACCATACTTTGCCAGCATGTCAAGTGCATATTGCCTTTGCACCACCAAATATACCCTGGCTTGTTCTAATCACCTCAATGCCAAGAAAGAACCTTAAATCTCCAAGGTCTTTCATATCAAACTCTTTGCATAAAGAGGCCTTAACCTCATCAATGCCTTTCCCACAATCACCTGTGATAATCAAATCATCAACATATATGACTATCATCACGATACCATCATGTGTCTTCTTCACATAAAGTGAAGAGTCTGCATTTCCAACCACAAATCCAATACTGACAAGATATCTGCTGATCTTGTCACTCCAAGCACGAGGTGCTTGCTTCAAACCATAGATTGCTTTCTTTAACCTGCAAACAAAAGTCGGATATTTTGGATGTACATATCCTTCTGGCTGTTCCATGTACACCTCTTCTTGTAGTTCACCATTCAAAAAAGCATTTTTGACATCCATTTGATGTAAAGCCCAACCTTTTTGTGCTGCTAGTGCAATGATAGACCTCACTGTAGCCATCTTAGCCACTGGGCTGAAAGTTTCATCATAATCAAGACCATAAGTTTGTGCATATCCTTTAGCGACCAGCCTTGCCTTATGTCTCTCTAGGCTGCCATCTGACTTGCACTTTACCTTATACACCCATTTGCATCCAATTGCATTCTTTCCTTGAGGTAACTCAGCCAATTCCCATGTATCATTTTTGTCCAAAGCATCCATCTCTTCATCCATGGCTTTCTGCCATACATGCTCTCCAATAGCCTCTGTATAGCATGTAGGTTCCACATGCTTTACCATAGATGTCATGTATGCATAGTGCATAGCAAAATCTCTATATGTCAATCTTTCCACTGGATATCTGACTCTCTGTGATCTCCGCAATGCATGCGGGTCACTCTGTACACCTGTAACTCGAGCATGTGGTGGCACATATCTGTCCTGCCTAGCACCAGGTGTGCGTACAACAGGTATCTCGAGCTCCTCATCCAAACTCTTTGAGCTAGAGGACTCATAGCCTGTGATTCCAATTCCTTCGACTTTCTTCTTGCCTTTATCCATAGCACTACTCCCAGTGCTCACACTCTCATGCCTCAATCGTCCTGACCATGGACGTACACTGCTACTACTCTCAGCTTCTGCTGCTGGCCCAGACATAGTAGTAGAGCTAGAACTTACTTGTGATGGCAAGTTCACAGGTACATTAGCCTCAAGTGTGTCAATGACTCCCTCATCTCTTGCTTTGTACCAACTAGCAAGCTCATCAAACACCACATCACGTGAGATGACTACTTGTCTAGTTTGAGGGTTATAACATTTGTAAGCCTTTCGATCCTGTGCATATCCAACAAATACACATTTCTCTGCCTTAGGATCCAACTTCCGTCTTCTTTCATCAGGCACATGAACATAAGCTACACATCCAAAGACTTTCAGATGTCCAATATCTGGCCTGTAACCTGTAAGCCGCATCTCTGGCGTGCTTCCATGAATGGCTGCTGTAGGTGTTTTGTTCAGGATATACACTGCAGTAACACATGCTTCTGCCCAATAGTAATCTGGCATGCTCTTTTCATTGAGCATTGCCCTTGCCACTTCACATATGACTCGATTCTTTCTCTCAGCCACACCATTCTGCTGAGGTGTATACCTGCATGTCAACTGTCTCCTTATCCCATGCTTCCGTAAGAAATGCTCAAAAGCTTTTGAGGTGTATTCACCACCTCCATCTGTTCTCAGACACCTAATCCAACAGCCATATTGTTTTTCTACAATAGCTTTGAAATCCATGAATTTTTCCAGCACTTCACTCTTCTCTCTCAAAAAATATATCCATGTCATCCTGCTGAAGTCATCTATAAATGTCACATAGTATAGACTTCCTTTGATAGATGGATTTTGTGCTGGGCCCCATACATCACTGTGCACTATCTCAAGTGGTCTATTACTCATGTTTCCTTCTCTAGGAAACCTCAACCTTGCCTGCTTTCCAAACTGACAGGCTTCACAAACATGCATATGTCCATCATATTTAAATCGAGGCAATCCACTGACAATGCCTCTTGTTTGCATGTTCTTTAATCTCTGTATATTGACATGTCCAATCCTCTTGTGCCACATGTCAATGTCCTGCACAATCCCATTGCTCTTTGAAAACATGGCTGAGCTCAATTATGGTATGCCTGCATCCAATTTGAACAACCTTCCTTCCTTCTTGCCCTTGGCAATCAATCTACAGCCATGCTTAAAATCTTCCACAAAACAGCCTTTCTCATTGAATCTGACTTGTAGTCCCTGCTCAACCATTTGTCCTACTGATGCTAAACTCTTTGTGATGGATGGTACATATAACACTTCTGACATATTCTTCACATTTCCATCATGCATCCTCAAAGTCACACTGCCAACATGTGTTATAAGATGCTGAGTATCATCTCCTGTGACCACATAACCATTTGTATCCAATGGTTGCATCTTCTCAAACCACTCACCATGACATGTCATGTGGTTTGAGGCACCTGAATCCATATACCATGACTCATCTCCAGCATTCTGAGAATCCATTGTCCCCATAACATACTTCATTGCAAAAAGATGATTCGAACTCCCATCATTGTTACTGGTAGATGCATAATTTCCATGTTGTGGTCTTCCATTCCTCACATCATTCTGCTTTTTGTAACAATCTTTTTGCAACAATAGTAACATTCAATCCCATTCAAATTTTGTTGAGGACCTTGCCATCGTCCTCTACCACGAGCACCTGTTCCAAATCTCCCCCTATGGGATTGAAATCCACGACCTCCACGTGATCCAAATGATGACTGTGAATTCTGAAAATTCTGATTTGATTGTGGTTGAGTAGACCTGTCATTCCAACCACGTCCTCCACGGCCTCGAGGGGTAAATCTCCCCCTGCCTCGAGAGCCTCTAGATGAGTAAAAAGCCTGATTTCTTGCATGTTCATCATTGCTTGACGAGGATGCACCACCTGTAACACTCATACCACCAAGGCCAAGCTTCAATTCTTCCACAATGAGCAATGACACAAGCTCATTAAAGTCTGGCATTCCTCCCAACCTTACTGAGATGGAAGTGTCAAAAGATTTGTATTCTTTGCCTAAACCACGCAATGTGAGAGCAACCAAATCATCATCATCCATTGGGGCATGGATCGATGACAAGGAATCTGCATAACCCTTGATTTCCTGTACATACTCATGTATACTCCTATTCCTTCGTGTTACACTGTGAATCTGTTGCTTTAGTTGTATCTTCCTTGCACCAGTGTCTGTCTCATACATTCGGCACAATATACCCCATGCTTCTTTCGGTGTATCTGCATCTTGGATGTGAATAAGCAAGGCATCTGTGACACATATTGAAAAATAATGCAACACCTTCGAAGACCGCTCTACCCATTGCTTGTGAGCCAGTAACTGAGCATTATTTGGTTGAGGAGGTAGGTATGGCTCCGGGTCTTCCTCCGAGACGAGGCTCCATAAACCTTTGCCTTTCAAAAAACTCTTCATTCGAAACTTCCACACTTGAAAGTTAGTGCGATCAAGCTTCTCTCCAACAATCTGTATCGGACCATCTCCCATTGTTGCAAAAAAATAGAGTAGATGTACCCTTTCGATCACACTGTATGAAGTACCTGTAATGCTCCAAATCTCTCCAAATCGCATCAAATGCTTGCAAATTGTGTGCATTAACATCCCACAATGATTCATCAACAATGTACACTCGATCAAAGTTGAAATCAAATGATACTCCTTCACAAAAAATTTTCTGGTTTTTTTTTCACGCCAGAGAACCAGTCAAAGATCTTGCTCTAAATCCTTCAAATCTTGTCCAAATGCAATGATTTAACTTGCAATGGCTTCCCAACACATTGCTCCAACATATCCTAGAAGGGTTTGATCCAATTCTTCAAGGGGAATGAGAACCACCAATTTTTGTAACCTCTGGTTTGAATTTTTCTGCATCTGTCAGGTACCACCTCTCACTAAAAATGCTCTATCTCCTTCAAATCTTCTCCAAATCCAAAAATTTTTGATTCAAAAGTTTAGCAACTCATAGGACTCTACTTGTACCAGAGGAATTAGGCCAATTTGATATAGAAAAGGATTAATGCCTTGATTAAAAATGCTCTGTTTTTGGACAGACTTTCTACAAACCTGCACACCTCTGATAAATCACTTCAATGAGCTCCAAATACATCAAATGAGCTGCAACCAATCATCACAAGGCCTTAGCAATGTCTTTGCTAAACTCTCCAAGCTTTAAATGGCACCAAATAGCTTAGAAATGAGTGAATTGCATGAAATCAAATGAAACTGTCCAGAATTCTGCAGAGGAATGCGCCGCCTGCTCTTGTGGGCTGTAGAGAGAGGGGAAATCAAAATTGACTTGATAGGCTTGTTAGAAATGACCTAATATACCTTGGGTATGAAGGGTTTAGCTCAATTTTCTCTGTAGCTCCTGCAATTGATCCTCCACGGGGGGTATGTCCACTGTTTTTGTGAAAAAACAGAAACTTTTGCATAAACTCACTTGCTCTTGATTTTGTTCAAATCTGTATGCATCAATCTGCTTCAAGATTCTGTATGTTGCTTGTGCCTACTTTGCTAATACATTTGCAAGCCCAAATACATGTGCCTTTGTGTATACATTTGCCAAGAGTATACATTCACTTCAAGCTTTCCATGAAAGCTTAGAGAAAAAAACCAGAATTTTTCCTTTGCTTTATGCCCTTCAATCTTCACTGAACCTGCTCTTTGATACCTGCAATCCGCAGAGGGGGTCTTGCTACACTCACCAATGGTCCTTAGCTCTCAGATCTGATGCCGGTGTGTGCTCCACAGCTTTCTTTTGCTCCACAGCTTCAATGGCTTCCTTCACAGCTTTTTCTTCTTCTTCCCTCTTCTCTCACTCACTCTCACAACTCAGCTAATGAGCTCTTGGCTCTGATACCATGATAAAAAACAGGAGCAAGAAGGAACACACACAAGAGAAGCAAACCCTAATCCATATCCATCAACCATAAAGAAAGAAAGAAGCCATAGTCACCATCTCTCTCACACACACAAAAGGGAACACAACATAGTGTTATGTCCACACTACAAAGTAAACCTAATGTAATGTCCACACCACACATGACCAGCTGGACGCGGTCATAAACACACCACACGATATCTATCTACCATACTGTCACTCTGTCAGCACCCATGTGCTATCCTCCAGCTGTATACGAGCTTGACATTTCAACAGGGGACCCCTTGGGCACTATGCAAAAACATAGCGTGGGTGGCAACACACCATCCCGCCCATCTGGTGTATGATGGTGGTGGAACTTTGTAAGAGGAAGGGTAGGAGCCCTATTGAATGGATCACAAAGTTTCACCACCTTCAAACACCGTATGATAATGATGCCCCACCCAATCCTGCTATTTTTTTTATATAGGGGTCCCCTTGGGCACTATGTGAAAGAGTGGCAACAAGCCACCATTCCCCCATCTGGCGTATGATGGTGGTGAAACATTGCGACTAGAGGGGTAGCAGATCCACGAACCACTCGCAAAGTTTCACCACCATCGGACATCGTAGGATAATGATGCCCCACCGGATCCCGCTATTTTTTGCATAGGGGAACCCCTTGGGCGCTATGCAGAAAAAAGTGGGTGGCAACACATCGTCCCACCCATCCGACATCTGATGGTGGTAAAACTTTGCAAGTGGAGGGGTAGGAGCTCCATGGAGCTACTCCCAAAGTTTCATAACCATCGGACACCATATGACAATGATACCCCACCAAAACTCGCTATTTCTAGCATAGGCGACCCCTTGGGCACTATGTAAAAAAAATAGCGGATAACAATACGGCGTCCCCCCCATCTGGTGTCTGAACTTTATGAGTGAAGGGGTAGCAGCCCCATGGATCCGCTCTTGCAAAGTTTCACCACCATCGGACACCACATGACATTTATGCCCCTCCCAAACTTGCCATAGGGGACCCCTTGCATACGATAATGATGCCCCACCCAAACCCGATATTTTTTCCATAGGGAACCCCTTGTGCGCTATGCGGATAATAGCGGGTGGGAACAAACCGTCCCGCCCATCCGATGGTTGGTGAAACTTCGTGCGTGGAGGGGTAGGAACCCCATGGACCCGCTCCCAAAGTTTCTCAACCATCAGACACCATATGACAATTATGCCCCACCCAAACTCGCTATTTCTTGCATGATAGGGGACCCCTTGGGCATTATGCAAAAAAATAGTGGATGGTAACACACCGTCCCATCCATTTGGTGTCCAATGGTGGTGAAACTTTTTAAGTGGAGGGGTAGCAGTCCCATGGACCTGCTCGCAATGTTTCACGACCATGGACACTGTATGACAACGATGCCCCACCCAAACCCGTTATTTTTTGCATATGGGATCCCTTTGAAACTATGCGAAAAAATAGCGGGTGTGGCAACACATCATACCACCCATCCGACGGCCGATGGTGGTGAAACTTTTTCAAGCGGAGGGTTAGTAGTCCCACATGGACCCGCTCGCAAAGTTTCACCACCATCAGACACTCTATGATAATGATGCCTCACCCAAACCTCGTTTTTTTGCATAGGGGACCTCATGGCACTATGCAAAAAATAGTGTGTGGCAACACACCATCCCACCCATCCAATGTCCCATGGGCACCTTGCGAGTGGAGGGATAGCAGCCCCATCCACGGCTCAAAAAGTTTTACCACCATCATACACCGTATGATAATGATGCCCTACTGAACCCTGCCATTTTTTGCATAGGGAACCCATTGGGCACTATGCAAAAAAATAGCGGGTGGCAACACACCGTCCCACCCATCCAGCCGATGATGGTGGTGAAACTTTGCAAGAGGAGGGTTAGGAGCCCCATGGACTTACTCACAAAGTTTCACCACCATCAAACACCGTATGATAATGATGCCCGACCTAAACCCGCATTTTTTTGCAAAGGGACCCCTTTGGCACTATGCAAAAAATAGCGGGTGGCAACACACTGTTCCACCTATCTGGCGTCTGACAGTGGTAAAACTTTGGGAGTAAAGGGGGTAGAAGCCTCATGGAATGGCTTGAAAACTTTCACCACCATCAGACGCCATATGATAGTGATACCCACCCAAACCCACTATTTTTTGCATAGGGAACCCCTTGGGCACTATGCAAAAAATAGCGAGTGGCATCACACCGTCTTTCCCATCCGGCGTCGAATGGTGGTGAAACTTTGTGAGCAGGGGGGTAGAAGCCCCTTGGACCCACTTATAAAGTTTTAAGACCATCGAATGCCGTATGATAATGATGCCCCACCCCAACCCTCCATTGTTTGCATAGGGGACCCCTTGGGCACTATGCGAAAAATAGCAGGTGGCAACACACCGTACCACCCATCTGATGTCCGATGGTGGTGAAACTTTGTGAGCAAAAGAGTAGAAATTGCATGGACCCACTCGCAAAGTTTCACAGCTATCAAACACCATATGATAATGATGCCCCACCCTAACCCGCTATTCTTTGCATAAGGGACCACTTGGGCACTATGCGAGAAACTAGCGCGGGTAGCCACACACCGCCCATCTAGTGTCTGATAGTAGTGAAACATTGCAAGCATAAGGGTAGGATCCCCATGGACCCGATCATAAAGTCTCACCACCTTTAGACACTGTATGATAATGATGCCCCACCCAATCCCGCTATTTTTTACATAGGGGGGACCCATAGGGCACTATGCAAAAGAAAGCGGGTGGCAACACACAGTCCCGCACCCATCCAACATCTGATGGTGGTGAAATGTTGCAAGTGCAAGGGTAGGAGTGCCACGGACTACTCACAAAGTTTCACCACCATCGTACACCATATGATAATGATGCCCCACTGAAACCCGCTATTTTTTACATAGGGGAGCCCTTGGACACTATGCAAACAAATAGCGGGTGGCAACGCACCGTCCCACCCATCCGGTATCAAATGGTGATGAGACTTTGTGAGTGGAGGGGTAGGAGCACCATGGATCTACTCGCAAAGTTTCACCACCATCAGACACCGTATGATAATGATTCCCCACCCAATCCCACTATTTTTTTCATAGGGAACCCCTTGGGTGCTATGCACATAATAGCGAGTGTGGCAACACACCGTCCTGCCCATCCGGCATTTGATGGTAGTAAGACTTTATGAGGGGAGGGGTAGGAGCTCCACAAACCTTCTCCCAAAGTTTCACCACCACCTGACACCGTATGACAACGATACCCCACCCAAACTTGCTATTTCTTGCATAGGGGACCCCTTGGGCACCATGCAAAAAAATAGCACATGGCAACACACTGTCCCATCCATTTGGTGCCTGATGGTGGTTAAACTTTGCAAGTGGAGGGGTATCATCCCCATGGACCCACTCGTAAATTTTTACCACCACCATGGACAGCGTATGATAACGATGCCCCACCTAAACCCACTAATTTTTGCATAGGGGACCCCTATGAAAAAAGCAAGGTCAATCAACCAGATCCATGCCCGAATAAATATATTGCTCCTTGTCGCCGAATTCAAAAAACAACTCTTACTCCTTGTTCCAATATCTTCCCCAATGCACGTGTGAGTATCTTCGGCGACCTAGAGCCCGAGCACCGTATGGTCAGCACCCTCTCTAGTGCTTCACTCTCATAGGCCGCTTCCTTGGTCCCTCATCCACCGTATTGGAAGCTCACAATTTAAATCGAACCGAGACTGGTCAAGACCCTGCTATGTGAGACGTCCTCCATTGACTCTCCGTTAGCTGTTGCAACTTTATCAGATTAGGCCTCCACGACCTCATTCACACAAGACGATCAAAATGCTTCCCCAGCATTCTTGACATAAAACAGTCATTTAAAAACTTGTCATAAATACAGTTTCTATAACGAACTCTCGTCTTTCCATATTGTTCCACATCAATCCTCATTAATTTCATTTGTATTCCCATTCTCACTCTCGTCTTTCCATATTGTTCCACATCAATCCTCATTAATTTCATTTGTATTCCCATTCTCATCACATCATTTTCCATCTCATCATCACATCTTTTCTCATTTATCCGCATCAGATCTCACCCACTTGCATCTACCCATATCCACATCTCATCACATCATATTCTTTCACATCACACATCACATCTATCTCCATTTACATCACATCACATTCATTCATATCCATCACATAACATCATATTCGTTCACATCACACATCACATCTATCTCCATTTACATCACATCACATTCATTCGTTCATATCCACCACATACATTCTCATATCCACCACATACATTCTCATAACCATCCCATCACATACATTCTATCCACATTATATCACATCACTTCTATCCACATCATTTCTCATTCATACACATCTCATCTCATTCATCCACATCCATCCAATCGTTCACATGTACAACTACTCACATCTGTCCATAGATTCATATCTATAACTTCACATCCAATTATATTCATGTCACATCACATCTCTTTACATCACATCACATTCTTTCACATACAAATCTATATCCATTCTTTCACATAGATCCACATCCATTCTTTCACATACTCATTCACGTCCATTCTTCACATACACATTCACATCCATTCTTCACATACGCATTCATATCCATTCTTCACATACACATTCACATCCATTCTTTCACATACTCATTCACATCCATTCATTCACATAAATATCCACATCCATTCTTTCACATACATCCACATCCATTCTTTCACATACATCCACATCCATTCTTCACATACAAATTCACATCCATTTTCATCACATAACATCCACTCATATCCCATATCATTCATTTACATCCTGATTCAAATGACATCACATCTCATTTATTCATTCATATCTATCTGCTGATTCACATCACATCTCATCACATCTATTCACCTCACATCTCATCACCTCTATTCACATCACATCCATCCATCCATTCATTCACATCCATCTGATTCACATCACATCTCAACACATCTATTCACCTCACATCTCATCACCTCTATTCACATCACATCCATCCATCCATTCATTCACATCACATCTCATCACATCTATTCACCTCACATCTCATCACCTCTATTTACATCACATCCATCCATCCATTCATTCACATCTATCTGATTCACATCACATCTATTGACCTCACATCTCATCACCTCTATTCACATCACATCCATCCATCCATTCATTCACATCTATCTGATTCACATCACATCTCATCACATCTATTCACCTCACATCTCATCACCTCTATTCACATCACATCCATCCATCTATTCATTCACATCTATCTGATTCACATCACACCTCATCACATTGATTCACCTCACATTCTCATCACCTCTATTCACATCACATCCATCCATCCATTCATTCACATCTATCTAATTCACATCACATTTCATCACATCTATTCACCTCACATTCTCATCACCTCTATTCACATCACATCCATCTATCCATTCATTCACATCTAGCTAATTCACATCACATCTATTAACCTCACATTCTCATCACCTCTATTCACATCACATCCATCCATCCATTCATTCACATCTACCTGATTCACATCACATCTATTCACCTCACATTCTCATCACCTCTATTCACATCACATCCATCCATCCATTCATTCACATCTATTCATAGAATTTAAACATAGAATTTAAGAGAATTCTAATTTTGATATAAAATGCCTAATATCAATTTTAATCAGAATAACATACTTGAAATAAAAATAAATCCTTTATGCATCTTTCTATGCCTAAAATCAAATTTAATGAGAATAACACTTTCGAAATAAAAATAAATCATTTATGCATCTTTCTATGCATAAAATCAATTTTAATGAGAATAATACTTTTGAAATAAAAATAAATCCTTTATGCATCATTCTATGCATAAAATTAATTTCAATGAGAATAACACTTTTAAAATAAAAAAATCCTTTATGCATCTTTCTATGCAAGAAATCAATTTTAATGACAATAGTGTGAGAATTTACTCATTTTTGGGTGATTTTCTTTTATTCTTTAATTTATCTCCTCCCTACATTTGGATTAATCTTATTGGTCTGTAGGAACCTGAATTGGAGCATAATGCAAAAATTTCTGTAAATCTAGACCCTTAGGCTAAGGTCCTTTTTACCTATTTTCAATTAATTCCAATTGCACATTGAAAAGTTCTTTTTGAATTTTTGTTTTAGGGGAAACCATTTTAGACACTAGGAGGATTTTTATATTAAAAAATATCTTAATTTTGAATTACCTCCCTCTAGTTCTCTTTCTAGGCACACCTCAAAAGCTGGAGGGAGGAATCTTACATCCTACCCCACTTAAAAAATGTGAGATATCCTCATCTCGCAACTAGAGAACAACTCTTTTCCTTAAGATCCAATTGATTCTGGGGTTCCCTGGTGAACCCAATAGAATCTTGGCATAAATATCCCTTATATAGAACTCATCACATCAGATAACAATTCACTCAAATCATAACATTCAAATCCTTATTGCAATAATGGTCCATTAGACCAAAATTTCCATCTTTACAATCCTCTATGGGAATTTCAATTATATAGATTTTTAATTTGTCATCCCTTAACTTGATCCACTGGGTCGAGTATTAACACTAGCAATCTGTCAGCACAATCCACTAATCTCATAGTGATTTGCTGAAGTCATTATCGTTCTTCTAGTTACGAACATCATCACTGGGACTCGTCCCATTCAACCTCATTGTGGATTTGCTCAGCTTATCACTTTTCAACTAAATTTCAAGAATCATGATTTTTCAATCACAATCCAAATCAACTCATCAGTTCTCAACCAGAATCTAAAAATCATATCAACCACATTCGAATTCATCATCTGGATAGCCTTTTTGCTTATAACGGGGGTGGTCACGGTCCTTGGAATTATAAGATAAATACCATCATGTCTAGGCCTCAAGTAAGTCACGGATTCCATGCAATTGCGGTACTTCCATCTAAATACCTAATTACTAATTTATGAATTTCAATCTGAATATCAATTTGTATGAACTTCATCACACAATTACAACCTTTTACTACTACTTCATAAATTTTTGACATTTTTGGCTTCTCGGTTGATCCACATTAGCCAATTTTGCTGTGATACCAGCTGAAAGATCCGTGTCCCCAATGCGCAACGAATTCTCGGGTGCTAGCAGCTAGAGTATCATCTCTTACGCATGGGGCAGGGTCCCTCACTAATCAACTAAATAAACAAGAAAATAAAGAAAACCATAGATTTAAAGTAAAAAAGTAAGAAAAATTTAGCTTACATGGAGTTCTAAGCTTTCCTTTGGCTTGAGGGATTGAGGGTTCCACTCTTGTTTGAAGCAAGAGTGGCCACCAATTGCTTTGGAGAGGATTAAGCCAAAAACAATTGAATTATCAAGAGAATTCAATGTAAATGGCTATGGGTGGTAGGAGTAGAGTTACAATGCATAAACACCATTAACCTTTTACAAAGGGGGAGGCTTCTAGTTTTAGGAAAAAGTGAGCCTCTAACCAAGCAAACTGATTCTAGAATTTTCCAGATCAATTTGGGCAATTTTCGACCATTTTTGGGTCATTTTAGCTTACTTTTTGGATCTAGGTGAAACAGGAGAGAGGAGAGATGAAAATATCTCATTATTTTTGAGTTTAAAACTCCCACACACGTGAAATAGGCACCTTCTTCATGGGGGGAGATCCCCACACTGAGGTGTCAAAAATGCATCATTTCCTCTACATATCTCTTCTTTTTTAACTAATAAACCTTGTCCTTAGTCAACTCTTCATCTTATGTGAGAATTTACTCATTTTTGGGGGATTTTCTTTTATTCTTTAATTTAACTCCTCCCTACATTTGGATTAATCTTATTGGTCCATAGGAACCTTAATTGGAGCATAATGCGAATTTTTTTGAAAATCTAGACCCTTCTTAGGCTAAGGTCCTTTTTACCTATTTTCAATTAATTCCAATTGCACATTGGAAAGTTATTTTTGAATTTTTGTTTTAGGGGAAACCATTTTAGACACTAGGAGGATTTTTATATCCAAAATTATCTCAATTTTGAATTACCTCCCTCTAGACATTTTCTCTCTACAGGCCAAAACAGGGTAAAACAAGATCTTTCTTTATTTTCAGAGAGGGGAATAATTATAAGATCATAAGGGGGGTTCTTATACCTGCACACCTCAAAAGCTGGAGGGAGGAATCTTACATCCTACCCCACTTAAAAAACGCGAGATGTCCTCATCTCTCACAACTAGAGAACAACTCTTTCCCTTAAGATCCCAATGATTCTGGGATTCTTATAGTCTGGTGAACCCAACAGAATCCTAGGAAAAAGATCCCTTATATAGAACTCATCATCAGATAACAATTCACTCAGATCATAACATTCAATTCCTTATCACAATAATGGTTTATTAGACCAAAATTTCCATCTGAACAGTCCTCCATGGAAATCTCAATTATACAGATTTTTAATTTGTCATCCCTTAGCTTGATCCACTGGGTCAAGTGTTAATAGTAGCAATGTGTCAGCACAATCCACTAATCTCATAGTAATTTGCTGAAGTCATTATCATCCTTTCAGTTACGAACATCATCACAAGGACTCGTTCCATTCATCCTCATTGTGGATTTGCTCAGCTTATCTCATTACAACTAAATTTCAGGAATCATCATTTTTCAATCAAAATCCAAATCAACTCATCAGTTCTCAACCAAAATTAAAAAATCATATCAACCACATTCAAAGTCATCATCTGGATAGCATTTTTGCTTATAATTTCAAGTCTTAGATTTACTCGTATATACTATGAGTAAAGAGCTGCAGTTATACCCTCGGTATATATGGGTAGTCACGATCCTTGGAATTATAAGGTAAATACCATCATGTCTAGGCCTTAAGCAAGTCATGGATTCCATGCAATTGCAATTTTTGACATTTTTGGCTTCTCGGTTGATCCACATCAGCCAATTTGCTCTGATACCAGTTGAAAGATCTAGGACAATAACACTTTTGAAAAAAGAATAAATCCTTTATGCATATTTCTATGCATAGAATCATTTTTAATGACAAAAACACTTTTGAAATAAAAAAAATCCTTTATGCATCTTTCTATGCATAGAATCAATTTTAATGAGAATAACACTTTTGAAATAAAAATAAATCCTTTATGCATCTTTCTTTGCCTAAAATCAATTTTAATGAGAATAACACTTTTGAATTAAAAATAAATCCTTTAAGCATCTTTCTATGCATGAAATCAATTTTAATGAGAATGACACTTTTGAAAAAAATATAGATGCTTTATGAAGCTTTTGATGCCTAGAATCAATTTTAATGAGAATAACACTATTGAAATAAAAAAAACCCTTTATGCATCTTTCTATGCCTAAAATCAATTTTAATGAAAATAACACTTTTGAAATAAAAATAAATCCTTTATGCATCTTTCTATGCATAGAAATTAAATTCAATGAAAATAACACTTTGATAATAAAGTTTCCATTATGCTCCTTTCTATGCATAGAAATTAATTTTAATAATTAATATCACTGATATCCATGCATATTCATAGGTGAATATGTACATGGAGTAACTTAGAATATTTCTTTTAGAATGCACAAACGGTGAGAATTACTCTTTTGGAATAACATAAAAATAAACTTTCTTTTCCACAAAATTCTAGAAAATTTTGCTATAACTTCCTTTGTATGTCTGACCATTTATCATTTTTATCATTCTATTTTCAACTTAAATTAACCCCAAGTAGATGTAAAGGACTCTAATCTACACAATTTGTAATTTTCAAGAGAGTAAACAATAAGAAAAGTTTAATTAATCTTTTTGTTAATCAATCTAGGATAAAGAAGGACTGAATTGTAAAAAAGAGAAGGGGATGGCCTTTCCATCAAGGCATAGCATTAGAATTTACTTTAATCAAGTAAATAAACAAGAAAATAAAGAAAACCATAGATTTAAAGTTAAAAAAAAAGAAAAATATAGCTTACATGGAGTTATAAGCTTTCCTTTGGCTTGAGGGATTGAGGGTTGTACTCTTGTTTGAAGCAAGAGTGGCCACCAATTGCTTTGGCTTGAGGGATTGAGGGATTGAGGGATTGAGGGTTGTACTCTTGTTTGAAGCAAGAGTGGCCATCAATTGCTTTGGAGAGGATTAAGCCAAAAACAATTGAATTCAATGTAAATGGCTCTGGGTAGGAGTAGAGTTACAGTGCATAAACACCATTAACCTTTTACAAAGGGGGAGGCTTCTATTTATATAAAAAAGTGAGCCTCTAACCAAGCAGACTGATTTTAGAATTTTCCATATGAATTTGGGTAAATTTTGACCATTTTTGGGTCATTTTAGCTTACTTTTTGGATCTAGTTGAAAACAGGAGAGAGGAGAGATGAAAATATCTCATTATTTTTTAGTTTAAAACTCCTCCACACATGTGAAATAGGCACCTCCTTCATGGGGGGAGATCCCCACACTGAGGTGTCAAAAATGCATCATTTCCTTTAAATATCTTCTCTTTTTTAACTAATAAATCTTGTCCTTAGTCGACTCTTCATCTTATGTGAGAATTTACTCATTTTTGGGTGATTTTCTTTTATTCTTTAATTTATCTCCTCCCTACATTTGGATTAATCTTATTGGTCTGTAGGAACCTGAATTGGAGCATAATGCAAAAATTTCTGTAAATCTAGACCCTTAGGCTAAGGTCCTTTTTACCTATTTTCAATTAATTCCAATTGCACATTGAAAAGTTCTTTTTGAATTTTTGTTTTAGGGAAAACCATTTTAGACACTAGGAGGATTTTTATATTAAAAAATATCTTAATTTTGAATTACCTCCCTCTAGTTCTCTTTCTAGGCACACCTCAAAAGCTGGAGGGAGGAATCTTACATCCTACCCCACTTAAAAAATGTGAGATATCCTCATCTCGCAACTAGAGAACAACTCTTTTCCTTAAGATCCAATTGATTCTGGGGTTCCCTGGTGAACCCAATAGAATCTTGGCATAAATATCCCTTATATAGAACTCATCACATCAGATAACAATTCACTCAAATCATAACATTCAAATCCTTATTGCAATAATGGTCCATTAGACCAAAATTTCCATCTTTATAATCCTCCATGGGAATTTCAATTATATAGATTTTTAATTTGTCATCCCTTAACTTGATCCACTGGGTCGAGTATTAACACTAGCAATCTGTCAGCACAATCCACTAATCTCATAGTGATTTGCTGAAGTCATTATCGTTCTTCTAGTTACGAACATCATCACTGGGACTCGTCCCATTCAACCTCATTGTGGATTTGCTCAGCTTATCACTTTTCAACTAAATTTCAAGAATCATGATTTTTCAATCACAATCCAAATCAGCTCATCAGTTCTCAACCAGAATCTAAAAATCATATCAACCACATTCGAATTCATCATCTGGATAGCCTTTTTGCTTATAACGGGGGTGGTCACGGTCCTTGGAATTATAAGATAAATACCATCATGTCTAGGCCTCAAGTAAGTCACGGATTCCATGCAATTGCGGTACTTCCATCTAAATACCTAATTACTAATTTATGAATTTCAATCTGAATATCAATTTGTATGAACTTCATCACACAATTACAACCTTTTACTACTACTTCATAAATTTTTGACATTCTTGGCTTCTCGGTTGATCCACATTAGCCAATTTGCTGTGATACCAGCTGAAAGATCCGTGTCCCCAATGCGCAACGAATTCTGGGGTGCTAGCAGCTAGAGTATCACCTCTTACGCACGGGGCAGGGTCCCTCACTAATCAACTAAATAAACAAGAAAATAAAGAAAACCATAGATTTAAAGTAAAAAAGTAAGAAAAATTTAGCTTACATGGAGTTCTAAGCTTTCCTTTGGCTTGAGGGATTGAGGGTTCCACTCTTGTTTGAAGCAAGAGTGGCCACCAATTGCTTTGGAGAGGATTAAGCCAAAAACAATTGAATTATCAAGAGAATTCAATGTAAATGGCTATGGGTGGTAGGAGTAGAGTTACAATGCATAAACACCATTAACCTTTTACAAAGGGGGAGGCTTCTAGTTTTAGGAAAAAGTGAGCCTCTAACCAAGCAAACTGATTCTAGAATTTTCCAGATCAATTTGGGCAATTTTCGACCATTTTTGGGTCATTTTAGCTTACTTTTTGGATCTAGGTGAAACAGGAGAGAGGAGAGATGAAAATATCTCATTATTTTTGAGTTTAAAACTCCCACACACGTGAAATAGGCACCTTCTTCATGGGGGGAGATCCCCACACTGAGGTGTCAAAAATGCATCATTTCCTCTAAATATCTCTTCTTTTTTAACTAATAAACCTTGTCCTTAGTCAACTCTTCATCTTATGTGAGAATTTACTCATTTTTGGGGGATTTTCTTTTATTCTTTAATTTAACTCCTCCCTACATTTGGATTAATCTTATTGGTCCATAGGAACCTTAATTGGAGCATAATGCGATTTTTTTTGAAAATCTAGACCCTTCTTAGGCTAAGGTCCTTTTTACCTATTTTCAATTAATTCCAATTGCACATTGGAAAGTTATTTTTGAATTTTTGTTTTAGGGGAAACCATTTTAGACACTAGGAGGATTTTTATATCCAAAATTATCTCAATTTTGAATTACCTCCCTCTAGACATTTTCTCTCTACAGGCCAAAACAGGGTAAAACAAGATCTTTCTTTATTTTCAGAGAGGGGAATAATTATAAGATCATAAGGGGGGTTCTTATACCTGCACACCTCAAAAGCTGGAGGGAGGAATCTTACTTCCTACCCCACTTAAAAAACGCGAGATGTCCACATCTCTCACAACTAGAGAACAACTCTTTCCCTTAAGATCCCAATGATTCTGGGATTCTTATAGTCTGGTGAACCCAACAGAATCCTAGGAAAAAGATCCCTTATATAGAACTCATCATCAGATAACAATTCACTCAGATCATAACATTCAATTCCTTATCACAATAATGGTTTATTAGACCAAAATTTCCATCTGAACAGTCCTCCATGGAAATCTCAATTATACAGATTTTTAATTTGTCATCCCTTAGCTTGATCCACTGGGTCAAGTGTTAATAGTAGCAATGTGTCAGCACAATCCACTAATCTCATAGTAATTTGCTGAAGTCATTATCATCCTTTCAGTTACGAACATCATCACAAGGACTCGTTCCATTCATCCTCATTGTGGATTTGCTCAGCTTATCTCATTACAACTAAATTTCAGGAATCATCATTTTTCAATCAAAATCCAAATCAACTCATCAGTTCTCAACCAAAATTAAAAAATCATATCAACCACATTCAAAGTCATCATCTGGATAGCATTTTTGCTTATAATTTCAAGTCTTAGATTTACTCGTATATACTACGAGTAAAGAGCTGCAGTTATACCCTCGGTATATATGGGTAGTCATGATCCTTGGAATTATAAGGTAAATACCATCATGTCTAGGCCTTAAGCAAGTCATGGATTCCATGCAATTGCAATTTTTGACATTTTTGGCTTCTCGGTTGAGCACTTCTTACGCGGGGCACGGTCCCTCACTCGGGTCCTCTCCCACGGATATCCAGATAAGAGACTAATCCATCAGTTCTTCCAAAATTGAACAAAAAAAAAACTTCCCTTGCCCGAAAAGCACGGGCAATTCCTCCTAGATAATTTTTCTCTAATGTAGTCAAAAGCCTTAACTAACCGAGCTGAATTGATCTGTCCGAACCCGTAAGTCCCATAGTCAGATGAGGGAAAAGAATGCACTTGGATCATAGAGACCAACGCTTTTTTCCTCATGAGAGGCACAGCCGTTGATTCTTTTCCATATAACAATTTTTATCCGGGATTTACTTCATCTATCGTACCATAACAGAATTGAGTCTCAATTTAGGGATCCATCACTCTAGCCTAATCCATCCAGTTCCATGCGTTAGCCAACTTCCCAACCACTGAAGTGATGGGATTCAATTAGGAATTTGGTTAGGTTTTGTCCCGAGGAAAAGAGTTCCCAGGCCCCCTAGCCGGATATTAATGCAAACTTAAAACTAGTCACACCACTTACACACCTAATAGGAAATTAAATTGCCTTTTTCACATAATCAAATGTCTTTAAAACAATCATTTAATGAAACCATAGTGTCACTGATCATAGTTCTCTAAAATATCCGGTTGAGTCCTAATTTTTAATTTTTCCTTCATCGGTGTACCTATGGTATCATTAGCAACAAGAACGTGCACCACCTGTCCACTCAGGGACCTTTTCGTTCCTAGCTCATAGTAGTAACTGGCAATATTTTCACTTATAAAAATCAAAATGGAATCTCCGCTGAAGATCAGCAAGATCAACCAACAACAGATCCATATAAAGAGCCATGGAATCATCCATTGAGGTCCAGCAAGGTCAATTAACCAAATCCATGCTCGAATTCAAAAAACAACTCTTACTCCTTGTTCCAATATCTTCCACAACGCACGTGTGGGTAGAGCACCGTATGGTCAACACCCTCTAGGATCCTTCGCTCCCAGGTGACCTAGCGCTTGACTCATAGGCCGCTTCCTTGGTCCCTCATCCACCGCTTTCTTGGTCCCTCATCCACCATACCAGAAGCTTACCATTTGAATCGGCTGGTCAAGACCTTGCTACGCGAGACGTCCTCTCGACCGACCTTGCTACGCGAGACGTCCTCCATTGACTCTCCGTCAGCTGTTGCGACTTTATCAGATTAGGTCTCCATGACCTCATTCACAAGACGGTCAAAATACTTCCCCAGCATTCTTGACATAAAACAGTCATTTAAAAACAAGTCATAAATACAGTTTCTATAATGAACTCTCGTCTTTCCACATTGTTCCACATCAATCCACATTATTTAAATCACATCCATTTCATATGTATTCCCATTCTCATCCAATCACATCATTTTCATCTCATTACATCTTTCCTTATCAGATCTCATCCACTTGCATCTACCCATCTCCACATCACATTCTTGCACATCTCATTCATTCACATCCCAATTCCCGTCACATTCACTCTCATCACCATCCTATCACATACATAACATAACATCACATCACATCTATCCACATCATATCTCATTCATACACATCCATCCAACCGTTCATATGTATGACTACCCACATCTATTCATACATTCATATCTATCACTTCACATCCACATATATTCATCTGTCACATCCCATCTCTTTACATCACATCACATTCTTTCACATACACATTCACATCATATTCTTTCACATACACATCCACATTCATTCTTTCACATACACATTCGCATCCATTCTTCACATCCATTCCTCACATACATAACCACATCCATTCTTTCACATACACATTCGCATCTATTCTTCACATATACATTCACATCCATTCTTCACTTATACATTCACATCCATTCTTCATTTATATAACCACATCCATTTTCATCACATATCATCCACTCATATCCCATATCATTCATTTACATCCTGATTCACATGACATCACATCTCATCCATTCATTCATTCACATCCATCTGGTTCACATCACATCTCATCACCTCTATTCACATCACATCCATCCATCCATTCATTTACACCCATCTGATTCACATCACATCTCATCACATCTATTCACCTCACATCTCATCACCTCTATTCACATCACATCCATCCATCCATTCATTCTCGCACCCATCTGATTCTCATCACATCTCATCACATCTATTCACCTCACATCTCATCACCTCTATTCACATCACATCCATCCATCCATTCATTCACACCCATCTGATTCACATCACATCGATTCATAGAATTTAAACATAGAATTTAGGAGAATTCGAATTTTGATATAAAGATTCTTTACGCATCTATTTAGCATAAAAATCAACTTCAGTGTGAATAACACTTTTATAAAAAACCTTTTATGCATCTATTTATGCATAAAAATCAACTTTAATGAGAATAACACTTTTGAAATAAAAATAAATCCTTTATGTATCTTTTTATGCATAAAATTAATTTTACTAAGAATAACACTTTTGAAATCACAATAAATCCTTTATGCATCTTTCTATGCATAAAATCAATTTTAATGAGAATAACACTTTTGAAATAAAAATAAATCCTTTACTACATCTTTCTATGCATAAAATCAATTTTAATGAGAATAACACTTTTGAAATAAAAATAAATCCTTTATGCATATTTCTATGCATAAAATCAATTTTAATGACAGTAACTCTTTTGAAATAAAAATATATCCTTTATGCATCTTTCTATGCATAAAATCAATTTAATGAGAATAACACTTTTAAAATAAAAATAAATCCTTTATGCATCTTTCTATGCAAAAAATCAATTTTAATATGAATAACACTTTCAAAATAAAATAAATCCTTTATGCATCTTTCTATGCCTAAAATCAATTTTAATGAGAATAACACTTTTGAAATAAAAAAAATTCATTTATGCATCTTTCTATGCCTAAAATCAATTTTAATGAGAATAACACTTTTGAAATAAAAATAAATCCTTTATGCATCTTTCTATGCCTAAAATCAATTTTAATGAGAATAGCACTTTTGAAATAAAAATAAATTCTTTATGCATTTTTCTATGCCTAAAATCAATTTTAATGAGAATAACACTTTTGAAATAAAAATAAATCTTTTATGCATCTTTCTATGCCTAAAATCAATTTTAATGAGAATAACACTTTTGAAATAAAAATAAATCCTTTATGCATCTTTCTATGCATAAAATTAATTTTAATGAGAATAACACTTTTGAAATAAAAATAAATCTGTTATGCATCTTTCGATGCATTATATAAATTTTAATGAAAATAACACTTTTGAATTAAAAATAAATCCTTTTTGCATCTTTTTATGCATAGAAATTAAATTAAATGAAAACAAAACTTTTATAATAAAATTTTTATTATGCACCTTTCTATGCATAGAAATTAATTTTTAATAATTAATATTAGTGATATCCATGCATATTCATAGGTAAATATGTACATGGAGTAACTTAGAATATTTCTTTTAGAATGCACAAACGGTGGGAATTACTCTTTTGGAATAGCATAAAAATAAACTTTCTTTTCCACAAAATTCTAGAAAATTTTGCCATAACCTCCTTTGTATGGTTGACCATTTCTCATTTTTATCATTCTATTTTCAACTTAAATTAACCCCAAGTAGATGTAAAGAACTCTAATCTACACAATTTTTAATTTTCAAGAGAGTAAACAATAAGAAAAGTTTAATTAATCTTTTTGTTAATCATTCTAGGATAAAGAAGGGCTGAATTGTAAAAAAGGGAAGGGGATGGCCTTTTCATCAAGGCATAGCATTAGAATTTACTCTAATCAACTAAATAAACAAGAAAATAAAGAAAACCATAGATTTAAAGTTAGAAAGTAAGAAAAATTTAGCTTACATGCATGGAGTTCTAAGCTTTCCTTTGGCTTGAGGTATTGAGGGTTCTATTCTTGTTTGAAGTAAGAGTGGCCACCAACTGCTTTGGAGAGGATTATGCAAAAAACATTTGAATTATCAAGAGAATTCAATGTAAATGGCTATGGGTAGGAGTAGAGTTACAGTGCATAAACACCATTAATCTTTTACAAAGGGGGAGGCTTCTATTTATAGGAAAAAGTGAGCCTCTAACCAAGCAAACTAATTCTAGAAGTTTTCGAATCAATTCGGGTAATTTTTGACCATTTTTGGGTCATTTTAACTTACTTTTTGGATCTAGTTGAAACAGGAGAGAGGAGAGATGAAAATATCTCATTATTTTTGAGTTTAAAACTCCTCCACACATGTGAAATAGGCGCCTCCTTCATAGGGGGAGATCCCCACACTACTGAGGTGTCAAAAATGCATCATTTCCTCTAAATATCTCTTCTTTTTTAACTAATAAACCTTGTCCTTAGTCAACTCTTCATCTTATTTGAGAATTTACTCATTTTTAAGGGATTTTCTTTTATTCTTTAATTTATCTCCTCCCTACATTTGGATTAATCTTATTGGTCCATAGGAACCTTAATTGGAGCATAATGCTAAAAATTCTTAAAATCTCGACCCTTAGGCTAAGGTCCTTTTTACCTATTTTCAATTAATTCCAATTGCACATTGGAAAGTTATTTTTGAATTTTTGTTTTAGGGGAAACCATTTTAGACACTATGAGGATTTTTATATCCAAAAATATCTTAATTTTGAATTACCTCCCTCTAGACATTTTCTCTCTCTAAGCTAAAATAGGGTAAAATAAGATCTTTCTTTATTTTCAAAGAGGGGAATAATTATAAGATCAGAAGCGGGGTTCTTATACTTGCACACCTCAAAAGCTGGAGGGAGGAATCTTACATCCTACCCCACTTAAAGAATGCGAGATGTCCTCATCTCGCAACTAGAGAACAACTCTTTCCCTTAAGATCCAACTGATTTTGAAGTTCCCTATAGTCTTGTGAACCCAACAGAATCCTAGGATAAAGATCCCTTATATAGAACTCATCATCAGATAACAATTCACTCAGATCATAACATTCAATTCCTTATAGCAATAATGGTTTATTAGACCAAAATTTCCATCTGAACAGTCCTCCATGAAATCTCAATTATACAGATTTTTAATTTGTCATCCCTTAGCTTGATCCACTGGGTCAAGTGTTAACAATAGCAATCTGTCAGCACAATCCACTAATCTCATAGTGATTTGCTGAAGTCATTATCGTTGTTCGAGTTACGAACATCATCACAGGGACTCGTCCCATTCATCCTCATTGTGGATTTGCTTAGCCTTTCACTTTTCAACTAAATTTCAAGAATCATCATTTTTCAATCAAAATCCAAATCAACTCATCAGTTCTCAACCAGAATTTAAAAATCATATCAACCACATTCGAATTGATCATCTTGATAGCATTTTTGCTTATAATTTCAAGTCTTAGATTTACTCGTATATACTGCGAGTAAAGAGCTGCAGTTATACCCTCGGTATATACGGGTAGTCACTGTCCTTGGAATTATAAGGTAAATACCATCATGTCTAGGCCTCAAGCAAGTCAGGGATTACATGCAATTGCATCTCAAGACCCAATTACTAATTCATGAATTTCAATCTGAATATCAATTTGTATAAACTTCATCACACAGTTACAACCTTACTGCTACTTCATAAATTTTTGACATTTTTGGCTTCTCGATTGATCCACATTAGCCAATATGCTCTGATACCAGCTGAAAGATCCGTGTCCCCACCACGCAACGAATTCAAGAGTGCTAGCAGCTGAAGTAGCACTTCTTACACGGGGCAGGGTCCCTCACTCGGGGCCTCGCCCATGGATATCCAGACAAGAGACTAATCCATCGGTTCTTCCAAAATTGAACCGAGAAAAACTTTCCTTGCTCGGAAAGCACGGGCGATTCCTCCAGGATAATGTTTCTCTAACGTAGTCAAAAGCCTTAACTAACTGAAGTGATCTGACCGAACCCGTAAGTCCCATAGTCAGATGAGGGAAAAGATTGCACTTGGATCATAGAGACCAATGCTTTTTTCCTCATTGAGAGGCACAACTGTTAATTCTTTTCCATAGAATAATTTTTATCCAAGATTTACTTCATCTATCGTACTATAACAGAATTGAGTCTCAATTTAGGGATCCATCAGTCCAGCCTAACTCCATCTAGTCCCATGTGTTAGCCAGCTGCCCAACCACCACTGTAGTGAAGGGATCCAATTAGGAATTTGGTTAGGTTTTGTCCCAGGTACTAGGAAAAAGAGTTCCCAGTCTCCCTAGCCAGATATTCATGCAAACTTCAAACTAGTCACACCACTTACACACCTAATATGAAATTGACTTTTTCACAGAATCAAATGTCTTTAAAACAATCATTTAATGAAACCATAGTGTCACTGATCATAGTCCTCCAAAATATCCGGTTGAATCCTAATTGTGAGAGCAGGTCCATGGGACTTCTACCCCTCCACTCGCAAAGTTTTACACCATCTGACGTCGGATGGGTGGGATGGTGTGTTGTCACCCGCTGTTTTTTGCATAGTGCCCAAGGGATCCCCTATGCAAAAAATGGCAAATTCAGATGGGACATCATTACCATACAGGGTCGGATGGTGATAAAACTTTGCAAGCGGGTCCATGGGTCTCCTACTACTTTTCTCACAAACATAGCATGAAGCCACATGAGAAAATGGATATATCCCACATTGATGTACAATAGAGAGGGTGTACCTCCTCATATAAAATGGGGCCATTTCAAGAAATGAAATCATATCACTTGCACACATCTAAAGTCTCTTTATGAGTACAAGTCTTAATCTTGTAATCTAATTGTGCATGAGTCTATTGCACTTACTCATCAACATGAGTACTCTTCGATGACATCCACCTTAGATTCTAATCATAATAGATTAATATAGAATTAGCACTAATCACATTTCTCATACACATAATGTCCATGATTCTCAACATGGTATCAGAGCCTTCCCTATCTCCACATCACTAATCTTAACTCACATTAGGATTAGTACTAATCACATTGATCATACACATGATGTCCATGATTCTCAACAGTATAAGAGCCTTTTCTATCCCCACATCACTAATCTTAACTCACATTAGATCAATTACTTCATTAATGCTCTAATTACTCACAATCTTATCTTCTTCATCCTCTTGTGGCTCAAATTTCACAAGCTTGGCATTTCCAATTCTCTCCATCACTTTAAAAACCTCTTTAGCCACACCTTACTCTCACCTAGGCACCCAATTTCACCAAGGGAATTAGACTAATTCGCGTTGTGCATCCAATTTTAGTGAAATTCTATAGATTGGGGTTAATCGCTCCATTTGCCATCTTTTCTTTGAGTTAGGTCAATCCCTTCTAGGGCTGGGTTAGCAATACTGCAAGGACCCCATAGCTTGAATTTCAACTCATTTCATTGACTACATGAAGCACAATCAGAGAAAGCCCAATTGCATATTCAAGCATAGATCTACATTTTTAGGCTCAATTTGAGCTGGATAATTTGTTCATGCAAGTTCCCCTCGTCCAAGGAAAGAAACTAAAGCAAAAATCCTCATCAAATTTAGCTTCCTCAAGCTTAATTGAAGTCTCTAGTAATCATCTATGTTAATCATTATGATTACGAGCTAATTAGTGTCATTAGTGCCATTAGGGGGCATTTGAGCATAAAAAGGGCCTTGTAAGGATTCCTAATTTTAAGGAATTAAGACTAATTTTATTGAGGGTTAAGGAGACAAATCTCATAATGACACCTACCTTTGGGCCTAAAAGTAGGGGATCTCTCTAGATCTTGAACTAGGATTCTCTCTAGGATTCTCTTTCTAGCTATTAAAACCCCCTATTAAGATCACTGATACCCACGCTTTCATTCTTATTTACTCCATTTTAATAGTCATATTTGAAATTCCCCCCACATTTCGTTTCTTTCAATCATTACTATTATTAATCACATTTCTTACCAACCTCTGCAGTAAGATTCTCTCTCTCTCTCTCTCTCTCTCTCTCTCTCTCTCTCTCTCTCTCTTTCTCTCCCTTTTTTCCAAGCTCTCTTCTCCTATTGCGAATACAATAGGACAGCCCTGAGTCTCTATCTCCCTCTCTCTTTATCTCTCTCCCTCTTCACAATAGAATAGCCCTATTGTGAATACAATAGGAAAGCCTTGAGTCACTTCAAATTAGTCTCTTCCATTTTGGTTATGACAGAAATTCCTGATTCAACAAGAGTGCAGAAGGTGGTCTTGCATATTCGCATATTGAATGAATATGCACCAATTAAGAAAGAGTATCTGAATGCACATGAAAAGCATGCAAGAAGACAATAGGATTAGTACAATGTGGATCTTTGGATTGATGATATTTATATCCTAATGATCCTTCTTTGCATTGTCCTCCACCCTTTACTGATCTCCCTTCATTTATTCAGTTTGTTGGAGAGGGTGAGAATGGGCTGCTGGGATATTGTAGAAGGTTAAGCATGAGCGATGCATGGAGAGTCCAATTCCTCCACTCAGCCTTGAGTCACTTCAAATTAGTCTCTTCCATTTTGGTTATGACAGAAATTCCTGATTCAACAAGAGTGCAGAAGGTGGTCTTGCATATTCGCATATTGAATGAATATGCACCAATTAAGAAAGAGCATCTGAATGCACATGAAAAGCATGCAAGAAGACAATAGGATTAGTACAATGTGGATCTTTGGATTGATGATATTTATATCCTAATGATCCTTCTTTGCATTGTCCTCCACCCTTTACTGATCTCCCTTCATTTATTCAGTTTGTTGGAGAGGGTGAGAATGGGCTGCTGGGATATTGTAGAAGGTTAATCATGAGCGATGCATGGAGAGTCCAATTCCTCCACTCACAAACACAAAGCTTACAAAGCACTTTGAGTAGTACACAACATTCACTACAAGATGCACAAAATAACATTGTAGAGCTAGAGAAAAGAGACAAAGAGAAAGAGGCTTGTGTTATGAAGCTACAAGATACAATCTCTCACATGAAGAGCACCCCTGTGGGAGCAAGAGAGCAAAAGAGGACAATCAATAACATTCAAAAACTCGTAGTTGGTGGTGGTGCTCGCAACAAGCAAAGAATCCATTTCAGCAAGGTTTGTTTTTTTATTTTTTGATTAAGGAATTTTTGATTGTTGTGGTTGTTATAAACAATAGATTGAGTTTTTTGATTGTTGTGGTTGTTATAAACAATAGATTGAGTTTTTTTTCGTAATCTTTATTGGTTTGTGATAGGAAATTTTTGAAAGAATCATGTGGTGATAACAGTCCTCAAGATTTTGGAGAAATATTACGTAGTTGTGTGAGGAGGCGTGACATTCTTTTCATTATTCGAGACCCATGCCACAAGAAGATACGACAGGTACTCGTCGCAAATGAGATAATGGATGACATTACCAATATTCTAAGCATTGAGGAGGTTCAGAATGCATGTAATGAGGTGGCCATTAGCACAAAAGGATATCAAGCCCTCCATCAAATAATAAAAGATACACTCTGCAAAACAAGGCATCACAAGGAGTATTTTTCCTATCCCCAAAAAGATAAGATTAGCAAAGAGGACATGCAATGATGATGTGCAACACAAAATTGGAGAGTACTATTGCATCAATGATACATTAACACTAGTTTGGTACCAAAACAGGACACTTGAGTGTCCTTTTTTGGGGGTTGCGAAAAAAAATCAAACTCCTAATGTAGGCTTTTAAAACCAAAATGCTTCATTGGGCATGTAGAACATAACTCTATGCTTATGTAAAAAATGCTAAACTTATAAAATGCCTTTTTATTTGGAAGTACATAAGCAACAAAGTAGCATATGTCTTGAAAATGAACATTTTTCAGGATTTTTCCAAATATGCAAGCATCATTCTCTTAAAAAAAAAAATCCAATGATATCAATAGCATTTTTCCCAAGATATTTTGATAGCATACATCAGTCCAAGGAGGTAGAAGTTCACCAAAAAAATCATTTTCCTTTCCTAGAATTTTTTCCAAAAAAGTTGTATAAAATCAGCAAAAGTAACGCGTATTATCAAAACTCAATCACGCCACTAAAAAAAATTGTAGCCCTATCAATGAGAATGTTGATTATTGGTTTTCATGCTTGAGATGAGATAAATAAGCCATAATTTGATGTGTATGACACTAACTTAGCCTCCACTTAAGTAGGTTCTTATCGCCTAGTTCTAAAAAAACTGTAAAAAATAAAAATACAAAATTTGATCATCTTTTTTCAAAAACTAATCATAACTATACTTGCACAAGTAGTCTACACCTATAGTTACAACAAATAATGCACTTACACAGCTTTCCCCTTTGATGAAAATCAAAATTAGGGTCATAATTAGACATTTTACGTATTAAAAACAGGTTGCGCAAAAGGCCATGTATGAGAAGAGGCCCAAAAAGTGGCTCTAAAGTTTTGGAAAATTCAAAACAAAGTAGTATTTACCCTATATAACATGGGTGCACCTCAAGTTTTACATTATTAGCTTGCATATGGAAGGAGAAAAATTCATGCTCCACCTGTATAAAAAACATCATTTCAATATTAGCGAGTCAAAAATTTATCCAATAATTATCGTTTGATGATTCCAAGATTTAGTTTACATCATGGGCTTTCCATCAAGCCAAGTTTCATGATCAAACTATGTCCCTTCTAAAATTTATGTACAAATTAATACTATTTTGAAAACAGCAAAAATCATGCGTTTTATCAGCATGTGTCTAAGAAAATTAAAATATTGCCTTGCAAAATCTAAGAAAAGTGTAATTTAAAAAATCTCAATTTTTTTTTGGGTCTTGAGGAACATCTGTGGATGTTAAGCATTTCAAAACTCTTAATAGATTGCCCACAAAAATTCAAGAAAAATGCTAACTTTCAGGACACTTTAGTGTCCTCGGGACACTTTAGTGTCCAATTACAGAACTAGTGTTAACCATTGGAGCTTGGGGAAAACAAGAAGCACAAATGGTAAGATTATGTATCCCTACAATGAGTTTAACAACATATTTGTTGATCTACAACGTCTTCAGAGAGCTATGATCTTATATTCTATGGATTTCCTAAACAATGTAACTTTTTACATTCGCGAACTAAACAAAATCTTTTAAGTACTAAAACTTATCTACTTTTGTTTGTCATGCAAGGTGACAAGGTAAGTTTTGTGTTGAAAATGGATGAGTGTCCCACCCAAACCCACTATTTTTTGCATAGGGGACACCTTGGGCACTGCGAAAAAATAGCAGGTAGCAACACACCGTAGTGAGACTTTGCGAGTGGAGGGGTAGGATTCCCTTGGACCTTCTCACAAAGTTTCACCACTATCAAACACCATATGATAATGATGCCCCACCCAAACCATTTTTTTTTTTTGCATAGGAGACCTCTTGGGCACTCTACAAAAAAATAGCGGGTGTCAACACACCATCCTACCCATTTGGCATTCGATGAAGGTGGAACTTTGTGAGTGGAGGGTTAAAAGACCCATGGACCCACTGACAAATTTTCATCACCATCGGACACCATATGATAATGATCTGACATCCGATGGTGGTGAAACTTTGCAATCGGTAGGGTAGCATCCCTCGAGGCATCCCCATGGACTCGCTTATAGAGTTTCACCACCATGGGGTACCGTATGCTAATGATACCCCACCCAAACACACTATTTTTTGCATAGAGGATCCCTTGGGCACTATAGGAAAAAATAGTGGGTGGCAACACACCCTCCCGCCCATCCAAAATCTGATGGTGGTGAAATTTTCTTAATGGAGGGGTAGGAACCCTATAGATCCGCTTACAAAGTTTCACCACCATTGGATACTGTATGATAAGGATGCCCCACCCAAACCTGCTATTTTTTGCCTCGGGGGGTTCACTATACGTAAACCCTCTGTATCATGTGTTCAAGGCCTATTTTAGAAATCCCTTATCTGTGAATTTTGCATGAATAAAACATACCCTTTCTCTATTCAATTGTTATGTCTCACCCTAACCCTCCTTGAAACACATCCAAAAAGAGATTACCTGGTGAACCATAACTATCGTGAGGATCTTTCCAATGGCTGAGCTCGTAACCCTTAAGGTCTCCAAGCTCTACAACTCCTTGAGAAGCAATTCCAGCATGTCTCCTGTGAGCGTTGTCACACCGCTGCGTTGCACTACGGGTCCTCGTCCCTCCTCTCACCTCACTTCACTCACACACACTCACTAGCATGCAATAGGGAGAGAGATTAGCAAGAGTATTAGCAAGAGAAAGACTCAATTACACAATGGGAGAGTATGTTGTATTATGAGATAAATTCACTTATATACATGGCCATAAGTGTTCACACTCACTCACTTTGGCCGACCGGGCACTTTAGACTCATAAGAGGCCTAATTCTATTACAATGACTACTCTCATAATATATCCATGAAGTACATCACTTAGGACTTCACCCTAGCTTGCTACCACATGCTCTTGAAGTGGGAATTGCCATAAATACTCTGTCACACCATTACGGGCGCCCGTCCAAGTTGTAGCTTTGGACACTATTTCTTCATATCTTGAATGTATGACCCTTTGGTGTATCTATCGTGACTCCTTGATGTAAGATAATGGTGGTAGCTCTTGTTAATCCTAGAATTGGACTAACATTCTCCCCTTCCTGATGACGATCACGTCCGTGTGATCGTGGTGAAGACCTTTGTGTGGGGAGAATGAACAAGCTTTGTCGATGGCTTTGATGTTGAATGATGTTCAATTCTTTGTTCTTCCGGAGGAAAGAAGAAAATCTACTTAATGAATGAAGAGGTTAGTGGTTTATTGAAAATTCCTAACGGGGTGGTGGGTGGGGTTTTTTTCAAATGATTGCATTTTTATATTTGTGTTTTTGGCAATTATCGACAATGTTACATGTGATTTTTGTTAGTGGGGACACTAAGAGATGTTAATAATGGGAGAGAAGAGACAGGAATCCAGAGGAACGTAGACTTATTCATTAGAATGAGATGGTGATTCTCAGCTCCTCATTTGATTCATTGAAATGACATTCATCATTTGAAGTAATTGGCTTTTGATGATTTCCCTTTGTGTGGCAAGATTCTTGTTAAATGTTGTTGTGTAGGATCTGATCTTGTCTTCTTCTACCTATGTTCTTTTTATGTTTTTATGTATATTTAAGTGCTCTTAGAAGTAGATTTTCATAAAGTACAAGAATTGAGCCATATAAGCTCTTATTGAACAGTCTGTGTGTTGAAGTAGCCACTTGTTGGTGAGGATTAAAAGAATTACATTGGCTTGTGAGGTCAATATAAAGATCTTCACTACTAATAAGGATTGAAGATTATTAATTTGGGAAGATGGTGGCATCGTTTGGAGAGGTTTGTAATTTGAAGGAAAATTCCAGGCGATGGCTTGTACCATTGACCAGGATTTCGCCCACCATGGCCCCCCCATCCAGAGATATACCTGGAAGTTGTCGATGGTGAGGCTTTGGTGCAAATGTTCTCCGGTGCATGAGTATGGATATGTACTCATGGAGCAACTGCTACATTAATTTAGCCAAAAGAATAGTAAGCAATAAGCTTAACAAATATATAGTGGCTATTGTGTGATATGGCTTAATCCATGATGAGACTTAAATTATGAAAGTGCAGGTTCTTAAGCCGTGAGATGAAACTCCTTGAATTGTAATTACGTGCAGATGGAATTCCTTGAGTTTGACAGGCAACAGCTTCTTATGCTTAAATTTTTTACCTCCAGAGGGGTGACAAGAGCATTGTTATTCTGTTCTTGATGTGCTCCTAAGTCTCCATTTTGATTCTTGAATTTGTTGCTAAAATGATGTTGTGGCAATAGGGAAGACTAGTGATTGTTTGCTTGAACAGACAACCCCTTGTGTTGGTGCACGAGAGTAGTTGAGGTATTTGCTTGCTGTTGTTTGGGCCTCCATTATTATCGAAATATAGGTGAAGTTGTTGGGGTTGAAGTCAATGGTGAGGTTTTCTTCACATTGTTTGATTGTGTTGATGCTGGATGCACGAGAGTAGTTGAGGGATTTGCTTGCTGTTGTTTGGGTCTCCATTATTGTCGAATAATAGGTGAAATTGTTGGGGTTGAAGTCGGTGGTGAAAATTTTCTAAAAAATTAGGAAAAAATTCCTAAAAATTGTAAAAAAATTAGGGAATTCATTCTACCAAAAATATCCACAAAAAAATATGTGGTATTTTGGTAAACATTTCCATTAATGCTTATTTTAATCCAAAACAAATAGAGAAAAATAGCATTAAACTCACGAAATTTCCCCGCAACATCGATTCGTCCATTGAATAGAAGAAACATGCGTTCCAACCACCATATTGATGATCCACATGCAAATCATCAACACAAATTAACAAAATAACATTTTTATTTAGTAAATATTAAAATTTACTTCAAAAAATGCTAAGAATTGTAATAAGAAAGAAAAAATAACAACAATTAACTAGAGATTACTCTAATACCACTGTTAAAACCCTAATATCTCTCTAGATAATTGTTATGCATAAATATGCATAAATCAGGCATAAACTCATCCACCCGACCACCCCCGAGCCTAAGGGATGCACACATGAATTATAATGAAGTACATCATACCTTTACCTTGATGTCCCATACCATCAAGAGGTATGACTCCAATCCAGAAGCATGTAGCTATAGTGTAAAATGGTAGATGAGTAGATATAATCCTCTATATAAGAGAACATCATATCATAACCTAGCCTCAAGATAACATAGCCTTAGCCTCCCTTGAGTGTGCCCCATGCCCCTATTATATAGGAGGGCGCTCAAGTCACTCTTGACTCTCCATCTCCCATGTGTGACCCTTGGATGCCTGACCCTATCCTTAACCCTTAAGGTTAGTCCTAACCCATGCTCCACTAGAGCTTGTTCCCATGCTCCCATGCTCACAAGCCTAATGTGGGTTAGCCTCCTTGTATATGCACACATAATGTGCATATAACAGAGAGTATGTTGTATTATGAGAGAAATTCACTTATATACATGGCCATAAGTGTTCACACTCACTTAAACTGTGGCCGACCGGGCAATTTAGGCTCATAAGAGACCTAATGCTATTACAATGACTACTCTCATAATATATCCATGAAGTTCATCACTTAGGACTTCATCCTAACTTGCTACCACATGCTCTTGAAGTGGGAATTGCCATAAATACTCTGTCACACCATTACCAGAGCCCGTCCAAGTTGTACCTTTGGACACTATTACTTTATATTTTGAATGTATGACCCTTTGCTGTATCTATCATGACTTCTTGATGTAAGATAATGGCGGTAGCTCTTGTTAATCCTAGAATTGGATTAACATCAACCTGTGAATACCCCCTTTAAATGCTACCCTTCTGTATGTAAAAAATATGTAAAAAGGGGGTTTTAAAAATCCCTTTTGTTGGATCCATGTGCTACACTTACATATTTATGAGTGACCCCCCTGCGTTTTTTGCATAGGGGACCCCTTGGACACTATGCGAAAAATAGCAGGTGGCAACACACCATCCCAAGTAGCCATCCAGTGTTCGATGATGTTTAAACTTTGAGAGTGAAAAATTAGTAGAGCCACATGGACCCACTCGCAAAGTTTCACCACCATCAAACGTCGTATGATAATGATGCCTCACCCAAACCCACTATTTTTCACATAGGAATAGCAGGTGGCAACACACTGTCCCGCCCATCCGGCATCTGATGGTGGTGAGCCTTTGCGGGCCGAGGGGTAGGAGCCCCAATGGACCTCCTCGCAAAGTTTCACCACCATCAAACACCGTATGATAATGATGTCCCACCCAAACCCACTACTTTTTGCATAGGTGCATGGACCCACTCACAAAGTTTCACCACCATCAAACGTCGTATGATAATGATGCCCCACCCAAACCCACTATTTTTCACATATATGAGGTCTGTATGCAAAAAAATAGCGGGTGGCAACACACTGTCCTGCCCATCCGGCGTCTCATGGTGGTGAGCCTTTGCGAGCCGAGGGGTAGGAGCCCCAATGGACCTCCTCGACGCAAAGTTTCACCACCATCGGACACCGTATGATAATGATGTCCCACCCAAACCCACTACTTCTTGCATAGGGGACCCCTTGGGCACTATACAAAAAATAGCGAGTGGCAACACACTGTTCCACCCATCCAGCATCTGATGATGGTGAAACTTTGCAAGTGGAGGGTGGCAGCCCCATGGACTCACTCCAAAGTTTCACCACCATCGGATGCCGTATGATAATGATGCTCCACCCAAACCCTCTATTTTTTGCATAGGGGACCCTTTGGGCACTATGCAAAAAATAGCGGGTGGCAACACACCAACACGCCCATCCAGCATCCAATGGTGGTGTAACTTTGCAAGAAGAGGTGTAAGAGACCCATGGACCCGCTCGCAAAGTTTCACCACCATCGGAGACCACTGAGTTGCAAAGTTTCACCCCCAAACTATTCATATGATACAAAATATATGGGCACAACTTTAAAGCCAACTCATAATATATATGGGTAGAAGATAAAATTTGAGAGAAAGGTACAAAATGAAGGGTAGTAGATACAAAAAATAAGAGGGAGGAGGCTATAATATCAATCCGTAGACTCTCTAGCTATGAGGGTCTCCAGGATACTCACATGATCGTGCTGGGCTAAGGTCCACCATGGGGGGCCTGTCTTCTTGCTATTAACTCGTTGAAGTGTGCATTTCACAGCAAGAACTAGATGAGAGTATGTGATCGCCTCTTTGCTCTACTCATACTGCACAAACTCAATGCCACCCTTGCGCATCTTACCCTACACATAGTAGTGACCTACCAATATCATGCTGTGGGCATCAAATGAGAATCCATAATTATCAGTCACATCACACTTAAGGGTGCACTTGGGCCTAGTGCACCTTAAAATGTAGTAGTCCACCTTCTCCTCATTTCCTTGGGCAATGACTATAAAACATCACCCACTATCAAAATACCTATCAAAAAATCATGATCTGTCCCCTTAGGTAGTGTGAGAGGATCAAAAGTGGTGGGGTAATGCTCCTCACTCTTGCCTCAACACTTGCTGCAACCAAGGATTACTCTTGCATCTAGCATAGTGAGTAGTCACCATCGATGCATGGCCCGCAAAAGCATGAATGATGCCATGTGAAGATGGTGGGATTATCATAGGATGTGCTCCTAATGGAGTGTAGCCTAAGTGTGCCATCAACTGTCGCACAATGTGAAGAAGCACCATCAAGGACACAACTATCAACACACCACAAGAATCTCCTGACATTCCTGTCATCTCGTTGAGGGAAGGAAGAGGCAACACTAGTGGTCAAATGCGCATTGTACCAAGCCACTACATCCTGTGCATCACGATAGTGCTTATTGTCATGGTGGAGCTGGTGACGTATGATGGCATGTTTGACACATGCACCCGCACCACCTTTCCATGCCCTATCTTGAAGAAGCTCCAGATTCACCTAGTAGCATGTCATGCAATGCCAATAATATAACCAATAACACTAACAAGCACTCTTGAACTATGCCCCACATCCATCAGATTATATCCACCACCCTATCCATGTGACTCCATGCTCTCTCAAAAAGTCATGATGATGATGGAAGCAATGCTGCACAAATTGGGCACTGAGAGTGATCATTTCACTAATGTAAAAGTGATACTCTCTAATGATGACTCGCTTCTCTAGGGTGCTCACTATGCCATGTACTACCCCCTCTGCATGCTGATAACTAATATGCACCATGATGGCCACCTAGTTAAGCACACAAGAATGGGAATTGTTAGATTCATAGAGAACATTAATATTAAATATCTTGAAGACCTTAAATTGAGAATGAGGAAATGTCTCATGCAATACCTTCTCACAAAAGTATTACTTTGCCTGGATCTCCTGCTCTGGTGCAAATGTGTAATTCTCTGGGAAGTCAACCATAGAGACAACTACACCAATAGGAAACTATTGTAGGCGGGCACAAAACTGATGGTCTTGCCACTTGGCACCATGAGCATGATGTATGTAGTCATAGACTAAATCTGTAAATGTGCTCATGAACTTGCCACGTGTCAAATGGTGCTCCAATAGTTGTGCTCATGAGCTCGCCACGTGTCAAATGGTGCCCCAATAGTTGTAATCTCCATGACTTTCCATATGTGACATACTCATATTGTCGCCATGTCACCACCTTAGCCACCAAGGAATCCTCCTCACACAAGTGAAGCATGACTAAGTTGTTGCACGAGGTACAAGTCCCCATGACACAAGCCATATGATGGTAGACGACATCCTTCGCCCATGGCATAATAGCGAGTGAATAAAGTCCCTCGGGCTATAAGGCACCACCCCCCAATGGCCAGACAAGCCACAAAAGACATCATACAAAAGCTAAAATCTAACATGGTACCTACAAAAGCATGCCTTGATTAGTGCACAAACCAAGGCTTGCAAGCCTCAAATGAACGCTTTGGCTGATGGTGATCTCAGGGTGTGTAGACTTGAACTCAAAGTATAATTCTGTGTGTGTCATCTCAAGAAAGCAATCCCCATGCACTATGTACTCCCCACCCTATGTTGTAATGCCTTCTTGTACTCTAGTGATGCACGATAATGATCCTCCCAAATCCTCTCTATCATCGTCCTCATCCTAGGGTCTAATAAATGACTGCATCTAGGTGCATGGCCCCACTACTAGCCCATAGACCACCCTTCATCCTGTTGTCTAAGCTCTGTCTCCTTAAACAAACCCTGCTGAAGTGCTCGATGACGAATCTAAAGTATGCAAGAAGTGGTGCGATGCATACCTGTGGCAAGACATTGCTGGAAACAAACGCTGTAAGGGCACATCTTATAACCAATCCATTTGGATGCATCTTATGCTTGACTATGTGGTAGGATTTCCTCAAGCTGAGTAGCACACTAGCACCGGCCCTCCTTGGATGTGGGCTACAAATCACAAAAGTGGCGGTACATTACTGTGCCATGCACGAGTGCCATAGCATCGCATCTAGCACATTAGACTGTGATGCCATATCGAGGTCAACAAAGTACTTGTCGAAGATAGCATTGGCATGGTTTCGTGCACCAGATCTAGAAAGTGCCGACATGGTAGCAGGAAGGGCATGCGCACCACATTGAGGAGAGGCATCAAGGTCATGAGTTGCACTAGATGGAGGAGTGCCGAGCTCATAGGTGTCACCCAAGAGAGGTGAGGCAAACTCGTGTGCCGCGCCCGAGGCTGGAGAGGCACCGGCGGGTAGAGGAGTGGCAAGCTCATGGGAGGCATCTGACAAAGGAGTGGCAAGCTCGGATGGTGCACCCAAAGATGGAGAGGCAGGCGATGATGGAGAAGTGGCTAGCTCATGGTGGGCAACACCCAAGAGAGAAGTGCCAAACTCGGAGGGCATGCCAAAAGGTGGAGAGGCACCGAAGATAGGAGTGTCCACCTCATGGGTGATGCCTGAGGGTGGAGTGACAATCGCATGGGCAAAGGAGGCATCTGACAAAGGAGTGGCAAAGGGCTCAAAATAGTGTGGAGAAAGAATTGTGGAAAGATGAGGAGGAGAAAGAGGTGGAGTGGAGTCATGGGGAAGAGCTTAAGAATGGGTGGGGGGAGGAGATGATGCCTCATCAATCGAACCCACCGCGCATTGCAATGCTCGAGCCCTTGCTTTGCACTCACGATGTCTTCTTCTCCTATCTTCCATGCAAACCCTTGCTTGCTCCTCATGAACAAGGTCCCCAAAATTCTATATGTGGATGTGATGGTAGGTAGAATATGCCTTAAATCATCCATGGTATCAAAGTCTTCCACGCATTGAAGCACGACACTATATTGATCAGTATGGAGTGGATGACATATGGATTGGAAAATCACTATATAAGTAAGAAAGGAATATGAATCTAGCACACTCTTATATGTGATTTTGTAGGTGGAACAAAGAATGCCAATTTGATCAGCTTAAGTTCTCACGACAAAAGACCGTAGAGTGTTTTTTCTCTGTAGCATCAACACTTTTTGAACCAAATTATTCACTTGCTAGAGTTGTGTGGACAATGTGTTGTGTTCTTACAATAGTTATTGATGACTTCTTTGATGTGAAAGGCTCTTTAATAGAGCTTACCATCTTTTTAGATGCAGTAAAAAGGTATATTTTTGTCTTAAAACAATATACAGCTAGTACATGAAATATATATCCTTGATGAACAACTCTTTTCTATAGATGGAATCATAAAACTTTGTTTTGCTTACAGTTGGGATCCTAAACTAGCCAAAAACTAGCCAAAAACTGCTCCTAAGAAATGCAGATATTATTCATGGGTCTATACAACACAGTGATTTAATAATAGAAATTATAAAATTATAAAGTTCACATAAATAACCATTGAAACATCTAAAAAAATCATAAGAGTTTATATGCTTTATCATAGAAATGTTACATGGGATTTGCATTTTTTAAGAAATATATACTTGAGAGATACACTGCATGTGACAAATGTTGATTCATAAACCATTCTTGTCTTTATGCTGCAGAGAGAAAATAGTTAAGGAAAGTGGTCAGGTGTGACCGTTTATTTAAAAGAAAATCCCAAGGCCATAGAGGAGGATGCAATAAATTATTTGAAGTCCTCAAAAAAACATGCCACGTTATTATTAGTTAAAGAGTACTTAAAAGATACAAATCTTCCAAGACAATGCAAACAAGTCCACCTGAATATGGCTAAGATATTGAACTTTTTTTATGCCAAAACAGATGGATTATCATCAATCAACTGAGATGGCTCAATATGGCAAAATAGATGGATTATCATCAATCACTGAGATGGCTCAATATGGCAAAATAGATGGATTATAATCAATCATTGAGATGGCTGAATATGTCAAAACTACACTTTACACAACAATATCTTGATATATAGGCACATATAGCTCTCTGTAAAATTATATCTATCGTACCTTCTACGCTTGTAACTAGTCCATTGAGGTCTAGTTATAAATGAGGAGCTCTACAAAGGGAAGAGAATATTATTTGAACTCTCCATCATCATTTTTTTAAAATAGTTTTACCACAGTATAATAGAGTACCATGAGGAAGCATCTAGATGTTTTAGACACACTTTCTCTATACTCGAAAATAGTGCACAAGAGTAATCTTATCTAGTTTTCTATTTTTCAAAATGTAATTATAAAGACGTTTAAGGTATAATGTATATTAGAAAATCTTGAAAAAATAACTTTAAGAGCATATGTGAGAACTATCATTATAAAGATGTTTAAGGTATAATGTATATGAGAAACTCTTCAAAAATTATAAAGATGTATATGAGAAACTTTTAAGGTTTTGTATTTTGTGATTATAAAGCTATTAAAGGTATAATATACATGAGGAACTCTTCAAAATTCACTTTAAGAGAACATATGAAAAGTAAGAGAAATTTTCACTATAAGAGAATATATGAGAAAACTATACGAAATTCTCACTACAAGAAAATGTATGAATACTATGTTTTTTTGCATGTCTCATTGGAGATAGGAAAAGTTTTGGGATGAATCATGGGTACTTAAATAATTCTTGAAGATTATTTATTAAATAAACATATAAAGTGATACAAATGTAAGCCCATTTAGCCAAAACTTTGGGATGAATCATGGATTCTTATATAACTCTTCAAGGTAGTTTATTAAGTAAACATATAAAAGTAATTTTTATGTAACCATCAAAATTTATGGGGGATCACAACCCTTTTTTTTCATTTTAAAAAACATTAAGAAGGGGAAATAAATTATTGCATGTAACTAAACTCACAAAAAAGTTAAATTTTGTTGAATTTTGGTGTTTGTCTAAAAAAGAGAAACTATAACAACTATGTACATATTTTGGTGTTTTACTATAAAAGAGAAACTACAAAAACTATATACATATTTGTTAATTGATTGTGGTGGTGTCATATTTATTAAGAAGATTGTTGTCCTCATATTAAAATCTATGTACATATTTTGGTGTTTTACTATAAAAGAGAAACTATAAAATCTATGCACACATTTGTTAATTGATTGTTGTGGTGTCATATTAATTAAGAAGATTAAATGGATAGCTAAATTATGCCAACAGCTGAATTTATAAATCACTTGAAAGAAGTACACAGACTTAAAATTGTACACAAACTACTTTTTGGACAAACTTGAAAGTGTTAGATCTCTTAAAGTGTTTATCTTTATTTTTGGAACCTTTACTCTCTCTCTCTCTCTCCCTCTCTCTCTCTCTCTCTCTCTTCACACACACACACACACACTATTTGATATACCTTGCTAAGTTTCTCACTTATATACAACTTTTAGGTAGTATGGTTGGCACTAGAAGGGGTTGGGACCATACATACTAGAATTGTTTGACGCGATTATGTGCAACATAATGCACGTCAGTATATCTGTCTGAAAATAAAAGGACACTCGAAAGTTGTATGCAGTGGTATTGACACTAGAAAGTTTTATGTAGTGGTATGGACATTAGTGGTGTATGGACACTAGAAATTTGTATGCAGTAGAAAGTTTTTGATGGGATTATGTGCAATATAATGCACGTTAGTATATCTGTCTAAAAATAAAAGGACACTAGAAAGTTGTATGCAGTGGTATGGACATTATTGATATAGTAGGGCAATTGACGTTGTCAGGCATTTTTCTCAAAGATGTTTTGGGCCTGTGTATATATGTGTGCATGGCGTGTGTGAAGATTTTGGTTTGGAATGCGTTGGGCAGGTGTTCAACGTGGACGGTTTGGTTTTGGGCTTGTTGCAGGCCTGCTGTCCGGAATGTAGTCGGCTGGAGATGATATCAGTTGCTCGGTCGCCTTGAAGTGTGTGCGCGTCCAAGAAATAAAGTGGGCATTGGAAAGTTGCATCTCGAAGGTGTGTGGAAAGCATGGGCAATCAAAGATGATGTGGCCAATGTAGCTTGAGCAATGGTGTGAAAAGGAATATAATTGCGGACATCTTGTAGGCCTTAAAAGAAATAAAAATAATAATATTGGTGTGGCCACTAGTGAGGAGACCACATGGCTGTTTATGTCGCTGCCAGCGAAGGGCCTCTAGAAGTTGGCCGGCACGTGAAGCAAAGAGCTGGCGAGCAAGGGTGATGCGCAGCTGAAAACGAAAAGGAGAGGCGACCGTTTTGTTTTGGGGCTCTCGGGCGTAGCCGCAGATACACGGAGAAGGGGAGGTCGCCCTGGAGAGAAGCTGCAGCAGCGGGACAGGCTAGCGGCATGGACGAGAACGTCCCTGGTTTAGAGGTGTTGGCGGTGGTTGGAGCCCCCTGTGGCAACCATGTGGTTGTGGGTTCGTGTGAGGCTGGCGCTAAAGCTAGCGGACTGGCGGACTGGCGTCAAGGTGAGGCTGGCGCTAAAGCTAGCGGACTGGCATCAAGGTGATGGGCTGGCGGCGTTGTGACGACTGTAAGGGTGGCTAGTGGTGGAAGAGGAGCTGCCTTGGACTGGTTTGGGTGGCCGAAGGAAGCAGTGGCCAGCACAGAGGGAGTTGGGCTACTAGCAAGCATAGAGGAACTGGAGAGCTGCAGGCACAGGGGCTCGAGTTGGTGAAAGGCCACCGTTGGATGCGAAGAAGAAAAGGTGGTCGTGTGGTCAGCGCAGAGCTGCTAGAGGCCGCCTTTGAGGTGTTGGCACAACAGAGGAAGAGCTAGAAGTGCAGTTGTTGCAGGTGCAGCTGGATGGAAGCAAAGGGGATAGGTTTGCAAAGCGTGGGTTGGTGTGGGCCGCATAGGTGAAGCCGACAGTGGACAGCATGAGTAGGTGCCGCGTGAAGCAGAGAAAAAGATAGGTGTTGCTACTTTGTGGGGCCGATAGCATTGCACAGGAAGGGTTTGAAGTGGCTGGTAGAGGATCAGCACAAAGACAAAGTGACAGAGAGAGAGAGATGATGGTGTAGCTGCTGGTGACACATACAGAAGTGATGGGCTACAGAGAGTTGAGGGTTAGCTGGTGGGGCGCCTTCTGAAGAGTGAGTGGCCGGGTTCTTTCTGGTGTGATTGGCACAGCACGCAGACGAGAGGTTCGTGATGATTGGGGATGTGGTGTATCCTCGGTAGTGACAGGCCTGAATGTTTGTAAGTTTGTGTGAGTAAGGCTTCTGTGTCGGGAGAAGCTTGTATGATGTTTTGACTGGGAATATAAGTGCTGGGTGTTTGCTTGGTCTATGGTGCCCCTGTTTTATGCTGTCTTTCTGGCGTGGGTGTGGTGTGGTGAATTGTGGAAAGTGTTCCAGCCGGTGGCTGGTGGTGCCCCCGTTCGTGTTAGTGTTTCCAAGTTTGGGAGGTGAAGGGCTATAGAGGTACTGGTCTTTCTTTCTTTTTTTCACCTCACATTCTTCTGGTGCCTCCACTCAGGATAGCTCTAGCGTTGCTCTTTGCCTAGAAGGGCGTATGTTCCACTGAGGAGAGCTCACGGATTGTTACAGGTTTTCAGGATGTGGTCTTATCCTGAATTTCATGGCAGGAAGGGTGAAGATGTGTGTGACTTTTTGGAGCAAATGGAGTTTGCATGCATTAGCAATCATGTGACAGATGAAGAGCAGGTTCTGAGGTTGATAAAGATTTTCTCGAAAGGAGATGCCCGAAGCTGGCTTAAGGATTTTGAAGCACAGGATGCGGCATGTGAGCCACATGGTGTTTTGACTTTAGATAGGTTGAAAGAAGGCCTTTTGGAGCATTTTCAGCAAGCGGAGGATTCTAGTGTGCTTTGGCAGCAGTTGAGCATCTTGAAGCAGGTCCATGGGCAATCACTGGATGATTTTGTGAAGGTATTTACATGTTTGTGGGGTAAGTGGTGTATGACATTAAAGAAAGAAGTTCCTCCCATGTTTTTGAAGAAGAGCTTGTTTATTGAGATGGTCTGTCACCCCATTTGAAGGTCAGGGTTGAGTTAAAGAATCCCAAGTCATTTGATGATGCAGTTAGGGTTGCTAAGGAAAAGGAAGGCAAGATTTTGAAGCAGATGGAGATGGGTATTTATCCGTATGAAGGTGTTGTGTCTGCAAGGGATATGCATGTAAATTTGGTTGAGGTGGATAAGAGTCCTATGCAAAGTTTGATTAGACAGGAGCCTCAAAGGCCGATACAGGTGCAAAGGGGGATGTTTTATATGCCTTCTGATTTTTTTCCAAAGTCTTTAAAGCAGGTGAAGGTGGATGAGAAGATTGATGATGCGATTGAAGCTAAGGATGTGCAGGTTGAAAAGCAAGATAAGGAGTTGCCAGCAGTGGATTCTTCTTTGGATTTGGACGTCATAGCAGCTATACGTGACAGTGATCTGGATGACATGCATGCACATGGAAGTAAAGAGGATGATGCCTTGGGATTGGCTGATGATAAGAAGGAAGAGGAGCTGGATACAGGATGCTTTGAGGAAGATTCTTTGCCAGATTCTATAAGGGAGGAGGATGGGGTAGAGACTTCTGATGAAGTGAAGATGACTTGTGATGCGGATGTGGAAAGTATGGAGGAAGATCCTATTATTATGGATTTTCTTGGACAGCTTGATGATGGTATGGTACCTGCAACAATGAATGATATGGATGTTTTTCCATTTGATGCATTAGGTGCAGGGGAGTCTTTGGACGATGATACCAGGGGGGTTGGCAACACTCAAGAAGGTATGCATGTAGATTTGGCTGTTGAAGAGCATTGTGATGTGAGTATTGTGCTTGAGGATGATATGTGGGAAGTTGCTAGCCTTGATGAACAGGAGCCAGAGATGGACATGGATGCAGATATGGTTGAGAGTGTAGCAAAGGCTTCTTTGCAGGTTGCTGACATGCTAAAAGCAAGGTCCATGGATGACAAGGATTACTGAGTCGTATGGTTGTGAAGAGATGCCTGAAGTACAAGAGCTGGAAGTGCTTGTAGACACTGCTGTTGGAAAGGATGTGGATTTTTGTGTGCAGAAAGGTCAAAATACTAGAACCTGGCCTTCACAGGTGTTGATGAATGGGATGCTAAATGTTGCAATGCCACAGGTTTTGAAGACGAGGAGGTTTTTTGTGGGTGAAGTGGACGTAAATGATTTGATGGCTCATATGGTTGATGTTTGGTATGAAGTGATACAACCATTGTGTTTCATGGATGTTGGGGAATGGGATGGTGAGTTGGAGCTGTTTCCTTTTGATCCTAGTGGATAGCTATTGGATTTGTCTTTTGTTGCTGAGCATAAATGCTCTAGCAGATGGGGGGGTTGGCAAGGTATGTCAGGCGTTTTCCTGAAAGATGTTTTGGGCCAGTGTATATATGTGTGCATGGCATGTGTGAAGAGTTTGGTTTGGAATGCGTTGGCAGGTGTTCAACGTGGACAGTTTGGTTTTGGGCTTATTGCAGGCCTGTCCGGAATGTAGTCGGCTGGAGATGATATCAGCTGCTCGGTCACCTTGAAGTGTGTGCGCGTCCAAGAAATAAAGTGGGCATTGGAAAGTTGCATCTCGAAGGTGTGTGGAAAGTATGGGCAATTAAAGATGATGTGGCCAATGTAGCTTGAGCAATGGTGTGAAAAGGAATATGATTGCGGCCATCTTGTAGGCCTTAAAAGAAATAATAATAATAATATTGGCGTGGCCACTAGTGAGGAGACCACATGGCTGTTTATGTCGCCGCTAGCAAAGGGCCTCTGGAAGTTGGCCGGCACGTGAAGCAAAGAGCTGGCGAGCAAGGGTGATGCGCAGCTGAAAACAAAAAGGAGAGGCGGCGGTTTTGTTTTGGGGCTCTCGTGCGTAGCCTCAGATACACGGAGAAGGGGAGGTCGCCCTGGAGAGAAGCTGTAGAGCAGCCGGACAGGCTGGTGGCGTGGAGTCCCTGGTTTAGAGGTGTTGGCGGTGGTTGGAGCCACCTGTGGCAACAACCACGTGGTCGTGGGTTCGTGTGGTCCCTGGTTTAGAGGTGTTGGCGGTGGTTGGAGCCCCCTGTGGCAACCACGTGGTCGTGGGTTCGTGTGAGGCTGGCGCTAAAGCCAGCGGATTGGCGTCAAGGTGATGGGCTGGCGGCGTTGTGACGACTGTAAGGGTGGCTAGTGGTGGCCAACTACAGAAGAGTAGCCGCCTTGGACTGGTTTGGGTGGCCGAAGGAAGCAGTGGCGAGCACAGAGGGAGTTGGGCTGCTGGCAAACATAGAGGAACTGGAGAGCTGCAGGCACAGGGGCTCGAGTTGGTGAAAGGCCACCGTTGGATGCGAAGGAGTAAAGGTGGTCGTGTGGTTGGCGCAGAGCTGCTGGAGGCCGCCTTTGAGGTGTTGGCACAATAGAGGAAGAGCTGGATGTGCAGTTGCAGGTGCAGCTGGATGGAAGCAAAGGGGACAAGTTTGCAAAGCGTGGGCTGGTGTGGGCCGCGTAGGTGAAGCCGACAATGGACAGCGTGAGCAGGTATTGAGTGAAGCAGAGAAAAAGATAGGTGTTGCTGCTTGGTGGTGGGGCCAGTAGCATTGCAAAGGAAGGGTTTGAAGTGGTTGGCACAGGATCAGCACAGAGACAGAGTGACAGAGAGAGAGAGATGATGGTGTAGCTGCTGCTGTGCTGGCGACACATACAGAAGTGATGGGCTACAGAGAGTTGAGGGTTAGCTGGTGGGGCGCCTTCTGAAGAGTGAGTGGTCGGGTTCTTTCTGGTGTGATTGGCACAGCACGCAGGCAAGAGGTTCATGGTGATTGGGGATGTGGTGTATCCTCGGTAGTGACAGGCCTGAATGTTTGTAAGTTTGTGTGAGTAAGGCTTCTGTGTCGGGAGAAGCTTGTATGATGTTCTGACTGGGAATATAAGTGTTGGGTGTTTGCTTGGTCTATGGTGCCCCTGTTTTGTGTTGTCTTTCTGGCATGGGTGGTGTGGTGAATTGTGGAAAGTGTTCCAGCCGGTGGCTGGTGGTGCCCCCGTTCGTGTTAGTGTTTCCAAGTTTGGGAGGTGAAGGGCTATAGAGGCAGTGGTCTTTCTTTCTTTTTTTCACCTCACAACGTCACACTAAAGATCACATCGGAGCACCACAATTGTGCTTTAGAGCTATGTTATCATGCCTTTGTAGGCAAAATTATAGCCACTCATGATATACATAGCTTAATTGAAACTTTATCTACAATTAAGTATTTGTGATATACATAGCTTAATTGAAATTTTATCTTTAGTCATTCGTGATCAATTTTCCACGTCTTTCTAATTTGTGATCAATTTTCCATGTCTTTCCAAACATATTTAATCAAACAAATTTTCCATGTCTTTCCAAACATATTTAATCAAACATATTTAAACAATTTTCCACATCTTTCTAAATGTGTTTAATTGGGCCCGTGCACCCACAATCATTGTGTATCTCTGAAAAGATATTGGTATAGCCAGTAACGTTCTTGGCTGATTAAAACTTGTGCTCTCTAGATCATTGGAGATGCATGATTGATCTTGACGATTGTAAAATAATGAATACTAGGATTGTGGTATAACATACCACGATTGTGGTAAAAAAATACCTCAATCATATTACGATCATGGTATTTAAATTTCTCAACCATTGATGATCAATGCACATCCAATGATCCAGAAGTTTTCCAAATGAAAATTTCTAAAAACATTTTCCAAATTATATATACCAAGATCGTGGTGATGATGGTTTAATCAAATTATATGATTACCACGATCACAAATTTTCTAAAGCATTATTGTGGTATTTTAAACCATGATTGTGTTCTTTATAAAGCATTATCATGGTTTTTGAAGCATGATCATGGTATTTTGAACCAAAATCGTGGTGTTTGTAAATCACTATCATGGTTTTTGAAGCTTAATGGCAGTGTCTCGTTTTGTGACACATCACCGTATGCAAACTAATCCTATATTCATAGTTTAACACCATATTAGATAAAATGGAAAAAATCCCATTTCCAGACTGGCCCCTTTTTGAGTTTTTTTTACGATTTTTCTTCTTTCCCAATAAGAAATTGAAAATAAGGCCACTCAATCTGTAGAATAGTGTATTAAAAAATGTTCAAATCAACAATGTTTCTATAGAACTTCTCTTAGACTAGTAAGGGGAGCATTACAAACAAGATTTGGTTTAAAACAAACACTTGAAAAATTAAAGGTGAGATAAGTATATTAATAATAGGATAATAAAAATGTCCCAACTAGGGCCACTCTACATCTACCATGCATGCTAGCTTATTGAATTACCCTAGGTCCATTCTACTATGCACACTCTTTCTTAATGATACATAAAGGATATGGAATGGCCCTAGGGCCACCCTACCATGCACATTGTTTTTATTGTAAAGTGCAAGGAGTTGGACAATGGCCATAGGGCCATTCTACCATGGGCACTATGCTCTAGTGAAGCACAAGGTGTGTCCAAGTGCCATGGGGCCTGTGACGGTCCTGAATCTAACCATATCTTAATCGTACAACTTAATCTAAGAAAACATTGAACTCACTTAATCCTACTATTTCTACATAGCAATGCAATCAAATCAACCTTCTAAAATAATAAACAAGCATGCATGCCATATCCAAGGTTCTTATCACATAAGCAAAGAATCATGTAATCTCAAACAAACATTCACATGATATAAATCTCTATCAATTACAACACAGTATCTCAATCAATCACATGATATAAATCTCTATCAATTACAGCTCATAGTATGTCAACAATCAATCATAATGTATGTGTCTATCTTAAGATTCTATCATCATCACCATGTTCGACAACATGGTTAGTCATCATAAAGACAAAAATCCAGCCAATCTAGGGCTTTCTCTGATGCTCGTTCACCCAACCTCCGTAGCACTGGACATCGCGGCTATCCAAGGTATGCCTCTTTTCGAATCTCATCCTCTCTGGGTTCTACCACATGGCTCTGAGAGGGCATAAGTATCGATCTCTATCCGGCGTTCCCTGTCTAAGTATGGCCGACCCGAATCTCAAAATCTCATGTCAAGTCTCATCATACACATGCATATCAATTAGTCATACGCGTGCATATCAGTAAAGTACGTCTCAGTGATGGTTCTCTAAAAATGAGTTCTAAGGTCTCTTTGAGAGCATTCGAAACAGCCAAAGTTGTGTTTTCAGCATAAACCTGCCAAAAATAGCTAAGTGCCCCACTTTGCACTCGAATAACTTAAAAATAAAAGGAATTTGGCTTTCTATAGTCTCATACACTCTTGTAGAGTTTCTTGTCATCTAAAAATTTTATCTTGATGTAAATCTCTAATTCTAAACACATGGAAAGATTAATGCTTCGCAAAACAACCCCTAATGAAGGTTATACCGAAAATCTAGTCACAAACTGGTCAAATATTCTATCTTCTAATTCTATAACTCCAAAAGTGTTTATTCTATGAGTCGAACTAAGGAAATCAACAATAGATCTTGGTGGGAAATCCCCCCCTTCTCCTCTTCTTGCAGTGTTTTCCCATCGTTGCCATAGTTAAGCATGCCGTACATCAACTCAGATTCTCCCATATACACGCTTATCGATTTATTTATTTAATCTCAAAAGAATTTAAAGTGATCCAAGGGTGCAAAAACACAAATAGAAGAAGCATAAACAAAGAGGGATTACCTCTACTAGCCGAATCCATATGAAAAGGATGTGTGGCCTCCTATGCCTTTGGTGGAGGTCGTTTACTTAAATACACCTATAAAAGATTATCATATAAAATCAAAACATTAGTTCATTGTGCATAATAGGGCTTATGCATAATAAGGCTATGCATAAGTCCTATTGCATAAGTGGGCTATGCATAAGCCCTATGCATAAAGAGGGATATGCATAAGCCCTATGCATAGGGATATGTATAAGCTCTTATGCATAAAGAGGGCTATGCATAAGCCCTTATGCATAAACTGGGCTATGCATAAACAGGGCTATGCATAAGCCTTTATGCATAAAGAGGGCTATGCATAAGCCCTTTTGCATAAAGAGGGCTATGCATAATCTAGCCATTATGCATAGCCCTATGCATAAAGAGGGCTATGCATAGCCCTAGTCTATTGGCCTAACCCTAATTCCCGGCACCCAAGGATGCAAAAACACAAAGACAAGAAGCATAAAGCATAAAGAAAGAGGGCTTACCGTATGAGAGGCTATGCCCAAAACCTTGCTCACGTGAATACGCTTACAAAAAAGAACCATAATAAATAAAACACATTAGTCCTCATTAACACATTAGTAAGCAAGAATAACAAGAAAAAAAAGAGATGAGTTCCCTAAACCCTACTCTTAATGCATAAGTGAATGGAATAGCTAGTTTATGTGATAAGCCTAAACCAATGCATAATGCATAGAATGCTTAATAGAAAACTTTGATGGAGAGCTCTCCATCAAAGCTCTCTATTAAAGCTCTATGCATTAGGCTATGGTTAGGAAAAGGGAGAGGAAAGAGAGGAGAAGGAACAAAAGGAGAGAGGGGAAGGGAGAGAAGCTTACCTAAACCCTATTTCCAAGCTTTCCATGAAAACTTGAAAGAACACATAAAAGCATGAAAGAGGGAAGAAAGCAACAAGAGAGCTTACCTTGGAGAGGGAGCCTTTATTGATTGAAGAGGCTTGAGGGATGAGTAGAGATGGGAGGAAAACTCGCGCTAGCATAGCTGTGCATGTGCAGGAATAGGAAAGTAGGTAGGTATTGACACCCATCCATGTAGCGATTTAGGCGGGAGTGACAGTTTTGCAGGTCACTACTAAGTAACAAAATTTTGTTGCTAGCTTCACTGCTGAACAACAAAATTTTGCTGGTAAGCAACGAAATTTCACTCTGCTGGGTAGCGTATTTTTACTAATGTGCAGCGAAAAAACACTGCTATAATCGCTATCTAGCGGCGAAAATCTGGGTAAATTTCTATTTGTAGTACTGGATGTTGTTGTGTGTTTTGTATGAACACCCTAAATCAGTTTTGGCTAGGTTAAAGATGTTTGACAGTGATGATCAAGGGTCAAAAGTTGGATCCGAGGCATGGTTGAGAAAGAAAATTCGATGTGTGTGTGATCAACGCAAGGGCTAGTATATACGACAACATCGTATAACAATTGAGCATGTTCGAACATCTGGTGTTCATGAGGCAATGGCACGACCAAGTGTGAATGATGACATAGAGGAGAACCATAGGAGAGTTCTAGGTAACATGCCACACCATTCGGTGATATCAGGTAGAGTGTAAAAGGTGGCAAGGCTTCATATGGACAGCATGGCTGAGACATCATCTTCCAGTGAATGAGGTGCCTCCATCATTGCCACATGAGGAGGAAGAGAATCTCATCATGGACGATATGGTGAATGACTTCTTTGAACGGGAGGTCATAGATGATAGTGAGAAAGCTCCAATGTCTTAAGAGGAGGAAACCTTGCATAGAGAGGGAAGCACACCTTTGTATGAGGGATGTTCGTACTTCACACTACAAGTAAACTTGGAGCTATTGAACTTGCAAACAACTTATGGATGGAGTGATGTAAGGGTCACAAGTCTTCTTCGGTAAGACCGCCTTATTCTATTGAAAATATGTCATGTTCTATATACTCTCCTTTGCTAGTATTTTGACATATGATTTCTTATTCTATGTTGTAGGCTTCTCAAGAAGATTCATTCCCCTCAAAATCTATTACACCGAACTCATGAGATGTGTGTCGTAAAATGCTCTCTATGTTAGGTATGGATTACACAGAAATACATGCATGTCCCAATGATTGCATGCTATTTAGAGGGGCTAATAAAGATGCAACACAATGTCTACAATGTGGGGAGAGTCGCTATAGGTATGATTTCCAAGGTGATAAAGTTCCCCGAAAGGTTTTGAGACACTTCCTTATCATTCCTTGCATCCAACACATGTTTAAATATAAGGGGATTGTAGAACTCAACGTGGCATGCTACTTATCGCGTGACCAATGGCATCTTGAGGATCGTAGCTGATTCATCGGCATGGAAACATGTGGAGCATCAACCACTTGTGAAGAGAGGTAGAGATTAGTTTGAGGCATGGAGAAGCACTCCCAATCCACCACCAAATAGGATGTCTAGACACTCAATCTTCTTCTGACTTCCATATTGGTGTGACATGAAGATCAATCATCTCTTAGATCCCATGCATATCTTCAAGAATGTGGCAACAAATATTTGGGACCATTTAATTATAAAAGAGATACAAAGGGTGCAAGGGATGACTTACAAAACATTGGATGCCTTCAAAGTGCATGGCCAATTGAAAGTGAGAGTGGTAAAATAGTCCTACCAAAGGCACCATGGGTATTAACCAAGAGGGAGCACAATAAGGTGAAAAGTGTGATTACCTCTTTTCATACACCAACGGGAGTAATGCATTCATTGAAGGGTACCTTCACAAAGACCAAAAAGAAAGGAGAGGAACAATATTATGGCCTCAAGACACATGATTGGCAAAAGATATTACAGGTATATAAATATTTGCTTTTTTATTTTCTTTTTATGGTACATAATTTTTATGCTCATATACTAACTTCTTTTTTTTTCTATGTATAGTTTATTCTTCCAATTACTATAGTTGGTTGTGGAGACAAGAAGGTGAGATCTAGGCTATTTACAAAATGGGAAGCTTGGTGAGGTATGAATCTTCTCTTAAATTCACTAAGTTTTATTGCTTATTTAGAATTCTTATACGCTCACAAGTTATGTATTGGTAAATAGTACACGTAATTTCTATGTATGTAGGTACATATCCTTAAAGGAGATAGATCCTACATCCATTGAGATGGCTCATCTCAATGCTATTAAGGTAGTGTGTATGATTGAGAAAAACTTCCCTAGAATATTTCTCACTAGCCAATTGCATCTTATGGTGCATTTGGTTGATAAAGTGGCGTTGTGTGGCATTGTTCATGTTCGATGGATGTTTTTTCTTGAAAGGTTCATGAAAACCTTGCAGGAATTTTTGAGACAAAGAGAAAGGCCAGAAGCAAGCATGGCAAAGGGATGGTTGATGAATGCAAGAGTCTCTTGTGTATATCTCAAAACATGTATCTCGCATAGATCCTTCCATGCCATGATTATGGAGCAATGAGGAGGATGACCAACTAATCACTAATATGCCTCAAGGAAAAGGATTGCAACAAAGACTAGATGAAGCATTATGCCACAAGGTATTTGAATACATTCTACATTCTAAATAGTCCCATCATGGAGAAGTGGATTGGGAGATACAAGGATGCAATCAATAGATCAAAGGATGAGAAAAGAGCTTTTAGAAGAGCAAATAGATGCTTGCCATTCTCGCCTAGCTTGGAGCCTCTACCAAATTTGATCAATATAGAATGGCTTCGCATGGCAATATCAATGGCATCGCAAAATGGAGAGATGATCTCACAAGAGAAGAGCATAAGTATGCAAGAGGATGTGACCCTCAAGTAAGCACATTCTTCATCTCTATCTCACGTATATACCTTGTTTAATGCACTATATATACTAAATGTCATGCTTTTGTTTAATGTTAGTACAAACTATATAATGCAATATGGTCAAATTGAAGGCACTTTCGCATGGAGTGTGTGGATTCTAAGAGAAACACATTTGATTGTGGTGTGATGGTAACTTTTGATCAAGAAAATTGAGCCAGTAGACATGATACCAATGTCATAGAGGACAATCTTGAGTATTGTGGAACTATTCAGGATATTCTTGGGGTTGGATTTAGAGCATTTAGTATATTCATCTTTCGAGCATTTAGTATATTCATCTTTGATGTCAAATGGTTCAAGTTGATATATAGAGGTGCTCAAGCAACCATGAAGAAACATCCAAATGGGTTCTTCCAAATTGATTCCACCAAGTTTTGGGAATGATGAGAAAGATATCTTTGGACTACCTCAACACTGTCAAATAGGTTAGTAACCCAACCAATCCCAAATTAAATTTTGATGTAGTAATAAAAGTGTAACCCCTTTGCTTTGTGATATTAGGTTGTGTTTCACTCTGATCTAATTGATCCAAAATGGTGGTATGTTATACAAGTTTTCCCTCTTTCAAAACATATCTTTCAAGATCAAGATGTGGAGGCCGAATCTCTGGATGAGGTGCAAGTATTACCTCAAATCGGCTCATTGGAAGAAGACCATGAAGAAAACATTTTGGATGGGGCCGATGAAGAGCATGAGGAACATCAATCGGAACAAGATGATGAGTCACCTATCAATCATAACAATGCTTCATTGGATCATGATAGTGATATTAATATAGAACCCCATCTTTTCATTGAGCTTCCATTAGATATAGACATTGATTTGAAGCAACACATATGGATTTATTATTAGATGGGATAGATTCATGATCTTGACGTTGTTTCACTTCTCAAAAGTTTTCAACTATCTTTTTTTTTTGCTCAAAACATGGCTCTAAGGATTTTCAACTATCTTTTTTTTTTTGCTCAAAACATGGCTCTAAGGATTTTAATGATTTTTTAAAACTATATATTATTTTATGTGTGTATGTGACATATATTTTTAGAATTCAGCATCCAACAACTCTTTGGAATTTCCTGCAACAAAAATAGCAACATAATCTTGATACTATCCTCTCTCTTCAAAGCACACCGAAATCATAGTATAGCAGTGAACTTTCGCTGCGGCACTTCTCAGTAGGCAAAATTTCACTCTGGAACAACAAAATTTCACTATAGAGCAATGAAATTTTGCTGCTAGAAGCGCTGCTGAGCAGCAAAATTTTATTGTACAGCAGTGAACGTGATCCCTGACATCCTAACAAAAAAAAGCGCTAAGAAAACGTTGATGTGCCCTCGACGTGTTGTAATGGAACGCCGTAGGATAATGATGCCCCACACCTGAATCCACCATTTTTTGCATAGGGAACCCCTTGGGCACTATACAAAAAATAGCGGGTGGTCCAACCCATCCGGCGTCCGATGGTATGAAACTTTGCGAGCGGACGGGTAAAAGTCCCATGGAACTGCTCACAAAGCCCATCCAACGTTCTATGGTGGCGAAACTTTGCAAGCGCAAGGATAGGAGCCCCATGGACCGGCTCGCAATGTTTTACCACCTTTGGACACCGTATGATAATAATTCCCAACCCAATCTCGCTATTTTTTGCAAAGGGGTCCCCTGGGCCCTATGCGAAAGATAGCGGGTGGCAACACACTATCCCACCCATCTAGCATCTTATGGTGGCAACACACTATCCCACCCATCTAGCATGATGGTGGTGAAACTTTGCGAGTGGACCGGTACAACGTTTCACCACCATCCCTAACACCGTATGATAATGATGCCCCATCGAAACTGGCTATTTTTTGCATAGGGGAGCCCTTTGGCACTATGCAAAAAAATAGCGGGTGGTAACAAACCGTCCTGCCCATCCAGTTTCCGATGGTGGTGAAACTTTGCAAGCAAAGGGGTAGGATCCCCATGGACCTGTTCGTAAAGTTTTACCAGCCTCGAAGACCATATGATAATGATGCCCCACCCAAACCTGCTAATTTTTTAATAGGAAACCCCTTGGGCACTATGCAAAAAATACTGAGTGGCAACACACCATCCCACCCATCCGATGTTCGATGGTGGTTAAACTTTGCGAGTGGAGAGGTAGGAGCCCCATGGACCCGCTCCCAAAGTTTCACTAGCATCGGACACCATATGGCGATGATGCCCCATCCAAACTTGCTATTTCTTGTATAGGGGGCCCCTTGGGCACTGTGCAAAAAAATAGCGGGTGGCAACACACCGTCCTGCCCATTGGTGTTTGATGGTGGTGAAACTTTACAAGTGGAGGGGTAGTAGCCCCATGGACCTGCTTGCAAAGCTTCACCACCACCATCCACACCGTATGACAACGATGCCCCACCCAAACCCGCTTTTTTTGCATAAGGGACCCCTTGGGGACCCCTTGGGTGCTATGCAAAAAAATAGCAGATGGCAACATAGCGTCCCACCCATCTAACATTCGATGGTGGTGAAACTTTGCAAGAGGATAGGTAGTAGCCCCATGGATGATCTCACAAATTTTCACTACCATCGGACACTGTACATGATAATGATGCCCCACCCAAACTTGGTATTTTTGCATAGGGGACCCCATGGCACTGTGCAAAAAAATAGCGGGTGGCAACACATCGTCCCACCCATACGATGTCCTATGGTTGTGAAACCCTACGAGTGAAGGAGTAGGAGCCCCATGGACCTACTCACAAACATTTTACCACCATCGAACATCGAATGATGATGACTCCCCACCGAAACCCACTATTTTTTGCATGCAAGACCCCTTGGGCGCTATGCAAAAAATAGCGGGGTGGCAACACACCGTCCCACTCATTTGGCATCTAATGGTGATGAAACTTTATTAAAAGCTATGCAGCAGCCCCATGGACCCGCTGGCAAAGTTTCACCACCATCGGACATCGTATGATGATGACTCCCCACCCAACCCACTATTGTTTGGATAGAGGACCCATTGGACAATATGCGAAAAAAATAGTGGGTGGCAACACACCATCCCGCCCATCCGGCGTCTAATGGTGAAGAGGTTCCCCACCATCAAATACCATATGACAATGATTCCCCACCCTGTGAGGTCCCCGCCTGCCTGCTCCGGGCTATGGACCCACTTGCAAAGTTTCACCACCATCGAATACCATATGATAATGATTCCCCACCCTGTGAGAGGAGCCCTATGGACCCACTTGCAAAGTTTCACCACAATCGAATACCATATGATAATGATTCCCCACCGTGTGAGGAGCCTTATGGACCCACTTGCAAAGTTTCACCACCATCGAATACCATATGATAATGATTCCCCACCCTGTGAGGTCCCCGCCCGCCTGCTCTGGGCTCCTGCCAATCGGGCGACGAAAGCGGCGTCGGCCTCCCGCGCGGGGTGGGGGTCCTGCACACTCGGGGCCTCGCCCGCGGATGTTCAGGATGAGAGGCTAGCCTGGGGGCAGCGGTCCCTCCGAGACCGCGGGCCCGGAAGACTCCCCTCGCCCGAAAGGCACAGACGATTCCGCCACGAAGGTGAAAAATCTTTTAACTAGGAGATTACTCTAACGAGTCAAGTCTTGACTAAATTAAACTGATCTGACCAAGCTTGAAGTCACATGGTCAGATCAAGAAGAGACTTGCACTTGTTCCATGGAATCACCGCTTTTTTCTTCATTTTCGAGGCACAACCCCGATGATCCCTTCCCACGGAACAAGGTCTTCGTATCTAGTTGTTTCTCAGGAATCCTTCGATCCAGCCTAACCCCATCCAGCCCATGGGTCAGCCAACCACCCGACCACTGAATTGGTGGGATTCCTTTATATAAAGATTTGATTGGGTTTTTGCTCGGGTACCGAGGAAAAAAGTTCCCAGGCCCCCTAGCCGGCGATTCATACAAAAATCAAATAGGCACACCACATACACACCCAATATGAAATTGCCTTTTATAACAGATTCGACTGGCTTTAAGACAATCTTTGAATAAAATCATAATATTTTCGATCATCATTTTCCAAAATTCCAAGTCCATTGTATTACAAAAATGCATTATCTCAACTCTCTGTTAAAGACCAGCTGGCCAACCAACGAGATCCAGTATCAATTTTTTTTTCCCAAAAACCTTTCCTTTTTGTCCATCAGATATGTTCCTCGACGTATGCCACCTGGGTGTCCTAGCAATTGCGAGCCTGTGCATCGCCTGGTTAGAACCCTCTAGTATCCTCCTTAGGTGTCCTAGCACCACTTCACTCAGGGACCGCTTCGTCAGCCCTCGCCCATCGTACCGGAAGCGCACCATTTTAACCGTACTGAGGCTGGTCAAGACCTCGGCAAGCTTTGCCCGCTGGGCAACGTCCCTTGACAACTCGGCAGGCTTTGGCCGCGGGGCAATGTCCCTTGACGACTCCCTGCCAGCAGCTGTTCCAACGAACCTCCTTTAGAAAAACATAAGCCAAATACTTCCTCCAGCATTCTGGCATAAAACAGCCCTCTGGCATAAAAATAGAGTTTCCAATGCAAGTGAGATTCCAGTTTGAGAGATTGGTTCCAAAGACCCTTTTTCCAATAATTCCCAATTTCAATAATGAGGATCCTTGATCTCTCATGAGGGTAATCTACCCGTCCATTTATCCATTTATCCAACTAGATTCTTGGTGAGATTGGTCAGGGAAAAACTAGATTAGTTCCGGTAGTCTATTCTTTGGATTTAGTAACTGGAATTGGTCCCGAAGTTTTTGTCTGATTCAGATCGAGAGAAGGACAATTAGGTTTACTGTCCGACCTCACGTAGTCTAACTAAATTCATTCAATTTAGTTATACCAGGATTACTTTCAACTAAACATCTAGTTTTTGGGTAAATATCCATTTAGTGATTTTACCAGTTTAATTATCCAAGATTTTCTTTTTTCCACATGAATTCTCAACCTTAATTCATTAGGTAGAATTATGATGGAAATTCATCTTTTGACATTAGAATTTAATTCAAATCCATCTTTTCTCAATTATCATGGAAATTCATCTTTTAACTAAAATATCAATACCTATTTTTTAGAATAAACTTGAAATCCTTCTTTTTCTCATTTCAATGAGTGCAATCCAATTATCATGGGAATTCCTCTTTTCCTTAATTTAAATCTATTAAAATTCTTCCTAAAAATTACATAAGAATAACCATTAATTCCTTTAAGCTAAAAATTTCACTTTTCTCATCTAAACATTTGAATTCCAATATAGTAGGAATTCCTCTTTTATCGATTAAACTTATCTATGCAAAAAGATAAATTTAATTAATTTTTTCTCTTAATATTTAAATAAAAATCTCCATTAATTATTTTGCACTAGGAATTACACTTTCTTCATTTAATTAGTTGGATTCCAATATGGTGGGAATTCCTCTTTTATCATAAAAATTTATCTATACAAAAACATAAATTTAACTATATTTTCTCTTAAAAATTAAATAAAAATCTTCATTAACTCCTTTGCACTAGGAATTATACTTTCTTGATTTAAATATTTGAATTTCAATATGGTGAAAATTACTCTTTCATCATAAAAGTTTATCTATACAAAAAGTTAAATTGAACTAAAATCTTTCATAAATTATACATTATTTTAGCATTCCAATTTTATTCTCTAAAACATTGGAATACATGGATTTCCAATTTCTTGGGATAACATAAAAATAAAGTATCAAAATTTTCTCTTTTTTCTAATTTACTAATTATGCATAATCATAAAAATACATTTCTTCATGATTACAATGAGAATCATTCAATTAATCTAGGAGGATAATTCCTAGAATATGGTAGGAAGTCCTCTTTTCATATTATGAATGAAAATGTTTTATGTGTTTATTTTACAGAAATTTTACCATAGCTCCGCTACTGTTACTGATAATTCTCAATTGAATTGAGAGAATGAAGTTTAATATTATTAGTATGATTAGATTGACCACTAATTGGATCATTATCCAATTATGGATTGATTCATAATTTCTCTATGAAATAAATATCATAAAAGCATTAAAAAGCCATTATTTTGGCCTCCAATTAAACAAGCATAAAAATTGGTTTTGGATTAGAGAAATGCTTCATGAGAAGCTTCATTTTGATTGAGAATAGGTCATAGGAATGACCTTTCTTCGCGGGGAGAGAGAGAAATGCTTAAAAACCATTAAAATTAAGCATAAATGAATATTTATGTGTTTCTTTATTACAATACATTAAAACATTTCAATAATATTCAAAAGTCATTCAAAATAAAGCTTCTCAATCTTGAGAGGGGTTGAGAAGAAAGAAACATTTAGAAATTATAGAAAAAAGACCATAATCCACTCTTTACCTCCTAAATTGCTTGATTCTTTAGTCATTGTAGAGACCCCCAACCAATCAATTGGTTTGGTATGTCGTAGGAGTCACCAAGGAAGATTGAAGAGAGAGAGAAGCTCCAATCTCTTCAATTTTTTAGTGGTTTTAGAGGATAATATAAATTAAGCTTAGTTTAGAGTAATACCGACATAGTTTAATTCACAGATATAATAATACAAAGGAATGAGGATTTATTTATAGGAGCAGGAGGCCACTAACTCAGTCCAACTGAGTTAGTGGCCTCCCTATCCTATAACTCAGTCCAAGTGAGTTCTAGGATTTTCCAGCTTCAGTTTGGTTGGATTTGGACAAGTTTTGGACCACTTTGGCTCCCTTTTTGATTTGGTTTGATTTAGGAGAGAGGAGAGACAAAAATATCCATTTTTTTTAAGTTTTAAACTCATCTAAGCATGTGAAATAGGTGCCTCCTTAAAAGTCTCCCTTTTCTTTACACGTGTCAAAAATGCATGATTACTCCAAAATATCTCATTTTTTTATTAATACACCATAATTTTTAACTAATAAACCTAGTACTTGGTCAACTCTTATTTACTCATTTTTGGGTATTTTATTTTGTTCTTTGGATTTATCATGTCCCAACACTTGGTTTAATCTTATTGGTCCATAGGAACCTTAATTGGACCATAATAAAAAAAATTAAAAAATATAGACCCTTAGGCTAAGGTCTTCTAAATCAATTTTAATTAATTCCAATTGCACCTTGGAAAATCTATTTTGATTTTCTGTTTCAGGGAAACATTTTTTTGATATTTGAAGAATTTACTTATCCAAAAATATCCCAATTTTGATTTACCACTCTCTAGACTTTTTTTATCTCACTAGGCAAAACAAGAAAAAATGATATTTTCTTGTATTCAGAAACATAGAATGATTACAAGGGATTGAAGTAGAGGTTTATTTGTGAGGGTAATCCTTCGCTAACTCTTCTTCTTTTTCCCAAGTGGCATCTTCTAGAGGGAAGAACTTCCACTTTACTAAGAATTCTCTGAGGACTCTACTCCTGAGAATCTTCTCCCGAACGTCAAGGATTTCTGCAAGTTGGAGTACCATCTGGCTTTGAGACGGAGAGATCAATTTCTCATCATCGAGCACATGATTCGGACTAGATACATACTTCTTAAGCAAACTAACATAGAATACATCATGTACTTTGAGATGGGGAGGCAAAAGAAGTTTGTAGGCTAGATCGCCCACTTTCTTTATGACAGCATACGGCCCACAGTATCTGGGAGAGAGCTTCTTATACTTCCCTAAGGATAAGGAACTTCTTTTTGGTCATACTCGAATGAAGACCATATCTGATTCTTCAAACTCTCTCTCAGATCTCTTTTTATCTGCATACTGCTTTTGCCTGTCTTGGGCTGCCTTTATATCTTTACGGATTGATTGCATCTGCTGGTCCATGTCATCAAGCATTTGTTTGGACATTTTGACTCTGATCAATGGGTCAAACCAAGTCAACGGTGTAAGGCAATCTTGTCCATACAAAGCTTTGAAAGGACTCATCCCAATGCTCCGATGATAAGAAGCATTGTAAGCAAATTCAAGGTCCATATGCAAATGACTTTAACCACTTCTTGGGCTCCCTACGGCATGACCAAAGGATATCTTCAATTACTTGATTCACCCTTTCCGTCTGGCCATCTGTTTCAGGGTGGTAGGCTGTGCTGAGATCCAAGAAAGTTCCTACTACTTCAAAGAATGCAGTCCAAAATTTTGATGTGAATTTGGGATCTCGGTCACTTACTATCCTCCTGGGTAAACCATGCAATCTGAAGATCTCCTTAAGGAAAACTCTGGCAACATCCACTACAGAGTATATTTCTTTCACTGGAATCAGATGGGCAACTTTGGTTAGCCTGTCAACTACCACAAAAATGGAGTTGTAACTTGATTGCGCTGAAGGTAATCCAGTGACAAGGTCCATACTGATGCATTCCCACTTCATTTATGGAATGTCTAGAGGCTGCAGTTTCCGTGGCATCTTGACTCTTTATGGAATGTCTAGAGGCTGCAGTTTCCCTGGCATCTTGACTCTCTCTGCCTTGACTCTTTGGCACATTAAGCATTTCCTTACATGATCAAGTACATCCTTTTTGAGTCCTGGCTAGAAGAAGCTTTTCTTCACATACATATAGGTTTTTATAAACCTTGGATGTCTAGCTATCAGGCTATCATGGGCTTCTCTCAGAATTCTTCCCTTTATTCCCGCATCATTAGGGATACATAGCCGATTATTATAATACATGCATCCTTCATCCAGTTTGTAGCCAAGAACTCGACTCATTTCCTGAGGAGTCTTGCTTTCCTCCATCAGAAGGGTAGCAATAGGGGCAAAGAATTTTTCCTGCATGATTTTCTCCTTTGCTTCATTAATCAATGGATTTGACACCACTGTAATTGCAAGCAAGGAGGCTTTTCTACTGAGCACATCTGCAACCACATTTTCTTTCCCCGGCTGATACTTTACTTCAAAATCAAATTCCTACAGGGTCTGCATCCATCTCCTTTGACGCATGTTGAGATCCCTTTGGGTGAAGATCCACTTCAGACTTTGATGATCTGTCATCAAGGTGAATCTTTGTCCCAAAAGATAATGTCTCCACAACTTCAGAGCATACACTATTGAGAGTAATTCCAAGTCATGGACGGCATAATTCCTCTCATGTGTTTTGAGTTTTCTGGATTCATAGGCCACTGTATGACCTTCGTGCATTAGAGTACCACCTAAGGCAAATCCACTGGCATCAGTAAAACTACCTCAAAGGGTTTGGTAAAATCTGGCAATTTAAGGATAGGGTTGGTTACTAAGGCTGTCTTTAGCTTGTCAAAGGCACTCTGACACATTGCAGTCCACTGAAAAAGTGTACTTCTCTTGAGAAGGTTAGTTAAAGGGGATGCTATCTGAGCATACCTAGGTATAAAGATCCTATACCATCGGGTTAACCCTAGGAATCCTCTGACTTCCTTTACTGACTTGGGTTCTGGCCATTCAACTACCGCTTGGATATTTGCGGGGTTAGGAGAAATCCCATCCTTTGACACTTTGAGTCCCAAGTATTCCACCTGGTCAACAAAGAAGGAACACTTGCTCTTCTTTGCAAAGAGTTGGTGTTTCCTTAGGATTTCTAGGACTTTGCGCACATGATCTTCATGGTCTGCAGCATTCTTCGAGTATACTAAGATATCATCAAAGAAGACAATAACAAAATCATCCAAGTATTCTCTAAGAATATCTTGCATAAGATGATTGAATGTTGTCGGGGCATTAGTTAATCCAAATGGCATGACTATGAACTCATAATGCCCATAGCGAGTATTGAATGCTGTCTTTGGGATGTCTTGCTCCTTGATTCTAATCTGGTAGTACCTGGATTTGAAATCTATCTTTGTAAACATTTGGGTACCACTTAACCGATCCAGAAGTTCATCAATCTTGGGAATAGGATACTTATTCTTAATTGTTAATTGATTCAGTGCTCTGTAGTCCTCACTACAGAGTCTTAACGTTCCATCTTTCTTCTTTTGAAAGAGAATGGGCGCACCCCAAGGTGAGACACTGGGTTTAACGAATCCCTACTCTAACAGTTGTCTTAACTGCTCCTTAAGTTCTATGGCTTCAAGGACTGGCATTTTGTATGCATGCTAGGCTACTAGCTGAGCTCTGGATCTACTTCACAAGACAGAGGCATCTCAGTCAGCTCTTCAGGAAATACATCTGCATACTCACTTAACCACTCTGGTTCTTTAGCCTTGCATTATATGTCTACCGGATTCATTTTAACAACATACACAGCTTGCCTTTTTTTGAGCCCTTTTAATAATTTGGAAGCCTTGACTAATTGTAGCACTGGGGATCCGGAGATTCCAATTCCTTGAACTTTATTCCTATGAAGGTCTAGGAAAGAGATGGTTCCTTTGTGACAATGAATGTCAGCCTGATTCTTTTGGAGCCAATCCATTCCAAGGATTCTGTCATATATTTACACGGGTAGGACTATGAACTGGCACTCTGTTACGTTCTCATCTAAGCTAAACTGAATAAGGTTAGTCTCAAGGTGAGTGAAAAGAGCCTTCCCACTGGCTAATTCCACTTGCATGGTGTGAGGTGAAAAAAAGAAGAAAGAACCTGCCTCTATAGCCCTTCCACCTCGCAAACTTGGAATAACAACACGAACGGCACCACCAGCCACCGGCTGGAACACTCTCTCACACTTCACCACCCAACCCACTCCAGACAGACAGCATAAAACAGGGGCACCGTACTCAAAGCAAACACTCAGCAATATATTCCAGTCAACACTTCATACAAGCTTCTCCCGACACAGAAGCCTTACTCACACAACCATAAACAAAACACTCAGGCCTGTCAGCCTGCCGAGGATACACCACATCCCCAATCACCACATAATCCACTCGCCTGCGTGCTGTATCAACCACAGCAAAATGAACCCGGCCACTCTCGCTCCAGAAGGTGCCCACACCAGCTAGCCCTCGAGTCCTCTGCAGCCCATCACTTCTGCATGTGTCATCAGCAGCAGCTACCCAACATCTCTCTCTCACTCTCTGTCATTGTGCTGATCCTCTGCCAGCCTTATAACAAACCCAGGCAGCTTATCTGCCTCGCTACCGGCCCACTACCAAGCAGCAACACTGTCCCCTCTGTGCTTCACTCGGCACCCTACTCTGTCCATAACCCTGTCTCCTAGGCGGCCCACACCAGCCAGCCTGTCACCTGCAGCTTATCTGCATCCCTCTTATCCTCGCTAGCAGCTCCCTTTGATGCCAGCACCCGTCGGTGCTTCCACTAGCTTGCCCACGCTTAGAACACCATTGCCACCACTCCTCGCCCCTGATATCTGCACACTCCCAGCAGCATCACCTTTGAGGCGGCTCCACACTTCACACGCCCACTAGGCTCTCTCCTGCGTTGTCTTCTCTGCACCCCTTCAGCCTGACTGTGCCTTGCGCCAACCACAGCCCGTCACCTCAAAGCTCCACGCTTCAGCCCAAACGGCTGTTCTCTTACCACGCCGGCCCACCACCAGCCTCACAGCGTTCTACGCTCACCTGCACACGGGAGGGCCCCATGTATACACGACGGCCACCAGCAGCTGCACCAACTGTCTCTTGCCTTTTCTCTTCGCACCAGTCTCACCGGCTTTTCGATGCCCGCCAGCTAACCCACAAGCCGTGCTCTCCACGCTCAGACACGGTTGCGCCTGCTAGCTTCCACGTCTGCAACTCCAGTCGCCAGCCAGTAGCTGCGCACCATGCTCACCTCGTTCCTTGGCTTGGCTTGCAGAGCTGCGCCTCTGAGCCCCCCTTCAAAACAAGGCGGTCAATCCACACTTCATCTGCAGGCGCCGACTCGCCACCTTTCCCCATGCTTCTAGACTATGCGTTGGCAGCGTAGTAAAGCTCCACGCCCACTCTAATAGCTGGCCAGGTTTATCCTTATATTTTATTTATTATTTTTTTTTTGAAAAAATAGCCACCATGCTATTCCTTTCACACCAATGTTCCTATGACTTTGGCCCATTACCTTTTATTGCCCATCATGCCTTCCACACTTTCAAATGCCACTTGTGCCCATTGTATTTCTTGGACACGTACACAAACAAGCGACCGAGTGCTGATATCAACTCAAGCTGACCACGTTCCGGACCGGCCTCAAAACAAAACCATCCACAAAATCACTCTGCCAATGCATTCACAGGCAAAACCTTCACACACGTCACGCATCCATATGTACACTGACCAAAAAGACCACTCAGAAAAAAGCCTGACACATGGGTTTCCCTAATTTTTGATTTAGGACTAATTTACGCAGACATCCTGGGGAAAAAGAAGAATGAGTACTGCCTGAATCAATCAAAAGCTTGAATTTCTTACCCTGGTACTCTGCTGGATTCTGGAGGATTGAGAATTGACGGTTATTCCCGTGATTCTCAATTACTGCATAGATCTGTCCTTTCTCTTCCTCCACTTCCTCAGCTATGGTGACTGCTTTGGCTGCTGCGGTCTGAGGTGGAACTCTCTCTCTTTGGTTATTCCAACTCTGGGAGGGAGTTTGGAGACTGCTTTGCATGGAGGCTGTACGCTGAGCTGGCACTCTTTTGGGGCTACCCTGATTTTGGCGCTAGGGACCCTGATTGGACTGATATGAAGGAATCTGTCTTGAAAATCTGGAACCCTCGCTTCCTTGGCCCATAGAAGGAGATGGGAAATTCTTGAGCTGGTGCCCAAGTCCCTGACATCCGAAGCATCTGTTCTCGCTTTGAAGGTCTTCCCTTTGCATTCTAGAGAGAGCCGGAGTTCCTGAGAATGTACTTCGGGGGAAAGGTCTTCCTTCATTTCTAAAGCTTCCTGTCTCCACATTCTAGTTAGGACCTTGGTCTCTTTGGTCCGGTGGAAAGTCAGAAGAACTTCCCAGTGTTTGAAATCTCTTGAAGGATGAAGGAGCTGGCTTTGGCAAGACTTTTACGATGAAGGCTTTGGGAAAGTCCTACGCCATTCTGATAGCTTCTGCCATGGACACTGGCTTGGCATTTTTGACCAGTGTATCCAAGGGTTCGTTCATTCCCCAAATGAATCTGGCCATGAGTTGCTCTTCATCTAGAGGTGGTGAATATTTGAGTAGAAGAGCAAAGGCCTGGTGATATTCCGCGATGGTTTTTCTCCCCTGCTTTAGCTCTAAGAATTCGTTCTTTTTGGTTTCCAAAAATCCAGGGGACAAAATCTCTTTCTCAAATAGGTTTTAAGGTCAGTCCAGGATGACTGAGTATTTATGTCCAGACGGTTGGTGTCACAGTGGTTCCTCCATGCCACCCTGGCTGTTTCCACTATTTTCAGCATGGCAAGAGCCATTTTGCTCCCCTCATTGTAGCCTGTGATGTCAAAATATTCTTCCATAGCTTCCACCCATTTCTCCATAGCCTCGCCCAGGTTCTCCCCTTCTCCTTTGAAGGGTCATGTGGTTGAGTCCTACGAAGAGCCTTGCGAACATCAGGGTCAAGCTCATCATCTTCAGAGAGAGGGTCTGGCTGATGACCACGGTTTCCTCATCTCATGATTCTACCAAAAATTATATATTATTAAATTTTTATTTTGATATCATCCAAACAAGATCCTAAGACTTAAGAGGTTCGGAAAACAATTTCTTAAATAAGACAATGATCTTATTGGAGATCTATGAGATATGTCTGATATAACAGATTTTTCTTTAACAGTTCGTCCATAAACAATCACTTATACAATAGGGAATTTTTCTCTAGAAAACATTTCTTTATTTATATAAAAGTTGCAATATCTACATAAAGCAACTCGGCTCCAGAATTCAAAATCTCCTAGGGAGACGCATAAGACGACGGTACTAGGCCATAGCCATGCCCTGATACAAATGTTCACTTACTGAAAAGGGAGCTATTATCTTCTCCTTAGGAATAAAGCAACTAAGGAGTCTGTAGAGACTTGGCATGAAAGTCTGAAATTTTGAGGCGTCGAATGATATAGAATGACACCACGCACCATTTTTCAGCTTTAACAGAATCATTTGCCAATGAGAGGTTCTGCCTCAACATTGCACGCCGGTCACAAGAGGCATGAACATACTGCCCTGCAAACCACTTATGCTGTCGTCTCTCCATTGGGTCAGGAAAATATAAATCCTTGAAATGGCGTGTGAGTCTTGCTCGGCTTGTTCGAGTTGAAGCGAAAGAGATGAGATGCTCGAAGGCAAATGCACTCATATCTTGAGACTAGGTGAGGTCGAGAATACCAGATAAATAGGGAACTTCCATCTATAAAAATAATTTCTTTGATTAAAATTTCTTCTTTGAAGAAGCTTACGGAATGAAAATACATTATGAAAAATTCTTTTTCTGAGTTTTTATTATCAATTTCTAATAAGAAGTTTATCCTTATTAGCTTTCAACAATGCTCTGATACTAGCTGTGAGGTCCCTGCCCGTCTGCTCCAAGATCCTACCCCGACAGGCGGAAGCGACGTTGGCCTCCTGCATGGGGCTGCACACTAAGGGCCTCGCCCGCGGGCCCGGAAGACTCCCCTCGCCCGGAAGGCACGAGCAATTCCGCCAAGAAGGTGAAAAATCTTTTAACTAGGAGATTACTCTAACGAGTCAAGTCTTGACTAAATTAAACTGATCTAACCAAGCCTGAAGTCACATGGTTAGATCAAGAAGAGACTTGCACTTGGTCCATGGATTCACCGCTTTTTTCCTCATTTTCGAGGCACAGCCGATGATCCCTTCCCATAGAACAAGGTCTTCTTAGGATTTAAACTGATTAACGTAACTAATCGTTTCTAGTTGTTTCTCAAGAATCCCCATCCGGCCCATGGGTTAGCCAACCACCCGACCACTGAATTGGTGGGATTCCTTTATAAAGATTTGATTGGGTTTTTGCCCGGGTACCGAGGAAAAGAGTTCCCACGCCCCCAAGCCGATGATTCATACAAAAATCAAATAGGCACACCACATACACACCCAATATGAAATTGCCATTTATAACAGATTTGACTGGCAATCTTTGAATAAAATCATAATATTTCCGATCATCATTTTCCAAAATTCCAAGTCCATTGTATTACAAAAATGAATCATCTAAACTCCCTGTTTGTTGGAGACCAGCTGGCCAACCAAACGAGATCGAGTATCAAATTTTTGCTCCCAAAAACCTTTCCTTTTTGTCCATCAGATATCTTCCGCGACGTACAATGCCTAGGTGTCCTAGCAACCGCGAGCCCATGCATCACCTGGTTAGAACCCTCTAGGATCCTCCTTAGGTGTCCTAGCACTTCACTCAGGGACCGCTTCGTCAGCCCTCCCCTATCGTACCGGAAGCGTACCGGAAGTGGTCAAGACCTCAGTAGGCTTTGTCGCGGGGCGACGTCCCTTGACGACTCCCCACCGGCTGTTCCAATGAACCTCCTTTAGAAAAACATAAGCCAAATACTTCCTCCAGTATTCTAGTATAAAATAGCCCTTTGAATGAAGAACAGAGTTTCCAATGCAAGTGAGATTCTAGTTTGAGATTGGTTTCAAAGACCCTTTTTCCAATAATTCCCAGTTTCAATAATGAGGATCCTTGATCTCTCATGAGGGTAATCTACCCGTCCATTTATCCATTTATCCAACTAGATTCTTGGTGAGAATTGTCAGGGAAAAATTAGATTAGTTTTAGTAGTCTATTCTTTGGATTTAGTAACTGGAATTGGTCCCGAAGTTTTGTCTGATTCAGATCGAGAGAAGGACAATTAGGTTTACTGTCCGACCTCACGTAGTCTAACTACATTCATTCAATTTAGTTATACCAGGATTACTTTCAACTAAACATCTAGTTTTTGTGTAAATATCCATTTAGTGATTTTACCAATTCAATTCTCCAAGATTTTCTTTTTCCCACATGAATTCTCAACCTTAATTCATTAGGTAGAATTATGATGGAAATTCATCTTTTGACGTTAGAATTTAATTCAAATCCATCTTTTCTCAATTATCATGGAAATTCATCTTTAACCTAAAATATCAATACCTATTTTTTAGAATAAACTTGAAATCCTTCTTTTTCTCATTTCAATGAGTGCAATCCAATTAGCATGGGAATTCCTCTTTTTCCTAATTTAAATCTATTAAAATTCTTCCTAAAAATTACATAAGAATAACCATTAATTCCTTTAAGCTAAAAATTTCACTTTTCTCATCTAAACATTTGAATTCCAATATAATAGGAATTCCTCTTTTATCGATTAAACTTATCTATGCAAAAAGATAAATTTAATTAATTTTTTCTCTTAATATTTAAATAAAAATCTCCATTAATTATTTTGCACTAGGAATTACACTTTCTTCATTTAATTAGTTGGATTCCAATATGGTGGGAATTCCTCTTTCATCATAAAAATTTATCTATACAAAATGATAAATTTAACTATCTTTTCTCTTAAAAATTAAATAAAAATCTTCATTAATTCCTTTTCACTAGGAATTATAATTTCCTTATTTAAATATTTGAATTTAAATATGGTGGGAATTCCTCTTTCATCATAAAAGTTTATCTATACAAAAGGATAAATTTAATTAAAATCTTTCATAAATTATACATTATTTTAGCATTCCAATTTTATTCTCTAAATCATTGGATTACATGGATTTCCAATGTCTTGGGAATTACTCTTTTAACATAAAAATAAAATATCAAAATTTCCTCTTTTTTCTAATTTACTAATTATGCATAATCATAAAATAAATTTCTTCATGATTACAATGAGAATCATTCAATCTAGGATGATAATTCCTAGAATATGGTAGGAAGTCCTCTTTTCATATTATGAATGAAAATGTTTTATGTGTTTATTTTACAGAAATTTTACCATAGCTGCGCTACTATTACTGATAATTCTCAATTGAATTGAGAGAATGAAGTTTAATATTATTAGTATGATTAGATTGACCACTAATTGGATCATTATCCAATTATGGATTGATTCATAATTTCTCTATGAAATAAATATCATAAAAGCATTAAAAAGCCATTATTTTGGCCTCCAATTAAACAAGCATAAAAATTACTTTTGGATTAGAGAAATGCTTTATGAGAAGCTTCATTTGGATTGAGAATAGGTCATAGGAATGACCTTTCTTTGGGGGGGGAGAGAGAAATGCATAAAAACCAATTAAAATTAAGCATAATTGGAAATTTATGTGTTTCTTTATTACAATACATTAAAACATTTCAATAATATTCAAAAGTCATTCAAATTAAAGCTTCTCAAGATTAAGAGGGGTTGAAAAGAAAGAAACATTTAGAAATTAGAAACATTTAGAAATTATAGAAAAAAGACCATAATCCACTCTTTACCTCCTAAATTGCTTGATTCTTTATTCACTGTAGAGGCCCCCAACCAATCAATTGGTTTGGTATGTCGTAGAAGTCACCAAGGAAGATTGAAGAGAGAGAGAAGCTCCAATCTCTTCAATTCTGTAGAGGTTTTTAGAGGATAATAGAAATTACGCTTAGTTTAGAGTAATACCGGCATAGTTTAATTCAAAGATATTAATACAAAGGAATGAGGGTTTATTTATAGGAGAGGGAGGCCACTAACTGAGTCCAACTGAGTTCTAGAATTTTTCACCTTCAGTTTGGCTGCTCAACGAATTTTCATGTCTCTAGAGAAGAGCATAATTAGATCCTGGGAGGCTTTTCAAAGGAGAGAGCAAAGATCCGCAGCGAAACATAAGACCATAATGATAATGGTATCAGATGAAGATCGAAAGAACGCAGCAAAAGAGAGAATTTGTGTTTACTTGGTTAAGCAATTGTCATCTTTTGGGAAGAAGATGGGCTTTGAAGTTATGGATGAGGTCTTACAGGATGCACGTTGTCGTGCCATGGCACGTCTATGGTGTGAAACCATGCATGTGACGCCATCAAATACAAATCCAGATGCATGGGGTTAAGTGCCATGATGAGTCATTATATGATGCCTAAGTACATATGTTCATATTGTAAATGAGGTTCAATGAGATGAGCTGAGGCTGAGCTAGGTCTCGAAGCCTCCGACAGTGTGGTGTGAATTGTGGAGTTTTTTTTTATGCTTATGGAGAATTTTGGAGATAGCAGACACCTTGTGCCTTGATAGGACTGGATTATGCTTGTGGGTTTGACTGCTTTATTGATTCCATGAGATGGTGAATTGCTCATAAGCTGTGCCTATCATGGTTGAGTTGATATTAACACTGAGACAGAAAACTTTTATGGTACATAATGGTCGTGGGCATGATCATATGCTTCAGATGGCAAGGTCATATGTGTAATAAGGATGCCAAATGATGCTTTCTTTGATGTGGTGTGGGAAACCTTAGTAAGGTTATGGTGTGAAGAAGGTTGAATTTTTTTTAATGGTTATCACTTGAAAATTATATGCGTGGAATGGTAGGCGCAGTGAGAAAATTCAAAATGGGAAAAACGTATTTTTAGCTGCAAAAGGTGGTGTGGGGCGCCGATTTCCTCGCGGGAAAGAGGAGAAAAACCAGAGAATTGCAAGCGGCGCTTATCAGAGAAGGATCTGCAGAAAAAAACCAGGGACAGAAGCATGTTCGACCAGAGAGCTTGATTTCATGCTATCAGCTGTCAATGGCATGTAGGGGCTTGAATTAAAGAGCAAAGTTATTACTTCCCATTGATATGCTTTCTTCAAAATCACAATTTCAGCTATGCGCCAGCTGTGCGCCGTCTGCAGCGAAGCATGGAATATAATTTTACAAAAGAAAATCGTATGAAATCCGCTCCCCCCGCCTTCAGATAAGTGAAAATTTGATAAAATTTCATTTTACTATCCTACCTACCACGTTTGAAAATTCGTGGTGTCAATAAACCTTTAAAGGTTTTGTAAATATAAAGTGGCTTGATATGAAGAGATGTGAGGATATTGCATCAAGAGACATGGAATCAAAGTATCAGAAATACAGCAAGGACTCTAGTAAAAATTGATTTTGTTTCTAACTTAGTGGATCTAGAATGCACGCCATGGATTTTTTTTAAAAAATCATGTGAATATGTTATAGTTATGCCATATATCATCTTGTGTTTGTGAGTTGTTGGAATTTTAAGCCAGATTTTCAGGTGATAAAGAACATTATGAGATGTTGGGAATGGTGACAGTGGATGTATGGAATGAAAAGGGTCACATGTATGTTGGAAATACTTAAAGGTTATGTTATGCCTACATGTGATTAGCTGGAAGGTTTTGGAAAAAGAAGCCAGTGAATCTATGCTTGGAAAGGGACAAGCATTTGGTACACGAATTCAAGGATGTATTGAGATGAATTGACACATGTATATGTCATAAAAAAATGGACTTTTCCTATGCTTCTTGGGAAATTTTGTATGTGAGTTTCCTTGTTAGGTTTGGTACCTACTCTCACAGCTAGAAGTCTCGGACTTTCCTGGCTATACCGCACACGTCACGACAGCTTTTTGGTGAACCCGACGTGAAACTGCTGGGGTGAGAGTGTGGTGAAATATACAGGGAAGCTATGGCTGAGACTTCTGAGGGTCAGGGGGTTCATTTTGACCCTGGGGTTATGCAGATGTTTCAGATGTTTACCATGTACATGCAACAGCAACAAGCTGCTGAGAGAGGACAAATTTCCACGACCAAAGCATTACAATCAATTGTGAAAAAGGTGGATCAATTTGATGGGAAGGACATCACGAAGTACCTGCGCAATTATATAAAGGAGATAGAGCTAAACAGGGTGACTGAGGAGGATATGGTTCGAAGTTTCGAGCTGGTATGTGTTCCTGAAATAAGAGAGCGCATAAGAGGATTGCAGACAGCACATGGTGGCAGAAATTAGGAGGAGTTCAAGCTTGCTTTAAAGGATGAATATTTCATGGAGGATTCTGAGCGAGTGACCAAACGAACTTTCTTGGAATGGGTCACAAAACCTAAAATGGGAATTTCTGCCACAGAATTGCTAAGAGAGTTTGAGAAGCGCTATGCCCAGCTGTCAAGGATAGAGCGTACAACTTTGGATAGAGAAAAGACAGAGCTCTTCTTACAAGCAGCTGGGAAAGATCTCCAAGAGAAATTGGAAATCCTCCTTGAGGATAAGGATACAGAGCAGGGATTAAAGAGTGATTGGAATGATGTTGAGGATGCAGTTACCATGTTAGCAAAGCGGCAGCGGAGGAGGGATAAAATGGTGATGGGTTCTGCAACCCCCATAACTGCTGTTACCCCTGAGAATCTACCCAAACCAGCTGCTACAATTCCAAAGGTAGATGGGCCGATGGATGAGCTTATCAAGGGTATGCGTGACCTAAAATTGAAGATGTCCAGGATTGAAGAAAAAGGTCTACCATTGGGGCAGGCTTCTATGCAAAGGCCTCAAAGCAAAGAAGGGTTTACATATAGATGCATATGGTGTGATGACCCAGAACATGCAAAGAAGGATTGTGCTAGCTATAAAGAAGCTCTTAAAAATCAACTTGTGTTTTTCAAAGATGGGAAAATCCATCTTACGGAGACTGATCTTCCATTGAGTACAAACTTTGGGAAAGGAGGGATGAAAAAGCTGGTAGAGGATATGGCTGCTAGTCATGCCATTTCTATGGTTGAGGCAGCAACCTATGGATTAAAGGTTGGTCAATTAAAGCAGGGATTTGAGAATGATGAGGATTATGAGAATGAGGATTTTTGGCCATCAACAATGGAATTAATTGCGTCAAAGAAAGTGTCAAAGCAAGCTTTGCATGAGGCAGGTGATTGTATACGTCTTGAGACTGGCTGGGAGGAGCCTGTGGATTCTTTATCTATTCATGCCTATATTGCCAAATGCCAAAATAATGAGGCACAGGTAGAGGAGAAGCGTAAAAGGGAAAATGAGGAAGGAGGGCCATCAAAAAGAGTTACACGTGGAAGTGAAAAGAAGGATCCTGGGCCATCACATATGCCTCCACAGCATAGCAGACCTCCACAGGATGTTTCAATGGAAGAAGTGCCAGCAAAAATGAGGGAGAAGGGTAAAGGGAAAAGTCCACTCTACAAGCTTCAATCTGATATTGAAGCTGCAACAGATCTCAAAAAGGTGCTTGAAGAGAGGATTCTAAACAGCAGAGTGGAATTTACACTTGGGGATTGCAAAGAAAGAATTTCATGATGAGATAATTGATATTATACGAAGAAAAAGGCAGTCCATAATTGAATCTATTCCATCACAAGGGGAGGCAAGCACTTCCAAGACTCATGGAGTACAGGTACAGAAAAAGGAAGAGAGAGAAAATGTGGTGGAATGTAATCACTCTGCTGACGGGGCACGACAAGTGCGCTTTGTGGAAGAGGATGATGAAAAAGAAGTTCTTACAAAAAGTCATTACTCCAGGAGTCATTGGGCAAGAGCAACCACTGAAACCCTTATCAAGATAGGTGATTTGGAAGAGCCATATGTCGCTCTAATTGATCATGGGTCTGAAATAAATCTTATGGCTAAAAATCTCTACAACAAATGTAAATGGCCAATGGATGTGGATCATGGGTGGATGATTAAAGCAGCTAATAACTCATCTGGAGAACTTTATGCAGCATGTCCAAATGTAAGGGTAACTATAGGGGATGTGAAAGATGATCAGAACTTCTTTGTTCAGGAGATGTCATCGTATCCCCTTATCCTTGGGCAACCCTACATTACAGCTGTGAGGATGGAAACAAAGGTTTTGGATGATGGCTCGGCATATGCAAGAATAAGGAGTAAAGATGGCAAAAAAGCTGTTCAGTTTTTGACAGTTTGCCTTAACAATGAAAGGAATCGTGAGTCTCTTCGAGCACAGTCACTCCCAAAGATAAATAGAGAATTTATGAATTACAGGGAAATGAGGGATTTTGGCCAGGTGCCATTGTAAAGCGGGATTCCAATAGTACAAGGGAAAGTGAGTTCTCGCAGGACTCAATCAATGTAAATAGCTTTTCAGCAAATTTTCAGGGATTCTCCAGCTATGGGTCACTGGTTTTTGTAAAAAGCAAGGATTTGAAGCGTGGCATGCGAAAACATATACAAAATGAATAAAAAAGTTTTGAGCAGTGTGGTCTTTTGGGGAAGAATGAGTTTATTTTAGGGGTGCTTGATGAGGTATCATTTGTAGATACTATGGATGTGCTTTTTGATATGGGAAGAGCATGCTTACAGGGTGGAAATGAAATGATAGAGGTGTCATCTGTGGAGATGTATGATATAATCCAGGAATTTGAGGGGGTGGAATGTAAAAACATGAATTGCGAGATGGATGCTCATGTTGATACAAAGTACAAAACGGTTGCAAAGAAGGTGAAACCAGTTGCCTTGCCCTTGCCACCAGGAAGCAAGGAGAAGATAGATGAAGCTTCTATGCAACCAAATCTTAGAGATCCGAAGAAAATTGGGCATAAATTTACTCAAGAAACTCTAAAAGAGCTGAAGATTGGTGAGAAGGATTTTCTGTTGCCAGTTGAAAGGGAATGCTTTGAGGAGATGCTTGTAAAACATGGGAAAGCCTTTGCTTTTCAGCCGCATGAGATAGGCTGTGTTGATCCAAGTGTAACAGCACCAATGGTGATCTTTACTGTTCCACATGTGCCCTGGAACCTGCGGCCAATTCCAGTACCAAAGGCTCTCTTGCCAAAGCTGATGGAATTACTAAAAGAAAAGATTAGGATGGGAATCTTGGAGCCATCATGTGCCCCATATTCCAACAGATGGTTTACTGTGCCAAAGAAAAATGGGACATTGCGCTTTATTCAAGACATGCAACCTGTAAACAAAGTCACAATTAGGAATGTGGGAGCAGGTCCGATTGTGGATGAGTTTGCAGAAGCATTTGCAGGGAAAGCTATATACTCCATGGGTGATCTATATTCGGGATATGATCAGTTCCAGCTGGATATACAAAGCAGGGACTTGACCACAATGAGAACTCCTTTGGGATTAGTAAGGATGTGTACCTTACCACAGGGAGCCACCAACTCAGTGGCACATATGATGAATGGAATGAATAAAGTCTTACGAGACTTCATACCACAAAAAACTATGCCATTTTTGGATGATGTGCCAATAAAGGGCTGTGATGAGAAAGACAAAGATGAGGATTTGGATTCAAAAGGATGCCGCAAGTTTGTGGCGAATCATATAAAGGATTGTGATATGATTCTATCCAGGCTTGAAGAAGTGAATCTTACTTTATCTGGGCTGAAATCAGTGTTTGGAGTTGGTGAAGTGCTAATAGTGGGACATCTTTGTAGTACTAGTGGACGCCGACCTTGTCCAGCCAAGATAGATGCAATACAAAGAATGAAAGAGACATGCATTAATGTCACAGAGCTGAGGAGATTTCTTGGAGCATGTGTCTTTTATGTTATTTGGATCCCACATTATGCACATGTAGCAGATCCTCTTTATCAACTTTTGAGGAAAAATCAAAAATTTCTGTGGAGTGCAGTACATATTAAAGCTATGCGGAAGCTGAAATGTTTGCTCCAATCATCACCCACTCTGAGAAAGGCAGATTATGAGTGTGGCAGGCCTGTGATTGTTACAGTTGATACTAGTCCTACTGGGATAGGATGGGCAGTAGGGCAAGATGATGAGGATGATCACAGGTATGTAATCAGATTTGGAGCAAAGGTATTAAGCTTTCGACAACGAAAGTATCCACAGATCAAGAGAGAGTTATGGGGAATAGTCACTGCTCTAAAATGTGAAAAAGAATATCTTATTGGGGCATCTGTACTTGTGGAAACTGATTGCTTGCCACTTCTTGGGATGATAGCAAGTTGTACCACTCCAGATATTGCTATGCTTAGGTGGATTGCTTATATCAAGTCACTAAATCCTGAGTTTGAGCATATTGCGGGAAAAGATAATCCAGTTGCAGATATGCTATCAAGAGCCAGGTATGAAGATGAGAAAGAGATGATTAGTGACATTGATGATATGGGTACAAAGTTCTATACTACAGCATATGCAAAAGGGGACCATATTTGCCTATCAAATGCACTTGAGTCTTTTATTGAGGAAATATATGAAGGAGATTGGTTTCTTATTGGTCAATATTTGAGTACTTTGACAAGGCAAGAAAATTGGTCTGACTCAGAATTTAAGAGGATCCGCAGAAAAGCATATGGTTATTTCCTAAAGGATGGTTACCTCTGGAAGCAAGCAGAGGAATGCTATGCCACAGAGAGTCATATGTGATAAAGAGACTCAAGGAAAGCTTGTGAAAGAATTCCATGAGAGTCTCTGGGCTGGACATAGAAGTGTGTGGGCCACCTTTACCAAAATAAAGGAAAAATATTGGTGGAAAGGAATGTACAAGGATATTTCCCAATATGTGGAAACATGCATGGTATGTCAAATGTACTCAAATGTGCGACATCGTGATGGATTGCAACCAACCTACCCACCTGCCATGCACTATAAATGGGTAGTGGATCTAGTTACAATGCCTTTAGGAATTTGGCAGATGCGGTATATAGCACTTGCAAGAGAAGATTTGACAAATCAGGTAGAGGGGCGTGCTCTTAGAACAAAGAGTACGGAAACAGTATGCAAATTTCTCTTGGAAGATGTGATCTGCCGGTAAGGTTGTGTTGGGAAAATAACATCTGATAGGGGTGAGCTAGATGTTGAAGAAGCAAGGGAATTCTTCTCTAGAATTGGTATCAAACTGTCCCTAACATGTGCTTACAATCCTAAGGGCAATGGGAAAAGTGAGCGAGGACATCCTCCAATCATTAAAGCTTTGGCTAAGGCATGCAGAGAAAGAATGCGAGAGTGGCCAAAGCTGCTACCATATGCCTTGTGGGCTGACCGTACAACTCATAGCTCAGTGACAGGATACATGCCTGCAGAATTAATGTATGGTCAAAAGCCAGTGATGCCAGTTGAAGAAGTAGTTCTAACTTGGAATGTATTGCCCTGGGTGGAAGGATTGAGCAGAGATGACCTCCTTGCATTGCGAATAAGACAGTTGGAGAGGAGGCTTGAAGATGTAGAGCTTGCTAAAGCTCGCTTGAAAGATGCAAGGTTGAAAAATAAAGAAAGATTTGATAGTAGACACAGACTCCGGCCAAAACCTATTGAAGAAGGTGATTGGGTTCTAATGTATGATAGTAGCCTTGACAACCCCAATTCACTGTTCAAAGAAAATTTGTAAAAAGATGGTTTGGCCCTTACATTGTCAAGCATGTACATGGAAATGCCACGTATACTCTGTGTGAGCTTGATGGAACAGAAATAAAGAATCTTGTGGCAGGCAAAAGAATCAAGATATTTAAAAGAAGGCATGATAGGGATCCTTTTGATTCACAAGAGACTCAGGATGAGAGGCTTGACAGTGGTAGTATGGATATGGTTGAAGAGGAAGAGGATAATCTTCCTGGTAATGCAGAAGATGAAGAGGACATCCAGTTATATGTGGACCTTGATGATGATTTGGCACATACCAGAGGATGTGCAGGTTTAGAGGGGGTGGATGTCGTGCCATGGCACGTCTATGGTGTGAAACCATGCATGTGACGCCATCAAATACAAATCCAGATGCATGGGGTTAAGTGCCATGATGAGTCATTATATGATGCCTGAGTACATATGTTCATATTGTAAATGAGGTTCAATGAGATGAGCTGAGACTGAGCTAGGTCTCGAAGCCTCTGACAGTGTGGTGTGAATTGTGGAGTTTTTTTTTATGCTTATGGAGAATTTTGGAGATAGCAGACACCTTGTGCCTTGATAGGACTGGATTATGCTTGTGGGTTTGACTGCTTTATTGATTCCATGAGATGGTGAATTGCTCATAAGCTGTGCCTATCATGGTTGAGTTGATATTAACACTGAGACAGAAAACTTTTATGGTACATAATGGTCGTGGTCATGATCATATGCTTCAGATGGCAAGGTCATATGTGTAATAAGGATGCCAAATGATGCTTTCTTTGATGTGGTGTGGGAAACCTTAGTAAGGTTATGGTGTGAAGAAGGTTGAATTTTTTTTAATGGTTATCACTTGAAAATTATATGCGTGGAATGGTAGGCGCAGTGAGAAAATTCAAAATGGGAAAAACGTATTTTTAGCTGCAAAAGGTGGTGTGGGGCGCCGATTTCCTCGCGGGAAAGAGGAGAAAAACCAGAGAATTGCAAGCGGCGCTTATCAGAGAAGGATCTGCAGAAAAAAAACCAGGGACAGAAGCATGTTCGACCAGAAAGCTTGATTTCATGCTATCAGCGACTGTCAATGGCATGTAGGGGATTGAATTAAAGAGCAAAGTTATTACTTCCCATTGATATGCTTTCTTCAAAATCACAATTTCAGCTATGCGCCAGCTGTGCGCCGTCTGCAGCGAAGCATGGAATATAATTTTACAAAAGAAAATCGTATGAAATCCGCTTCCCCCGCCTTCAGATAAGTGAAAATTTGATAAAATTTCATTTTACTATCCTACCTACCACGTTTGAAAATTCGTGGTGTCAATAAACCTTTAAAGGTTTTGTAAATATAAAGTGGCTTGATATGAAGAGATGTGAGGATATTGCATCAAGAGACATGGAATCAAAGTATCAGAAATATAGCAAGGACTCTAGTAAAAATTGATTTTGTTTCTAACTTAGTGGATCTAGAATGCAGGCCATGGATTTTTTTTTAAAAATCATGTGAATATGTTATAGTTATGCCATATATCATCTTGTGTTTGTGAGTTGTTGGAATTTTAAGCCAGATTTTCAGGTGATAAAGAACATTATGAGATGTTGGGAATGGTGACAGTGGATGTATGGAATGAAAAGGGTCACATGTATGTTGGAAATACTTAAAGGTTATGTTATGCCTACATGTGATTAGCTGGAAGGTTTTGGAAAAAGAAGCCAGTGAATCTATGCTTGGAAAGGGACAAGCATTTGGTACACGAATTCAAGGATGTATTGAGATGAATTGACACATGTATATGTCATTAAAAAATGGACTTGTCCTATGCTTCTTGGGAAATTTTGTATGTGAGTTTCCTTGTTAGGTTTGGTACCTACTCTCACAGCTAGAAGTCTCGGACTTTCCTGGCTATACCGCACACGTCACGACAACGTATTGCAAAATACGTTGAGGGATGGCATGCCAACTCAGATATGGTTCGTGCATTCAAAGAGTCTATGTACTTGATTAAGGCTCCAAAATCAAGTGATGAACTTTTCGTAAAGAGAGGTGCGTTAATTTGTTTGACAAGTGCAATAAATTGTTATGAAGATATTACCATTACATGCGTTGCTGCAAAGCTACTAGATATACATCCTAGAAATTTATTTGAAGCCCAAAAGAGGCTTTGTTCTAATGAAGGTGAAAGTTCATTTTACGACTAGATATGTGTAAGCGCCAATGCCCTTTAAGCAAGTTTGATGAGGTCAAAGATTTAGTTCATGCCTTTTGGACCGAGAACACCCGTGTTTCTCCAAACAAGAAGGATATCTGTCGTCAACGGATCGGAAGATGCACCTATGAAAAACATCCAATCCACTTTCTTGATGAGACACAAGTAAGTTGCCTATGCAAACTATATAGATGCAAAAAAGTTTGTTTTTTAGTATCGATTTTTTCTTATGTGAATATTTTCAGCATTTGCATGAGTTATACTTCTCTAGACCTGAAAATGCAACATGCCTTTGTTCTTATGTTGCTCTTGAAAGCATAGAAGTATGATTATGTAAAGCACTACACATTCAATTTGAATGGTGATGTTGAACCACTACATAGGTGCTTTGAAGCATTGTGCATGAGCTTGACTCAATCTACATGGTGCTTTGCAGTACTTCATATATGCTTGATTCAATGTGTGGTGCTTTGAAGCTTTGCACATGCAAGATGATGTACTAGACTCAATATGCATGGTGCTTTGAATCACTACACAAATGCATGGTGCTTTGAAGTACTGCAAATGAGCTCAATGTTGTGCTTGACTTAATCTACAGGTTCTTTAAAGCACTACACATATGCTTGATTCTTTTTACATGGTGCTTTTACTCACTACACATGTTCTCATGAAAGAAGTTGAATATTTTAAAAGCTCAATGATAAGCTTGACTCAATCTGGATGGTGCATTGTTGAAGCACTGCAAAAATGCTTTATTCAATGTGCATGGTGCTTTGAAGCATAACATAGAAGCTGAATGTTATTCTTGACTCAATCTACAGGGTGCTTTGCATCATTGCACATATGGTTGATTCATTCTGAATGATGCTATTGAAGCACTGCAGATATGCTTTAAAGGATTACACATATGCTTCATTCATTCTGAATGGTGCTTTGAAGCACTCCACATGTGCTTGATTCATTCTGAATCGTGCTTTGAAGCTTTGCATATGTGGTTGATTCATTTTGAATGTGCATACATATTTCATGCTTTTTTTATTATGATGCATTTCATAACTGTAATAAATTTTCTACTTCTTATGTTTGCAAACAGATTTGTTTTTGAGATTCAAAGCTACAAACCCACAGTTGGTTATTGGTCAGCATAGTTTTCAAGCCAATCTTTGTGCATAAGCTAAAAGATAGAAACACTTGTTGTTGCATCAAGCATATGCAGATGATATATCTCAAGGAGGCAGCCAATCACATTCGGACATCCTCATATGGACACTATGGACCATCGTGTGGATGCAATTGCAGGATTTGCTTTAAAGTTGACATGGTTGGGAAGTGTGCTGCCAATGAGCATGTCTTTAGTGGGATCACATAGATTTGGGAATCTTCTGTGTGTCCCAAACCCTCTCATTCTGCATTTCACAAGCTAGGATGCCTAATGGGTGAGTGCAAATTGTGTGGACCAAAAAGGAAGCTGGATATTTGTCTAACTCAGTAAGAAAGTTCCATGAAAGTATGCAATGCAAAAATCTTTGAGGACATTATTGTGGGTGCTGACAATGAGGGTAAAGAAAAAGTAAGAAAGGTCCTCTCTTGTTGTGCTGATGTATGGAAGATGCAGAAAGTTCACACCACTAAACAGTTCATTGCACACAATTTTGTGTACAGGTGGCAGGCTAGCACTAACATGCTCCTCATGCTGCTCTTGAACCTCTGCAATCTTGGTTGAACCTACATATGAACATCAACACACTACTATGTAATTCACAAAATTAGGTCATTATCAAATACAAAAAAAGAGAGACATGTTTCAAATACACAATAGAGACATAAAGACACATGATTTTGAAAAAGATTAATACATTAAAGATAAATTGTCAGTACATGAGGTGGCAATGATTCCATGGTAGAGGATGCACGATTCTTAGAGGTTACAACTAGAGATGATAAGAGGTGTCAATGATGCCAGTGCACACGCCCCCCCACACAGGCCTGGTCAATCACATACTAGGATACAGATTTCCTAGATGACTTGCATCTCCCGGCTGCAACCATAGATGACAAGTACACATCTTCTTCATCCTCATTTTACCAACAATAAGTGCTTCTTTGGGGGGATCCTAATTCCTTTCACTTGGGAAGACTGCCAATGTACATAGCATGTCACCTAGTTTAGGGGTCTTCACATGCCTTGTTTTGATAGACTGCCTCACGTCAGTCATCTCCATCGTCTTGCCATCTCCCACTACACTTCCATGAGAATATGTGACTGGAAAAAGTCAAGACAACAGATTAATCTTCAAATCCTTCAAAACAACAACATAGTAAAACATATTAGTTCACATACATTTAAATGGTGTGAGAGCTTCATTCAATTTATCACCAGAGTTGTCCTTGAAGTCCTCAGGCATATATGTTTCGCATATAATTTGCAAGAGAAGAATAAACACATAAGCAAACATAAAAATTCAAAAATTCTAAATGTGCATCCGTACAAACAAGCATAAAAGAAATTATTCAATACCTAATGCATTGGCACACTCTTTACCCATAGCATCAAGACCTAACATCCTTAAGGTCCTGTCGGGAACAATCTCGTCGCACTCTAGAGCTACACATTTCTTTACCTCCACACACATGTGTTGGCACGGCAAGGAAAACACCTCGAGTGCACATGCGTTGAAGGCATGACCACACCCACAGTACTCACTAAAGCCAAAAATGCTTATACTCTCCCACCATTCCACATGCGGAGCTGAAAAAAGAGGCCGAGCCAGGATACAAGCACTTCCATTAGCCTTATTCTGTAGCTCCGACACAAACTTGAAATTCAATCTTGCTTTTTCTAGAGTTCTCTCTTTGGCTTCCAAAGTAGCCTGCCCCATAGAGTTCACCATAATCAAAGAAACATGAAATCTATATGCACATCAGTATTACCACCATGTGATTGAATCAAGCATACGCGCAAAGCTTCAAACCACCATGCAGAAGTAGTGAAGCACAATATTGAGCTAATGTGCTATGCATTAAAGCACCATGCCCATTGAAACAAGCATTTGTGCAGTGCTTCAAAGCACCATCCAATATATCATCTTACATGTGCAGTGCTTAAAAGCACCATGCAGATTAAATGAAGCATATGTGTAGTCCTTCAAAGAACCATGCAATAGGGAACCATATGTGCAGCAGTCAAGGATTTCACTGACGTAAACGAAAACATGTGAACATGTTAATAACATATGTTAATAACACAAAAAATCTTGTGATCACATGTTATATTCACAAAGCTTTCACAAGGGCCTAAAAAAATTATCTTTGTCGGGCATAAAAAATCTTCTTAGGTGGCCACTCACCTGCTATTATGTGAAGATGGTAAGATGAGAACATGTGAATAGCTTATTCCCATGTGTAGCCAAGCTTTTAAGGGGTTCCCAAATGGCAAGTGACCTATTATTTTGTGAACGATAACATGAGAACATGTGAATAACTTGTTCACATGTGTTATTATCACAAAAAATCTTGTGATCACGTGAATATTAAATCCCTAGCAACAGTGCTCCAAAGCACCCTACAAATTTGTAAGATTCCTCCCTCTAACTTTTGAGGTGTAAAGGTGCAAGAACCTCCCCTTCTATTCTTGAAATTATTCCCCTCTTTGAAATAGAAGAAAGATCTTGTTTTACCCTGTTTTGGCCTAGAGAGAGAAAATATCTAGAGAGAGATAATCCAAAATAAAGATATCTTTGGATATAAAAATCCTCCTAGTGTCTAAAATGGATTCCCCTGAAATAGAAATTCAAAATGAACTTTCCAAGGTGCATTAGGAATTAATTGAAAATATGTATAAGGGACCTTAGCCTAAGGGTCTACATTTTCAGAAATTTTTGGATTATGGTCCAATTAAGGTTCCAATGGGCCAATTGGATTAATCCAAGTGTTGGGATGAAATAAATCCAAAAGAATAAAAGAAAATACCCAAAAATGAATAAATGATCACATAAGATGAAGAGTTGACTGAGTACAAGGTTTATTAGTTAAAAATTATGAGATATTACTATAAAAATGAGTTATTTTAGAATAATGATGCATTTTTGACACCTTGGTAAGGAGAGGGGGACTCTTGAGGTAGGCGCCTATTTCACATGTGTGGAAGGGTTTGTAATTCAAAACAATTGTGATATTTTTGTCTCTCCTCTCTCTTGGATCAAACCAAATAAAAAAGAGAGCCAAACTGGTCCAAATCTTGTCCAAATTGAGTCAAGCTGAACCTGGAAAATTCTAGAACCCAATTGGACTTGGTCACTGGCCTCCCTCACCTATAAATAGACCCTTAGTCTTCTGTAAAAAAATATGTGAGCTATACCATGCGAGTATTACATTAAAATAATCATATTTTCTATTATCCCTTAAAAATGAGAGCTTGGACCTTCTCTCTCTCTTCAACAACTCTTGGAGCTTTCTTCTCAACTTGCTAAACCAATTGATTGGTTGGGGGGTTCACTTCTAGAAAAATAAGCAAGCTAAACCTCGAGGTAAGAAAATATTTTATGGTTTTTGTTAATATTCTCAAATGATTTCTCTTCTCAACCACTCTCAAGCTTGAGAAGTTTCTAATTGGTTGTTTTAAATTCAAATCAAGCTTTCCCTAATAATTTTAATGATGAGTAATCAAGAAAAAGTTAATCCTTATGCTTAATTAGAATGCTTCTTATGTATATCTCTCTCTCCGAAAAGAATAGTCATTCCTATGGCTAATTCTTTAGCAAAAGAATGCTTCTCATTGATAAATTCTTATTTCAAAACCAAACTCTAAGCTTGTTAGGCTAGAGGATACGAAAATGGTATTTTTATGCTTTTATGTTAACAAAATAATGGTAAATTCTTTTAGATTATTATAAGTAGTTAAAAAACTACTTTAATTGATTCTAAATGTGGAAGGGTAGAGCATGTCTTAAATCATTCATGGTATCAAAGTATTCCACGAATTGAAGCATGGAAGTATATTGATCGGTATGGAGTGTATAACATATGGATTGGAAAATCACTATACAAGTAAGGTCATTGTTAGAAAATGGTTTGTTGGATTTATTAAATAGAACACTTAAAATTCCAATGCATTCAACTGCTCCTAAACCTTCTTAAACCTAGCTAAAGCATACTACAACTTGTGCCCATTTCATCAAAAGGAGCTTACAAAGTCCTCAGGTGAATACTTTTGGTAAATAAACATCTATCCTTTAATACATTATTCTCATCAACCTTGCATGCATAATGAGTGCATACTAAGAATGGAAGATGACTCTAGCACACTCTTATATGTTCTTTTATATGTGGAACAAGGAATACAAATTTGATCAGCTTAAGTTCTCACGACAAAAGACCGTAGAGTGTTTTTTCTCTATAGCATCTACACTTTTTGAACCAAATTATTCACTTGCTAGAGTTGTATGGACAATGTGTTGTGTTCTTACAATAGTTATTGATGACTTCTTTGATGTGAAAGGCTCTTTAATAGAGCTTACCAGCTTTTTAGATGCAGTTAAAAGGTATATATTTGTCTTCAGGCATACAACAAGTACGTGAAATATATATCCGTGATGAACAACTCTTTTCTATAGATGGAATCAAAAAACTTTGTTTTTCTTATAGTTGGGATCCTAAACTAGCTAAAAACTTCTCCCAAGAAATGAAGATATTATTCATGGGTCTATACAACATATTGAACAATGTTAGCCAAGAGGCTTTTGTAGCTCAAGGACGTGATATTACCTCTCACTTAAGGCACTCTGTAAGTCAAATTTTAATTCTTTAACTTTCTTAACAGTTTTTCGTTTACATATACTTATGTTATCATTGTGGGTAAGATGGCTCACCTCTTTACTCATTGAAGCAAAATGGAAGTTTTCCAATCGCTCTCCATCACTTGAAGAATACATGGAAAATGCAACAACATCAATAGGAATAGAGCCAATAGTGGAGCCCACTATATTATTCATGGGTGAAATGCTATCAGAAGAGGATGTCATGCATGAGGATTATTTTGTCATTATGGATTTACCAAACAAAGTGGAATGACTTAGTAATGAAATTCAAGGTTTTAAAGTAAGTAATCTTAATAATAAAAATTACAAAATTATAAAGTTCCACATAAATAACAATTGAAACATCTAAAAAATCATAAGAGTTTATATATTTTATCATAGAAATGCTGCATGGGATTTGCAGTATTTTAGAAATATGTACTTGAGAGATACACGTGTGACAAATGTTGATTCATAACCATTCTTGCCTTTATGATGTAGAGAGAAAATAGTCAAGGAACGTGGTCAGGTGTGACCGTTTATTTAAAAGAAAATCCCAAGGCCACAAAGGAGGATGCAATAAATTATTTGAAGTCCTCAAAACAACATGCCATGTTATTATTAGTCAAAGAGTACTTAAGAGATACAAATCTTCCAAGGCAATGCAAATAAGTCCACTTGAATATGGCTAAGATCTTGAACTTTTTTTATGCCAAAACAAATGGAATATCATAAATCACTGAGATGGCTCGATTTGGCAAAACAGGTGGATTATCATCAATCACTGAGATGGTTGAATATGTCAAAACTACACTTTACATAAAAATATCTTGATATATATGCATGTATAGCTCTTTCTAAAACTATATGTATCATACCTTCTAAACCTGTAATAACTAGTCCATTGAGGTCGTTATAATATGAACTCTACAAAGGGAAGAAAATATTATTTGAACTCTCCATCATCAATTTTCTGAAATAGTTTTACCAAAGTATCATAGAGTACCATGAGGAAGCATCTAGATGTTTTAAATACACTTTCTCTATACTCAAAATAGTGCATAAGAGTAATCTTATCTAGTTTTGTATTTTCTAAAAAGTAATTATAAAGACATTTAAGGTATAATGTATATCATAAACTCTTAAAAAATCACTTTAAGAGAATATGTGAGAACTATAATTATAAAGATGTTTAAGGTATAATGTATATGAGAAACTCTTCAAAAATTATAAAGATGTCTATGAGAAACTTTAAGGTTTTGTATTTTGTGATTATAAGGCTGTTTAAGGTATAATGTACATGAGGAACTCTTCAAAAAATCACTTTAAGAGAATATATGAAAAGTACGAGAAATTCTCACTATAAGAGAATATATTAGAAAACTATGAGAAATTCTCACGACAAGAAAATGTATGAATACTATGTTTTTTGCATGTCTTATTGGAGTAGGCAAAGTTTTGGGATGAATCATGGGTACTTAAATAAATCTTGGAGATGATTTATTAAATACACATATAAAGTGATACAAATGTAAGCTGGTTTAGCCAAAACTTTGGGATGAATCATGGACTGTGATATAACTCTTTAAGGTAGCTTATTAAGTAAACATATAAAAGTAATTTTTATGTAAGCATCAAAATTTATGGGGGATCACAACCCTTTTTTTGCATTGAAAATAACATCAAGAAGGGGAAATAAATTATTGCTTGTAACTAAACTCACAAAAAAAGTTAAATTTTGTTGAATTTTGGTGTTTGACTACAAAAGAGAAACTATAACAACTATTTACATATTTTGGTGTTTTACTATAAAAGAGAAACTACAAAACCTATGTACATATTTGTTAATTGATTGTTGTGGTGTCATATTTATTAAGAAGATTGTTGTTGCCATATTAAAAACTATGTACATATTTTGGTGTTTTACTATAAAAGAGAAACTATAAAATCTATGCACACATTTGTTAATTGATTGTTGTGGTGTCATATTAATTAAGAAGATTAAATGGACAGCTAAATTACGCCAATAAATGAATTTATAAACCACTTGCAAGAAGTACACAAACTTAAAATCGTACACAAACCACTTGCAAGTAGACAAACTTGAAAGTGTTAGATCTCTTAAGGGTCAAAGTAGAAGGTGTTATGCTATTTTGGCTTTCAAGCATGGAAATCTAGCACCTTTTGAAGGTTTTATTTTTCCTTTTAAAAGGTTGATAAAATTCATTTTTTTTACAAAGGACATTTTTCTAGTCTAAAGGATACATTTCAAAAAGACCTTTCAGGTTTACGAAAAAGTGATGGGGCATTCATTTGAAGACGTGGGCACCTCTGAACCTTTGTAACTATCATAACTAGAGTAGGGTGCCACTCAGTTCTGCATGCTTTGTTGTTCACAGGTAGAGCTAAGCTTTTCTTGCCCTACATGCTTCCTTCCAAACTCCCTCTAAACATTTCAGGCCATTTCTCCTACATGCACCCTGTTTTTTAAGCTAGAGAGAGAGAGAGAGAGAGAGGCACCGCAAGGTTACTTAGCAGGGGATACCTCTTTTAGAAGATGCCTAAGCCTACTAAGTCATCTAAGGAGGCTGGTCACAAGAAGAGGCTTCCCATTACTGAGCCATTGTAGAGCACATTTTGCAAGACAACTATAGATTTTGCAGTAATCCATGGTCTGTCAATTGTCGGTAAGGACCCATGATAGATTCGGGAGATTTCACAAGCTGATTGGACCAATGTGTTTGCATGTCCAATGCTGCGCCCTGGACACAAAATCAAGCATGATGAAGTGAGGGAAGAGTACCACGAGGATTTAATGCTCCTCGATTGGAATGTCTACCCCAGGAGCTTCCTAAGAATGGTGAGTTGCATGTCTACTTTACAAAGGGGTTTGCACTTGAGTGGTGGAAGGTTGCACACCAGAACAAATCAATTGGGCTTACTTTGTAGAGGAAGCAATGAATTGGTTACAGAAGCACAATCAGTTGGAAGGCAAGATGGACAGGTGGTAGTTCAAGGAGAACAGGGTTCTCAAGAGATTGCAGGGTACTTCTACCATGGGGTCAATTCCTCGCTCCGACTACCTGCAACAACCAAGTGCAAGTTATCATGGTTTCTCTACAAAAGTGTGCCTTACAAAGGAATAAGAAGACCCCCTTAATGAAATGGTGGTCTCCATGGGCTAGAAGATATTAGATTTGGTGTCAGAGATCGAAGAAGCGAGAGGATCACTGCAAGAGGTGTAAGGCAAACAATGCCTTACACTTTGCAAAAGGTTCACTCAACCAAAAGAGCAATTTTGAGGAGATCTAGTCATTGCTTGTTGGAATGCAAGGTGTCTCTCATATAATCTCAAGGGTCCATCATTTGTTTCCAAATGAGGATGAGAACGTGAGCTTGAAAACGAAGGTTGTAGTTGCTAAGGTACCATATCTATCTCTTCTTTTTGGTGTAGCTATCTTTCCTTAGTTGTATTTAAACGTCATGTTAGACTGCACTTGCAAGATGATCAATATACATTGAGCTTTGAAGCATTGCTGCACATATGTTTGATTTCGTGCTTTGAAGCACTACACATGCAATATAAAATGTGCTGGATAGTGCTTTGAAGCAATGCTGGATAGAGCATGGTGATTTAAAGCACAACACATGATCTCAGTGATGTGCTTTAATCAATCTTCATGGTGCTTTGAAGCACTGCTTGCCTCAGAAAATCTACTGGGTGGTGCTTTGAAGCCTTGCACAAATGCTTGATTCTATGTACATGGTGCTCTGAAGCACAACACATGAGCTCAATGATGTGCTTGATCAATCTGCATGATGCTTTGCAACACTACACATATTCTTGCTTCTTTCTGCATGGTTCTTTGAAGCACTGTACATGCAAGATGATGTGCTTGACTCAATATGCATTGTGCTTTGAAGCACTACATCACATATGCTTGACAATGTGCATGGTTTTTTGAAGCACTACACATGCAAGATAATGTGCTGGATAGTGCTTTGAAGCACTGTACACATGCTTGTTTTAATGAGCATGTTGCTTTAAAGCACATCACATAAGCTCAATGATATGCTTGACTCAATTTTGAAAGATCCCTACCCCCTCCGTGCAACGAATTCGGGGATGCTAGCAGCGGAAGTAGCACTTCTTACACAGGGCAAAGCCTCTCACTCAGGGCCTCGCCCACGGATATCCGGACAAGAGACTATTCCCTCAGTTTTTTCGAACCCGAAAAAACTTCCCTCACCCAGAAAGCACGGGCGATTCCTCCAGGATATTTTTATTCTAACGTAGTAAAGAGCCTTAACTAACCAAACTGATCCGACACCGAACCCGTAAGTCACATGGTCAGATCAAGGAAGAGACTTGCACTTGGATCATAGAGACCAATGCTTTTTTCCTCATCGGAGAGGCACATTCGTTGATTCTTTTCCATAGAATAAATACTATCCAGGATTTACTTCATCTATCGTAACATAATAGAATTGAGTCTTATTTTAGGGATCCATCAGTCCAGCCTAACCCCATCGAGTCCCATGGGTTAGCCAACTGCTCAACAACTGTAGTGATAGGATCCATTTAGGAATTTGGTTATGTTTTGCCCCGGGTACCAGGGAAAAGAGTTCCCAAGCCCCCTAGCCGGTGCTTCAAACAAACTTCAAGATAGTCACACCACTTACACACCCAATATGAAATTTCATGTTTCACAGATTCACCTATCTTTAAAACAATCTTTTAATGAAACCATAGTATCACTCATCATAATCCTCCAAAATATCCAGGTTGAATTCTAATTTTCAATCATTCCTTCATCGGTGTATCTATGGCATCATTTGCAACTAGAACGCTCACCATCTGTTCACTCAGGGGCCTTTTTAATAGTTCCAAATAGTACCTAGAAATATATTCACTTATGAAAATCCAGATGGACTCTCCGTTGAAGATCAACAAGATCAACCAACAGATCCATATAAAAGAGCCATGGACTCATCCATTGAGGACCAGCAAGGACAATCAACTAGATCCATGCCCGAGTTCAGAAAACAACTCTAACTCCTTGTTCCTTTTTCTTCCTTGACGCACGCGTGGGTATCTTCAGTGACCCAAAGCCCAAGCACCGTATGGTCAGCACCCTCTAGGCTCCTTCACAGTTCACCTAGCGCTTCACTCATAGGCCGCTTCCTTGGTCCCTCATCCACCGTACCGGAAGCTCACCATTTAAATCGAACCGAGGCTAGTCAAGACCTCGGTCGACCTTACTACGCAAGCCGTCCTCCATTGACTCTCCGTCAGCTATTACAACTTTATTAATTAGGTCTCCATGACCTCATTCACAAGATGGTCAAAATGCTTTCCTAGCATTCTTGACATAAAATAGGTCATAAACATAGTTTCTAACGAGCTCTCATCTTTCCACATTGTTCCACATCATTTCTTATTATTCCACATTCTTCTACATCAATTCACATTGCTTAATCCACATCTAGTCATATGTATTCCCATCGTCTTCATCCATTCTCATCCAATCACATCATATTACATCTCATCACATCTATCCACGTCTATCCTCATCACATCTATCCATTCACATCTACCCATATCCACATCACATCATTTCTTATTATTCCACATTCTTCTACATCAATTCACATTGTTTAATCCACATCCAGTCAGATGTATTCCCATCGTCTTCATCCATTCTCATCCAATCACATCATATTACATCTCATCACATCTATCCACGTCTATCCTCATCACATCTCATCCATTCACATCTACCCATATCCACATCACATCATATCAGATCCATTCACATCACATCTCATCCATTCACATCTACCAAGATCCATAGCACATCACATCACATTCATCCACCTTACATCTCATCCATCCATTCACATTACATCACATTCATTTATATTCATTCACATCCACAACTCATCACATCACATCCATCCACATCACATCTCATCCATTCACGTATCATACTCACATCCAGTTACATCTCATCATATCATATTCACATTGCATCACATCCATTTAAATATCATTGCATCACATTCACATCTCATCGCATTTATTCACATCTCATCACACCTATTCACATCCATCATCACACGCATTCACATCCATCACATTCAGTGCATCCACATCACATCACAAACACTCCATCCAAATTACATCACGTCCACATCTATCCACATCACATCTCATTCATTCCATCCACATCTATCCATATCTCATCACATTCACATCCACATCTATTTACATCACATCACATCTCATCCACATCTCTTCATTCATTCACATGCACATCTATCACACCACATCTCATTCTCATCCATTTACATCACATCACATCCTTTCACATATCATCACATCTCATTCTCATCTCATCACATTCACATCCACATCCATTTACATCACATCACATCCCATCCACATCTCTTCACATCCACATCCACATCCATTTACATTACATCACATCCCATCCACATGCCATCCACATATCATCACATCCACTCACATCGCATTCACATCTTATCACATCCACTCACATCTTATCACATGGCATTCACATCTTATCACATCGCATTCACATCTATTCACATTTAGTAACATTTTCTACTTTTGATATCGATGGGACTTTTTTAAATTTTTGCCAATTGCTTGGCCTAGCTTGGCCTAGTTTTAAAGGTACTTTTTCTCGATGAATATTTTAATATTCTTTCTCAAATTTCTCAAGTGAAATATATTCAATATTCTTCTTTTAAGTAAAAGATTCATGGGATTTACAAAAATCAATTCTACCCATATTTCCCAATAAAATTAATAATGCTCAAAATTTTACTTTTGATAAATACTCATAATTTGAATTATGCCAAAAATTCCTCTTTTACCATTTAATTACTTGGATCTCAATTATCATGGGAATTCCTCTTTTTGCATAAAACAATTTTATCAAAATCCCTCTTTTACCATTTAATTATTTGGATCTCAATTATCATGGGAATTCCTCTTTTTGCATAAAACAAATTTAGCAAAAATTCCTCTTTTACCATTTAATTACTTGGATCTCAATTATCATGGGAATTCCTCTTTTTGCATAAAAATAAATCTATCAAAATTTACTATTTTCTCATAACCAATTAATTATGCATAATTACAAAAAAAAATATTTCTAATGAATATGATGAAAATCATTCTTTTTTAATAGGATGTCTATTCCTAGAATATGGTAGGAAGTCCTCTTTTAGCATTATGCATATAAAAATAAGATATATATTATTTTCTAAAATTTTTGCCATAGCTTCGCTGCTATTACTGATAATTTTTAATTTTTCTAAAAAAGAATAAGACATTGTAATACAATTATGATAGAAGATATATTCTTAAACTTAAATCTAAATTACGAAATTATATCATAAATCTAACCATAATCATAAACTTAATTTTGATTATTCTACTAGATTAAGCTATTTCTATTATTCCTCTTTTCACCATAAAATTCCACATATAGAACTTTAGGGTTTCTCAATTGGAATAAAAAATAATAACCTTGCTTGTGTTTTAAGTCATAATATGCCCTTGAGTTATTATACTTTTTACTCAAGAAATTCTTATCCCATTACACAATACCCCAAAAAGGTGGATACTCAATTATTTAAAATCTTTGTTGAAAGTTTCTTGAAAGACCCTTGCCAAATCATGAGGGGTAGAATTAGATATTTTCAAGATCATATGTGACTATGTGCCCTTAAGGATTTCCATATAAGACAAACATCTCCAATAGATATCTAAGACGTGGAAGGAAAGAAAACATGCATATAATCTAAGAAATTCTTCAAGATGTTGAAGTGGCTCTAAAAATATGGATTCTTATTTATTTTTAATACTAACAGATCTTAAGACGTGGGTAGAGTGGATGAAATTTGAGACTTCAATGAATATATGTGTCTACAAGTTTACATTAGTGAGAGTTTTAAAGAAAAAATGAGGGGTGAAGGAGTAGAATGCAGTGGGGATGATGAGGTTACATATGAAAAAGTGATAACATGAGTTGATGGTGAAGGGCTTTTGAAAGTGTTAGCATCCCACATGGGTTGAAGGATTTAGAATAAGTAAGTGATAAGGTTAACTGATAGGAGTGGTTGATGGTATAGGACATGTGGAAGTGTTGGTAGCCAACCTAGGTTTAAGGGTTTAGTACCCTTTAACCCACACCTTACCCTTGAAAAGAAAGTCAAAATAATAAGAAAGGCAATATGTGTGTTGGAGGGCTTACCCATGTTAGCTGAAGGTTTTACGTATGAAAATAAGGTTTAAAAGGAACATAGTCTTCAAAAAAAGGGCATGATTAAGGAGAAACTACTAGGGGCCTATATAAAAAAACTTTGTGGTGATCCTACTTCATGTAGCCCAACAACTATGAATAAATATTTGGGTGATACTTCAAAAATGTAACGCATGTGGTTATCAATTCAATGATGCCTTTTAAACACCCATTCCACTTGTTAAGCACCATTTGAATAGATAAAGAGTCATTTAAGCAAGAGTTCTTATGTACCTCACCTTTGAGGCACTTAGAAACGATCCATTTACCTTGGATCTCATTCTTCTTTTGTTTATTGAGAAGGAAGGATTTGGTGAAGGTATTGATTTCATGTAGAATGGATTCTCCTGGTAGGATGGTGTGGGAGGCTTGATAGAGGTTGTACATCCCTGTTAGAGCTTGGCTTGTTTGCCCCTCGAAAAGCAAAAGAATTCATCACCTTTCTTGAAATGGCAGAAGACCTTTACATGAGACATGCACAAATTACATAAAATATTTTATGTTCTCACATGTTTTGCTATATTGTGTGTGTGGGTGTCTTGGGGGGGAGGGGGGGAGTGCTGGTCTCTTTGCTTGTTTGAATAATTTTTTAAAAATTCTTCAATATTGCTTGATTATAAATAAAAATAAAGAAAATTCAATATTGTTTTAGTTGATCACCCCCCCTCTTCTATCTCTTACTCTTGTATTACTTTTAATAATATTAAGCTACTCTCTATTTCCACTAAAATAAAAATAAAATAAAGGAAATTCAAAGTGCAAGAAAAAAAAAGGGGGGGGGGAAGTACTTAAAGAATTCTAGTAGTTGTTGAGCTGGATACAATGATTTGGCTTCATAAATTGGTCAACAAGATAATACAAATTATATATTGTGTTGAATAATTCTTAGAAATAAATCTATCATGGTATTGGTGATCTAGTCATGATTAACTCTATAATTGTGATAAATGATAGTTTTCTTCAATCATATTATTAATTCTGTCTCATGATGATAATAATACTTTAATAGTACCTAGAGAGACATCATAGCCATGCAAGTGGAGCAGGCAAAATCCCATTGTGATGTCGTCTACATAATAGACATTTGAGTCGATAGCCGATGCCATCCCATTGTCTGTCGAGTACCTATTATTTCATGATGAAAACTAGAAAAATAATTACGAAACATCAATTTTTTCATGTTTAAATCTTTTTTAGAATTAGTTTTGAGTGGGACTTGGGTTGTGTGAGATTCCTCCTTGGCTTGAATAATGAATAAGCTTTACTTCAATCCCCTGTAATCATTCCCTTTTTCTGAATACAAGAAAATATTATTTTTCCTTATTTTTGTCTAGAGAGAAGAAAAATTCTAGAGAGAGGTAGTTCAATATTAAGATATTTTTGGATAAAAAATTCTTCAAATATCAAAAATATATTTCCCTAAAATAGAAGTTCAAAATAAATTCTCCAAAGTGCATTAGGAATCAATTAAAAATGATTTAAGGACCTTAGCCTAAGGGTCAAGATTTTCTGAAAATTTTTGGATTATGGTCCAATTAAGGTTTCTATGGGCCAATAAGATTAATCCAAATGTTGGGATGAGATATATCCAATGAATAAAAGAAAACACCCAAAAATGAGTAAATGCTCACATAAGATGAAGAGTTGACTGAGTACAAGGTTTATTAGTTAAAAATTATGAGTTATTACTAAAAAAATGAGATATTTTGGAGAAATGATGAATTTTTGACACCTTGGTAAAAAGGGGGATACCTTTGAGGTAGACGGCTCCTTCACATGTGTGGGGGGGGTTAATTCAAAAATATTAAGATATTTTTATCTCTCCTCTCTCCTGGATCAAACTGGATCAAAATGGGAGCTAAACTGGTCCAAATCTTGTCCAAATTCAACCAAACTGAAGCTGGAAAATTCTAGAACTTAGTTGGACTCAGTTAGTGGCCTCCCTCACCTATAATTATACCCTCATTCTTTTGTATTCTCATCTGTGAACTAGACCATGCTAGTATTACATTAAAATAAGCATATTTTCTATCATCCCTTAAAAATCCTCTACTTTTGGAGAGATTGGAGCTTCTCTCTCTCTTTAACAATCTTGGGAGCTTTCCTCTCAACACACTAAACCAATTGATTGGTTGGGGGCTTCCTTCTGAGAGAAAGAAGCAAGCAAAATCAAGAGGTAAGATGCAGTTTCATGGTTTTCTTTAATATTCTCAATGATTTCACTTCTCAACCCCTCTCAAGCTTGAGAAGTTTCAAATGAATTGTTTTTCAATGCAAAATAAGCTCTCTATAGGAATCCTAATGATTAATCACAAAAAGTTTATATTTATGCTCAATTAGGATGTTTTTTTAATGTATATCTCTCTCTCCCCAAAAGAATGGTCATTTCTATGACTAATTCTTATTCAAATGGATGATTCTCATTGATAAGTTCTCAATTCAAAAATCAAGCTCTATGCTAGTTAAGCTAGAGGTTAGAAAATGGCTTTTTATGCTTTTATGCTAATAAAATTATAGTAAACTTATGATTTAATTCCATAAATTGAATTTAGGTCACAATGATAGTTAATCTATCATAATTGTATTATAAAGTTTTATTCTTTCCAAAAATATAGAAAATTATCAGTAATAGCAGCAGAGCTATGGTAAAATTTTTCGAAATTAATACATAACTCATTTTTATGCATAATGTGAAAAGAGGACTTCCTACCATATTCTAGGATTAGTCATCCTATGCTAAAAGAATAATTTTCATTACATTCATGGAAAACTAATTTTTAGTATTTATGCATAAATAATTAATTATAAAAATGAGGAATTTTTGGTATTTCTATTTTTATGCAAAAAGAGGAATTCCCATGATAATGGAGATCCATGTAATTAAATAGAAAAAGAAAAATTTGATATTTTAAAATAATGAATATTTTTAGAAGAATTTTAGATAAATTTATTTTTTATGCATGAGAAAATTTAAATGATAAAAGAGGAATTCCCATGACATTTGGAACTCAATCATTTAAATGGTAAAAGTGGAATTCTTGGCATAATTGAATTAATGGATATTTTTATTTAAATTCTATAGAAGAATTTTAGATAAATTTATGCAAGAGGAAATTTATTTTATGATAAAAGAGGAATTCCCATGACATTTGGAATTCAATCATTTAAATGGTAAAAGTGGAATTCTTGGTTTATTTGAATTAACAGATATTTTTATAATTTAAAAAGGAATTTTAGATAAATTTATTTTATGATAAAAGAGGAATTCCCATGATAATTGGAATCCAATCATTAAATGAGAAAAAGAGAACTTTAAGCTTATTCAAAAAAATGGATATTGGTATTTAGTTAAAAGAAGAATTTTTATGGTATTTAAGTAGAGAAAAAAATTGAATTAATTTTTGGTGACAAAAGAGGAATTCTCACCACCAAAATTCCACCTAGATAATTAGGGTTGATAAATTAAGTGGTAGAAAGAATATCGTTAGATATTTTACGTGGTTAAATCATTAAATTGGTATTTACCCAAAATTAATTAAATGGAAGAAGAGTATTTTCATTAAAATCTGATATTCTCATATAAAACCATTTCTTATTCTAATATGGTTAAGAAGGAATGAAATTCACAAAGTTGAAATAACCATTTGGTATGTGTTTAATCTAAGAAGAGGCTCGTTGCAACAGCTGGCGGCCGGGGAGTCCTCCAGGGACGTCGCTTCACGGGGCAAAGCCTGCCGAGGTCTTGACCAGCCTCGGTACGGTTAAAATGGTGCGCTTCCGGTATAATGGGTGAGGACCCACAAAGTGGTCCCTGAGTGAAGTGCTAGGACACCTAAGTAGGATCCTAGAGGGTTCTGACTAGGTGATGCATTGGCTCGCAGTTGCTAGGACACCCATGTGTGCATCGAGGAATATTCTGATGGACTAAAAAGAATGACTTTTGTGAATCAAATTTTGATATTGGATCTTGTTGGTTGGCCAGCTGGTCTTCAACAACGGAGAGTCTAGATGATATATTTTGTAATACAATACACTCAGAATTTTGAGGATGATGATCAGTAATATTATGATTTTCATTGAAGGATTGTTTTAAAGACAGCCGATTCTGTTATAATGGCAATTTCATATTGGGTGTGAACATGGTATGCCTACCTTAATTTTTGCAATGAAACGCCGGCTAGGGGGCCTGGGAACTCTTTTCCTCTTGGTACCCGGGCAAAACATAACCAAATCCTTATAAAGGAATCCCACCAATACACTGGTCGGGCAGTTGGCTAGTTGGCTAACCCATGGGCCGGTTGGGGTTAGGATGAATCGGGGGATTCCTACAATACCATTAAGTTACAATTAGTTACGATTAGTTAGATTAAGTCCTGAGAAGACCCTTGTTCTGTGGGAGGGAATCAGCGCAGTTGTGCCTCATTAAAGGAGGAAAAAAGTGGTGATTCTATGGACCAAGTGCAAGTCTCTTCCTTGATCTAACCATGTGACTTCAGGTTCCGTCAGATCAGTTTGAATAGTTAAGACTTTGACCCGTTAGGTTAATTCTCCTGTTCGAAGATTTTCCTTGGAGGAATCGCCTGTGCCTTCTAGCAGGTGAGGGAAGTTTTTCCAAGTTCGGTCTCGGAGGAACCGCTAGACTAGTCTCTTGTCCAGACATCAGTGGGGCGAGGCCCCGAGTGTGGATCCCTGCCCTGTGCGAGAGGCTGACGCTACTTCCACCGCTAGCGCCCTCGGAGGGGGCACCACGGAGGGGGCTCGGGTCTCACAAGTTGGAATCTCTTGAGCAAATCTTACTCACTTATACACATGGTCCAAACACTTTTTAATCTCGCTCTTGAAGTATCTTGATATCTCAAGCCTCTCCAACCGGTCTACCATCCACATGTTCTCAAACAAGTCCATTGGATACACATTTGGTACTGCATATATATTATTGTTATAATTATCAACAATCAACAGTGAACTTTTATTACTAACTAAGAATCCACATCTTGAATATAGTATAGAATAATCTTCTTGGCTTATATTTTGGACAATCTATGCTGCTTTATTTAAATTTTAGTGGTCTGTATCAGCTCCTTGCTTTATCTCATATATTAGTACATTTTCTCAAAATTACACATTACAAAAAACACAAAATCAATAGAAATTATTTGATTTCAGACGTTAATAATAATCTAGCAAGAAATACATTTATAGCAAGTTGAATAGATCTCATTTACTACATTAGTTGTTGTAAGATCATGGTGGCAAAGGTCAATCTTGTGAAATCAACTAGGAAACTAAGTTACACTGTGAATAAAATCAATGTAATTAATGCCTACCACTAGCACAGGCTATGTGTGAGCGTGCAAGCATATTATATGTGTAGGTACATACGAGTGCGTATATGCATGTACTATTTGTGTAAGTAACTATATGTGTGTATGTGTATGCATATATGTACGTCTCCTGTAATGTGTGTGTATGTATACATTTAATATATATGCCTACATCTATATTATATACACGTAAATACATACATACATACATACATACATGTATATATATATAGATATATAGAGATATATAGATATATACATACATACATACATACATACATACATACATATATATATATATACATACATATAAATATATATATATATATATATATGTATATATACTTATATATACATATATATATATATATATTATATGCATAAATCAATATAGGTATGTGTACCTATATATTATATGTATGTGTTGAATTTATATGTACATATGTATTATAAACATAAATGAGTATAGGTTAAAATATGCATATGAATGCATGTATTTGTGTGTGTGTGTGTGTGGGTACTACACATATCAAACATGCATGTGCGCATGCACACACACACACACAATATATATATATACACACACACACACACACACACACACACACACCTATATATGTATATGTATGTGTTTTTACCTGCATTATCAAATTTTTCCAATACCAAATTCAAATAATCGAGGCATTTCTTGTCACTCTTGTACTTGAGAGCACATGCAGTAAGGATGGTGACAATAGAAAAGATTCGTTTTTTGTTTGGAACTTCAAACGCCTTTTCCAATCCACAAAGTTTTGAAGTCCCTCTAAAGAGTATAGAAGGGTGGTAGGGTGACTATGGAGTAGCCCCATTGGAATACTACATTGAACAACAAAAAAAAGAATGATGTCAAGCAGAATATAGTAGTATCAAAGCACAAATTTTGATGTCATGAGTAAAGGAAAATATAGTATTATTAAAGCACAAAGGTTAATTTGTGTACTACTAACTTGTTTATTTGAAGCCAACTTACCTTTATATAACAATTGTAAATAGGCACCTTTATCTCTTTATAGAATAGTCATAAGATATCAAGATCTTGTGTTTCTTTTGAATAGTAAAAATGTTCTCTCTTGACAGCAATTTTATATCTCAATAGCAGATAAGAATTGGATAGGGAGAAATATTCCTACTGGAGAACCTTTTCCCCACTATTAGTTTATGTGCAAAAAGGAACTCCATATATGTAAGGATTTATACAAAAAGTATAGATACCATAGGAAAACAAAATCATTTGTTAGTTAGCCTACCACGAAGAATCTATGGGAGGTATATCACCATAAGCATGGCCTTGATACTTTCTAACCTACTTTTTCATGCATTTAAAACATGGAGATTGATATCTTCACTAAACTTGTAGTGTTCCATTGGGGTTTAAACATCCTTTCCCTACAAAAAGTAAATTTTTCCATAACTTCCTTTTTTAAAAAGATTTAAATCTATATACTCTCTATTCCTTTTATCACAAGACAACTATGAGATCCCTTTCCTCTTGGTGCCTTTTATCACAAGAGTAATCTTTGTGCCTTTTATCACAAGACTACTTTAGGATCTCTTTGGTCTTTGTTCCTTTTATCACAAGAACAATAAAAATGTTTATTATCTTGATACTATCAGAGTATGAAAGGAAACGTTGTATTTTTAATTCTCACCTTAATAAAAGAAATCTACTAATGTTAGAAATTGACTTTATTTTGTGTACTTTTTTTGACATCTTTTTTCTCCCTACCATCGTGAAGCAATTATGTAGACTTCATGCCAATTCTCATGCCTCATGTTTTGCTGAGGTGTGTAGGGCACAATACATTGGTTTTTTATCCCATTATCAGCCATGTATGCATGAAACTCTTTAGACATATACTCCCCCCCTCGATCAGGTACATAGGGTACCAATCTTTTATATGCGGAAGCATTTTGAACCATAGCAACAAAGTGTCTAAAGAACATAAAAACCTCTTATTTCTATTTCAATGGATATACCCAGGTATACTTGGAATAATCATCAATGAATGTGACAAAATAGAGGTAACCCCCAATAGATACATCACTGTATATAAGTTGCAATTTTTGGATAGCTCTAACAAAACCATCTTTGGGAAATGATGACCGCCGTTGCAATTTTACAAGAATACATCCCTCACAAACATGTTCGATAGGGGCTTCAAGATGTGGCAACTAAAACACCATGTCATGTTTATGCAAACGCAGGGAACTGCCAAAGTTCAAGTGACCAAAGTGTGCCTGCCATAGCTTAGCATCACCCATTGCCTTTGTGGAAAAAATTGCACATGTAGCATGCCTTTGTCTTTCACATGCATCTATTCTGTAAAGGCGAGGAAGTCAAAAAGGCGAGGGAAGAAAGCCAAGCAAGGTCAAAAGCGACTGGGAAAAACCAAGAGGCCTATAATAAATTTCCACTATTGTGGCGAAATCTACCTATCATAGCAAAAGTATAGTTCCAATATATTTCTATCTCACATGGACAATTTGGATAACAAATTGGGAGCCATATTACAAGGTAGAACCATATGTGGACGTGACAACCACATGTTATCATTTCTCGACATCATGATTAGTTCATTTACATTCTTAAGATCCTTTCCCAACACACAATATAATACCCTTTGTTGCACTCATCGACAAACATTGTAATATTGACAATGCCATGTATCTAAAAATAGCTAACACATACCACATGAGGTTAGGCCTCTAAGAATTCATCATCCACATAGAATGACATCATGTTTACAAAGCGACAAAAGGTAACACAGCTCACAACAAAACATAACATCAACATCAAGCCTGTGAGCATTCATCGTCCGCATAGAAGCAAGGAACAAGTTTCTTTTTTCTTTCAGCACCATCAAATCTCTTGCTTTGAGCCATCTCGTGCCATGTCCTCAGCATAGCATGGCAGTATACTACAAAAAACATAGCATGGCAATATACTACAAAAAACATAATAACAAGAAGAAGTAAACCTTGAGTCAATCCCATCAATATAATAGCATCACTCCAACGAAGCTATAACTATTTCAACAAAACTAACCTTAACAAAATAGCACAATATCTATAAGTGCCTAAAAAAGAAAGTGATTAGATCCATGCCAAAACCAAATCTATCCATGGTAGCAAAAAGTAAGAAATGAAAACATGGCACTATATGTTCAAAAGAGTAGTGCTAAGTGTGGATCCTCACAAATCATCAAATGGATTATCTATGAGACGGACACCTTGTAGGCATCACCCACATCCTCCTATGCATGAAACTCTAAGCACGCCTTCTTAGCACTAGCAATCTGTACCAAAGGTTGTACCACCCCTTTGATTATGTCATCATCCTCATCAAAAGAGAAGCACGGTTGTGTAGAGGCCTAATAAGCACCCATCATGGGACTTGTGCCACACCCCATCTCCAACACAAGAACACTTTGGGGAAATAGAAGGTTTAGAATGAAAGAAACAACACGTGGGGATCACTCCAGAGAACCACGCCAAGTATTGGTCGATGATGGCATGACCATCGTACATGCCTACGGGAAGTAGTGTGTTCAACAATCACTACCTTGCTGAAGCTGCAACCTCCTAAATAAAGACATGCTCTCCCCTATATACACTAGAGGCCGACAACCTACTCACCATGAAAACACCAACAAGGATGATCTTATCTGCATATGAAAGAGATCTATAAATCATGTGACACAATGATTAAATGTACTTTACTAGAGCAATGCAAATAATCTTACCGCTGGTTGGATGCCGGCTTGGAAATCATATCCATGTGGCAATTTGTCATGGATGAAGATACGACGCCTAACCTCAAGTCCCTAGACATGCAAGTAGTGCTCCAACCAAGTTTACTGCTTGTCCTAAGTGGCAGAACAAATAGTTTAGGAGCCTCCACCAAGTCAAGAGAGACTAGGAAAGGGACGACAAGCTTGTGCGGTAGAGATCGAAGTTGAGCAAACAGTTCCATGAGAGAATCAATCGAGAGAAAATAATGGTAGCTAAAGCGGTGAGGGAAAATATGGCTATTGAGAGGGAATGCCATGTATTTTTCCTTAAGACAGAAGGATCTACATCAAAAGAGCTGACATATTCAGTCACCATATATCTGAATATCCACAGTGCTCATGTGAGGATTTCACGCAAAGGGAGGCTGGGAAGAAACTGTATATGCCATGCAAACACATGTACTATGTGTTCATCAAGGTGTTGGGACTTCATGAGGTGTTGCATCAATTCATCCACCAACAAGCAGATTTGTCCAAACTAGAATTGTCTACTGCATTGTTTGATAGAAATGCCTAGAATGGATGTGGATAGTGACCTACCATTTTATGCATATTTTTGTGACTTTTTGTTGCTAGTATGTTTTAGTATTCACATGGGAGTCAGGCATGATATTGGAAGTTTCCATCTTTTTGAGTGGACCTTCCTTTATGTCTTTATATAACCTAAGTGTAGGAAAATCCTTGACTATTTTGGGTTTTTTGTATTGAATAATGCCGATGGTGTTCAACCGTGTGTTTTTCTACACTTGTATCATTTGCGTACGGGAGGAAGAAACCTTGCAGGAGCTGGAACTTCCAACATATCTTACTGAAAAGATCCCTAGGATTTTCATTGGATTGGAAATTTCAAATAAAATCACCACAGCTCAAGCACAGCTTTATTCAACATGAGAACACAATCTCATGACCCTTGAGCTATGGGATTTGTTAGGTCAACCAACACTCACCGCACATCTTGAAAGGATTAACTTTACACAAGACTTGAACATGCCATGTTTGGGGTACTTTGAATATACACTATATATTGAAATTAACCCCCTTACTTGAATGTTTGTTGTGGTTGAGTATGTGCTGGAAGTAGATTTAATCTTGGGGCATAAATGGATTGTTGTTGCCCAAGCACCACTGTGCTTTGCTAGCGATAGAGTCATCATGATGGTCAACAACAAAAAGTTGACAATACCATACTACAAGGAAGAGGATCCAACTTTAATGGATATCTATGATACTGAACGCAAAAGGATACAAGCCTCTTCCACAAAATTCCCTCTACACAATGACCTACCATCTGTGCCAACAACGAGTGACTCTGACAAAGCATCTACTCCTTCAACCTCATCCTCACCTACGAAGTGCGATGCTAAGACCTCGCAATCAACATCTATTCCTGAAGAAATTCCCATAGCCAAACCATCTATCTCTAACAGGGAACTCAAAGGAAAGACCCCGGTGTAAGATCCCTGTCCCCACCGCGCAACAATTTTAAGGGTGCTAGTAGCGGAAGTAACACTTCTTGCGCGAGGCAAGGTCCCACACTCGGGGCCTCACCCACGGATATCCGGACAAGAGACTAATCCATCGGTTTTTCCAAAACCGAACTCGAAAAAACTTCTTTTGCCCGGAAAGCACGGGCGATTCCACCAGGATAACTTTTCTCTAACGTAGTCAAAAGCCTTAACTAACTGAGCTCATCTGACCGAACCCTTAGTCACCATAGTCAGATCAGGGAAAAAGACTGTACTTGGATCATAGAGACCAATGCTTTTTTCCTCATTGAGAGGCACAGCCGTTGATCCTTTTCCATAGAACAATTTTTGTCCGAGAATTACTTCATCTATCGAACTAAACAGAAATTGAGTCTCGATTTACGGATCCATCAGTCCAGACTAACCCCATCCACTCCCATGGGTTAGCCAACTGCCCAACCACTGTAGTGATGGGATCCAATTTAGGATTTGGTTAGGTTTTTTCTCGGGTACCAGGGGAAAAGAGTTCCCAGGCCCCCTAGCCGGATTTTCAAGCAAATTTAACTCCAGTCACACCACTTACACACCCAATATGAAATTGCCTTATTCCTAGATTCAAATGTATTTAATTGAGTCATTTAATGAAATCATATTGTTACTGATCATAATCCTCCAAGTATCTGATTGAATCTGAATTTCCAATCATTCCTTCATCGGAGTAACTATGGCATCATTGGCAACCAGAACGCTCACCACCTGTTCACTCAGGGGCCTTTTCTATAGTTCCTAGCTCATAGTACCTAGCAAGGTCAATCAACCAGATCCATACTCGGTTTTAGAAAACAACTCTTACTCCTTTTTCAATATCTTCCACGACGCACGTGTAGGTATCTTCGGTGACCCAGAGCCCGAGCACCGTATGGTGAGCACCCTCTAGGATCCTTCACAGTTCACCTAGCGCTTCACTCATAGGCCGCTTCCTTGGTCCCTCATCCACCGTACCGGAAGCTCACCATTTAAATTGGACCGAGGCTGGTCAAGACCTCGGCCGATCTTCCTACGCGAGACGTCCTCCGTTGACTCTCCGTCAGCTGTTACAACTTTATCAGCTAGGTCTCCACGACCTTATTCACAAGACGGTCAAAATGCTTCCCCAGCATTCTTGACATAAAACAATCATTTACGAACAGTTCACAAATACAGTTTCTATAATGAACTCTCGTCTTTCCACATTATCCCTCATCAGTCCACATTACTTATTCCACATTCTATTCATATGTGTACCCATTCTCATCCAATCACATCATTTTCCATCTCATCACATCAGATTCATTCACATCACATAACATTCATTCACATCCCATTTCATTCATTCACGTCCTGATTCGCATGTCATCACATCTCATCCATTCACTCATATCGACATCACATCCTTTCACATACACAATCGCATTCATTATTCCACATACACATCCACATTCGTACATCCACATCCATACATCCACATCCACATCCGTGTTCATACATCCACATCCATATCCACATCCATACATCCACATCCACATCCACATCCATACATCCACATCCACATCCACATCCACATCCATACATCCATTTCCACATCCACATTCATACATCCATATCCACATCCACATTCATACATCCACATCCACATCCACATTCTTACATCCACATCCACATCCATACATCCATTTTCACATCCACATTCATACATCCACATCCACATCCACATTCATACATCCACATCCACATCCACATCCACATCCATACATCCACATTCACATCTACGTCCATACATCCACATCCACATCCACATCCACATCTACATCCATACATCCATTTTCACATCTACGTCCATACATCCACATTCACATCTACGTCCATACATCCACATCCACATCCACGTCCACGTCCATACATCCACATCCACATTCACATCTACGTCCATACATCCACATCCACATCTACATTCATACATCCACGTCCATATCTACATCCATATATCCACATCCACATCTACATCCATATATCCACGTCCACATCTACATCCATACATCCATTTTCACATCCACACCACATTCATACATCCACATCCACATCCACATCTACATTCATACATCCACATCCATATCTACATCCGCATCTACATCCATACATCCACATTCACATCTACATCCATACATCCATTTTCAAATCCACATTCATACATCCACATGCACATCCACATCCATACATGCATTTCCACATCCACATCCACATCCACATCTACATCCATACATCCATATCCACATCCACATCCACATTCTTACATCCACATCCACATCCATACATCCATTTCCACATCCACATTCATACATCCACATCCACATCCACATCCACATTCATACATCCACATCCACATCCACATTCACATCTACATCCATACATCCACATCCACATCCACATCTACATCCATTCTTCGTTCATTTTCATCTATCTGATTCATTTCACATCCTCATATCTATTTATAAAATACAAGAGAATTCTTATTTTTGATATAAAATTTCTTTACGCATCTATTTATACATAAATTCCATTTTAAGGAGAATAACACTTTCAAAATAAAAATCAATCTTTTATGCATCTTCCTATGCATAAATTCATTTTAAATGAGAATGACACTTTTGAATTAAAATTCAATCTTGTATGCATCTTCTCATGCATAAAATCAAAATTGATGAAAATAACTCTTTTGAATTAAAAATAGATTTCTTTATGCATCTTTCTATGCAGAAAATCAAAATTGATGAGAAGAACACTTTTGGGTTAAAATAAAATCTTTATGCATCTTTCCATGCATAAATCCAATTTAGTAGAAATTACACTTTTAGAATTAAAGAATTTCTCTTATGCATCTAATTTATGCATAAAACCAAAATTGATGAAAATAACTCTTTTGAAATAAAAATAAAATTCTTTATGCATCTATTTATGCATAAAATCAAAATTGATGAGAATAACACTTTTGGATTAAAATAAATTCTTTATGCATCTTTCCATGCATAAATCCAATTTAGTAGGAATTACACTTTTAGAAAAAAAGAATTTCTCTTATGCATCTAATTTATACATAAAATCCATTTATGATTAAAATCACACTTTTAATATAAAAAAATATCTTTTATGCATATGTTTATGCATACAAATCATTTATGATGAAAAACACTCTTTGAATATAAAAGAATTTCTTTTATGTATCTATTTATGCATAAAAGTCATTTATGATGAAAATCACACTTTTAATATAAAAAATATCTTTTATGCATACAAATCATTTATCATGAAAATCACTCTTTTAATATAAAAGAATTTCTTCTATGCATCTATTTATGCATAAAAATCATTTATGATGAAAATCACACTTTTAATATAAAGAAATATCTTTTATGCATATGTTTATGCATACAAATCATTTATGATGAAAATCACTCTTTTAATATAAAAGAATCTTATTTATGCATAAAATCATTTATGATGAAAATCATAATTTTAATATAAAAAAATATATTTTATGCATATATTTAGGCATAAAAATCATTTATGACAAAAATCACTCTTTTAACAACACAGTCCACATCCACATCCACATCCAAATCCATACATCCATTTCCACATCCACATTCATACATCCACATCCACATCTACATCCATACATCAAAATCCACATCCACATCCATATATCCACATCCATATCTACATCCATACATCCATTTCCACAGCCACATTCATACATCCACATCCACATCCACATTCACATCTACATCCATACATCCACATCCACATCCACATCCATACATTCATTTTCACATCCACATCCACATTCATACATCCACATCCACATCCACATCCACATCCACATCTACATTCATACATCCACATCCATATCTACATTCATTCATCCACATCCACATCTACATCCACATTCACATCTACATCCATACATCCATTTTCACATCCATATCCACATCTACATCCATACATCCACATCCATATCTACATCCATACATCCACATTCACATCTACATCCATACATCCACATCCACATCTGCATCCATACATCCATTTTCACATCCACATTCATACATCCACATCCACATCCACATCCATACATCCATTTTCACATCCACATTCATACATCCACATCCACATCTACATCCATACATCCATATCCACATCTACATTCATACATCCACATCCACATCCGAATTCTTACATCCACATCCACATCCATATCTACATCCATACATCCATTTCCACATCCACATTCATACATCCACATCCACATCCACATTCTTACATCCACATCCACATCCATACATCCATTTCCACATCCACATTCATACATCCACATCCACATCCACATCCACATTCATACATCCACATCCACATCCATACATCCACATTCACATCTACGTCCATACATCCACATCCACATCCACATCCACATCTACATCCATACATCCATTTTCACATCTACGTCCATACATCCACATTCACATCTACGTCCATACATCCACATCCACATCCACGTCCATGTCCATACATCCACATCCACATCCACATCCACATCCACATCCACATCCACATCCATACATCCACATCCACATTCACATCTACGTCCATACATCCACATCCACATCTACATTCATACATCCACGTCCATATCTACATCCATATATCCACGTCCACATCTACATCCATATATCCACGTCCACATCTACATCCATACATCCATTTTTACATCCACATCCACATTCATACATCCACATCCACATCCACATCTACATTCATACATCCACATCCATATCTACATCCGCATCTACATCCATACATCCACATTCACATCTACATCCATACATCCATTTTCAAATCCACATTCATACATCCACATGCACATCCACATCCATACATGCATTTTCACATCCACATCCACATCCACATCTACATCCATACATCCATATCCACATCCACATCCACATTCTTACATCCACATCCACATCCATACATCCATTTCCACATCCACATTCATACATCCACATCCACATCCACATCCACATTCATACATCCACATCCACATCCACATTCACATCTACATCCATACATCCACATCCACATCCACATCTACATCCATTCTTCGTTCATTTTCATCTATCTGATTCATTTCACATCCTCATATCTATTTATAAAATACAAGAGAATTCTTATTTTTGATATAAAATTTCTTTACGCATCTATTTATACATAAATTCCATTTTAAGGAGAATAACACTTTCAAAATAAAAATCAATCTTTTATGCATCTTCCTATGCATAAATTCATTTTAAATGAGAATGACACTTTTGAATTAAAATTCAATCTTGTATGCATCTTCTCATGCATAAAATCAAAATTGATGAAAATAACTCTTTTGAATTAAAAATAGATTTCTTTATGCATCTTTCTATGCAGAAAATCAAAATTGATGAGAAGAACACTTTTGGGTTAAAATAAAATCTTTATGCATCTTTCCATGCATAAATCCAATTTAGTAGAAATTACACTTTTAGAATTAAAGAATTTCTCTTATGCATCTAATTTATGCATAAAACCAAAATTGATGAAAATAACTCTTTTGAAATAAAAATAAAATTCTTTATGCATCTATTTATGCATAAAATCAAAATTGATGAGAATAACACTTTTGGATTAAAATAAATTCTTTATGCATCTTTCCATGCATAAATCCAATTTAGTAGGAATTACACTTTTAGAAAAAAAGAATTTCTCTTATGCATCTAATTTATACATAAAATCCATTTATGATTAAAATCACACTTTTAATATAAAAAAATATCTTTTATGCATATGTTTATGCATACAAATCATTTATGATGAAAAACACTCTTTGAATATAAAAGAATTTCTTTTATGCATCTATTTATGCATAAAAGTCATTTATGATGAAAATCACACTTTTAATATAAAAAATATCTTTTATGCATACAAATCATTTATCATGAAAATCACTCTTTTAATATAAAAGAATTTCTTCTATGCATCTATTTATGCATAAAAATCATTTATGATGAAAATCACACTTTTAATATAAAGAAATATCTTTTATGCATATGTTTATGCATACAAATCATTTATGATGAAAATCACTCTTTTAATATAAAAGAATCTTATTTATGCATAAAATCATTTATGATGAAAATCATAATTTTAATATAAAAAAATATATTTTATGCATATATTTAGGCATAAAAATCATTTATGACAAAAATCACTCTTTTAACAACACAGTCCACATCCACATCCACATCCAAATCCATACATCCATTTCCACATCCACATTCATACATCCACATCCACATCTACATCCATACATCAAAATCCACATCCACATCCATATATCCACATCCATATCTACATCCATACATCCATTTCCACAGCCACATTCATACATCCACATCCACATCCACATTCACATCTACATCCATACATCCACATCCACATCCACATCCATACATTCATTTTCACATCCACATCCACATTCATACATCCACATCCACATCCACATCCACATCCACATCCACATCTACATTCATACATCCACATCCATATCTACATTCATTCATCCACATCCACATCTACATCCACATTCACATCTACATCCATACATCCATTTTCACATCCACATCCACATCTACATTCATACATCCACATCCATATCTACATCCATACATCCACATCCACATCTACATCCATACATCCACATTCACATCTACATCCATACATCCACATCCACATCTGCATCCATTTTCACATCCACATTCATACATCCACATCCACATCCACATCCATACATCCATTTTCACATCCACATTCATACATCCACATCCACATCTACATCCATACATCCATATCCACATCTACATTCATACATCCACATCCACATCCGAATTCTTACATCCACATCCACATCCATATCTACATCCATACATCCATTTCCACATCCACATTCATACATCCACATCCATATCCACATCCACATCCACATTCACATCTACATTCATATATCCACATCCACATCTACATCCATTCTTCGTTCATTTTCATCTATATGATTCATTTCACATCCTCATATCTATTTATAGAATACAAGAGAATTCTTATTTTTGATATAAGATTTCTTTACGCATCTATTTATGCATAAATTCCATTTTAAGGAGAATAACACTTTCGAAATAAAAATCAATCTTTTATGCATCTTCCTATGCATAAATTCATTTTAAATGAGAATGACACTTTTGAATTAAAATTCAATCTTTTATGCATCTTCTCATGCATAAAATCAAAATTGATGAAAATAACTCTTTTGAACTAAAAATAGATTTCTTTATGCATCTTTCTATGCATAAAATCAAAATTGACGAGAACAACACTTTTGGGTTAAAATAAAATCTTTATGCATCTTTCCATGCATAAATCCAATTTAGTAGGAATTACACTTTCAGAATAAAAGAATTTCTCTTATGCATCTAATTTATGCATAAAATCAAAATTGATGAAAAAAACTCTTTTAAAATAAAAATATAATTCTTTATGCATCTATCTATGCATAAAATCAAAATTGATGAGAATAACACTTTTGGATTAAAATAAATTCTTTATGCATCTTTCCATGCATAAATCCAATTTAGTAGAAATTACACTTTTAGAATAAAAGAATTTTTCTTTTGCATCTAATTTATGCATAAAATCCAGTTATGATAAAAATCACACTTTTAATATAAAAAAATATATTTTATGCATATGTTTATTCATACAAATCATTTATGATGAAAATCACTCTTTTAATATAAAAGAGTTTCTTTTATGCATCTATTTATGCATAAAAATCATTTATGATGAAAATCACACTTTTAATATAAAAAAAATCTTTTATGCATACAAATCATTTATGATGAAAATCACTCTTTTAATATAAAAGAATTTCTTTTATGCATAAAATCATTTATGATAAAAATCACATTTTTAATATAAAAAAATATCTTTTATGCATATGTTTATGCATAAAATCATTTATGATGAAAATCACTCTTTTAATATAAAAGAATTTCTTTTATGCATCTAATTTATGCATAAAATCATTTATGATAAAAATCACTCTTTTGAATTTAAAAATAAAGTTCTTTATGCATCTTTCTATGCATAAAATAAAAATTGATGAAAATAACACTTTTTGGATTAATTTAAATTCTTTATGCATCTATCCATGCATAAATCCAATTTAGTAAGAATTACACTTTTAGAATAAAAAGTAAAACTTATTTTTACACAATTTTAGAAAATTTTGCCATAACCTCCTTTGTATGGCTGACCATTTTTTAATTTCTAACTTTCTAAAATCAACTTGAATTTTACCAGGAGTATTTAATTCATTCTAATGTAAGCAATTTCTACTTATTTAAGAGAAACATTATAAAAAACTTGATTTTATCCATTAATCATTCATCTAGGATAAAGAATGGTTGGATTTACTAAAGAAGAGAGGGGAATGCCTTTTTTAAATGAGGCATAACATCATTTTCATTTTAGAGAAGACAAAAATCATAAAAACCATTAAAATTAAGCATAAATGGGAATTTATGTATTTCCTTACTACATCAATTAACTTCAATAGCATTTAAAAGCCATTCCAATTAAGCTTCTCAAGCTTGAGAGGCGTTGAGAAGAGAGAAACATTGAGAAATTATGGAAAAAGATCAAAATTCTCACTTTACCTTACAAACTGCTTGATTCTTTGATCACGGTAGAGGCCCCCAACCAATCAATTGGTTTGGTGTGTTGATGGAGCCACCAATGGAGATTGAAGAAGGAGGGAAGCTCCAATTTCTTCAATTTGGAGAGAATTTTAGAAAATAGTAAAAATTATTATTATTTCAGCATAATTCTGGCATAGTTTAATTCTCCTATTTTTTTTACAAAGGACTGAGGTTCTATTTATAAGAGAGGAAGGCTCTAACCAAGACCAACTGATTTTTAGAATTTTCCAGATTCAGTTTGGTTGAATTTGGACTAGATTTGGACCTAGTTTGGTTCCTTTTTTATTCGGTTTGGTTCCTTTTTGATTCGGTTTGATCCAAGAGAGAGGAGAGATAAAAGTATCACATTATTTTTTAGTTTAAAACTCATTCAAGCATGTGAAGTAGGCACCTCCTTGAAGGGACTCCCCTTCCTTACACATGTGTCAAAATGGAATCATTATACCCAAAATATCTCATTTTTTTAGTAATACGCATAGATTTTTACTAATAAACCTTGTACATAGTCAACTCTTCATCTTATGTGACCATTTACTCATTTTTGGGTATTTTTCTTTTATTCTTCCATTTATCTTCTCCACACATTTGGATGAATCTGATTGGCCCCTCAAAACCTTAATTTAAAATTTTTTGAAAATATGGACCCCTAGGATAAGGCCTCTTGAATAGATTATACTTGATTTCTAATGCACCTTCTCAAAATCTTTTTGAACTTCTGTTTCAGGGGAACTTATATTCATAAGATGAGAAATTTTTCTATCCAAAAATATTCAAAATTAGAATAATCTCTCTCTAGAATATTTTCTCTCTCTAGGTCAAAACAGGTAAAAACAAGATCTTTGATATTTGTGAAGAGGGATTTTACTATAGGGGAAGATACTGGACATCCTGAGAGCATTCTACCCCACTTAAAAAATGCGAGATGTCCTCATCTCGCAAAACTAGAGGAGAATTCTTTTTCTTAAGATCCAACTGATTACGGGTTCCTTATATTTTGGTGAACCCAAACAGAATCTTGGGATAAAGATCCCTTATATAAAACTCATTATTAAATAACAATTCACTCAGATCATAACATTCAATTCCTTATCACAATAATGGTCCATTAGACCAAATTTTCTATCTGAACAGTCCTTCATGAAAATTTTTCATTTATGCAGATTTTTAATTTGACCTTGCTTTAACTTGATCCACTGGGTCAAGTGTTAACAGCAACAATCTACCAGCACAATCCACTAATCTCATAGTGATTTACTGGAGTCATTAACATCATTCTAATAACTACGAACATTATCACAGGGACTCGTCCCATTCATCCTCATTGAGGTTTTGCTTAGTTATTACAATTCAGCCACCATGTAAGGAAGGGGAGTCCCTTCAATGAGGCGCCTACTTCACATGCTTTAATGAGTTCTAAACTCAAAAATAATGTGATATTTTTATCTCTTCTCTCTCTTGGATCAAAACCGAATCAAAAAGGAACCAAACCGAATAAAAAAAGAACCAAACTAGGTCTAAATCTAGTCCAAATTTAACCAAACTGAATCTAGAAAATTCTAGAAATCAGTTGGTCTTGGTTAGAGCCTCCCTCTCCTATAAATAGAACCTGAGTCCTTTGTAAAAAAATAGGAGAACTATACTATGCCAGAATTATGCTAAATAATGATAATTTTTACTAGTCTCTAAAATTCTCTTCAAATTGAAGAAATTAGAGCTTCCCTCCATCTTCAATCTCCATTTGTGGCTCCATCAACACACCAAACCAATTGATTGGTTGGGAGCCTCTACCGTGATCAAATAATCAAGCAATTTGTAAGGTAAAGTTATAATTTTGATCTTTTTCCATAATTTCTCAATGTTTCTCTCTTCTCAACCCCTCTCAAGCTTGATAAGCTTAATTGGAATGGATTTTTAATGCTATTGAAGTTAATTGATAAATGGTAGTAAGGAAATACATAAATTTGCATTTATGCTTAATTTTAATGGTTTTTATGATTTTTGTCTTCTCTAAAATGAAAATGATGTTATGCCTCATTTAAAAAAGGCATTCCCCTCTCTTCTTTAGTAAATCCAACCATTCTTTATCCTAGATGAATGATTAATGGATAAAATCAAGTTTTTCATAATGTTTCTCTTAAATAAGTAGAAATTGCTTACATTAGAATGAATTAAATACTCTTGGTGAAATTCTAGTTGATTTTAGAAAGTTAAAAATTGAAAAATGGTCATCCATACAAAGGAGGTTATGGTAAAATTTTCTAAAATTGTGTAAAAATAAGTTTTACTTTTTATTCTAAAAGTGTAATTCTTACTAAATTAGATTTATGCATGGATAGATGCATAAAGAATTTAAATTAATCCAAAAAGTGTTATTTTCATCAATTTTTATTTTATGCATAGAAAGATGCATAAAGAATTTTATTTTTAAATTCAAAAGAGTGATTTTTATCATAAATGATTTTATGCATAAAAGAAATTCTTTTATATTAAAAGAGTGATTTTCATCATAAATGATTTTATGCATAAACATATGCATAAAAGATATTTTTTTATATTAAAAATGTGATTTTTATCATAAATGATTTTATGCATAAAACAAATTCTTTTATATTAAAAGAGTGATTTTCATCATAAATGATTTGTATGCATAAACATATGCATAAAAGATTTTTTTATATATTAAAAGTGTGATTTTCATCATAAATGATTTTTATGCATAAATAGATGCATAAAAGAAACTCTTTTATATTAAAAGAGTGATTTTCATCATAAATGATTTGTATGAATAAACATATGCATAAAATATATTTTTTTATATTAAAAGTGTGATTTTTATCATAACTGGATTTTATGCATAAATTAGATGCAAAAGAGAAATTCTTTTATTCTAAAAGTGTAATTTCTACTAAATTGGATTTATGCATGGAAAGATGCATAAAGAATTTATTTTAATCCAAAAGTGTTATTCTCATCAATTTTGATTTTATGCATAAATAGATGCATAAAGAATTATATTTTTATTTCAAAAGAGTTATTTTCATCAATTTTGATTTTATGCATAAATTAGATGCATAAGAGAAATTCTTTTATTCTAAAAGTGTAATTCCTACTAAATTGGATTTATGCATGGAAAGATGCATAAAGATTTTATTTTAACCCAAAAGTGTTATTCTCGTCAATTTTGATTTTATGCATAGAAAGATGCATAAAGAAATCTATTTTTAGTTCAGAAGAGTTATTTTCATCAATTTTGATTTTATGCATGAGAAGATGCATAAAAGATTGAATTTTAATTCAAAAGTGTCATTCTCATTTAAAATGAATTTATGCATAGGAAGATGCATAAAAGATTGATTTTTATTTCGAAAGTGTTATTCTCCTTAAAATGGAATTTATGCATAAATAGATGCGTAAAGAAATCTTATATCAAAAATAAGAATTCTCTTGTATTCTATAAATAGATATGAGGATGTGAAATGAATCAGATAGATGAAAATGAACGAAGAATGGATGTAGATGTGGATGTGGATATATGAATGTAGATGTGAATGTGGATGTGGATGTGGATATGGATGTGGATGTATGAATGTGGATGTGGAAATGGATGTATGGATGTAGATATGGATGTGGATGTGGATGTAAGAATTTGGATGTCGATGTGGATGTATGAATGTAGATGTGGATATGGATGTATGGATGTAGATGTGGATGTGGATGTATGAATGTGGATGTGAAAATGGATGTATGGATGTGGATGTGGATGTGGATGTATGAATGTGGATGTGAAAATGGATGTATGGATGCAGATGTGGATGTGGATGTATGGATGTAGATGTGAATGTGGATGTATGGATGTAGATGTGGATGTGGATGTATGGATGTAGATATGGATGTGGATGTATGAATGTAGATGTGGATGTGGATGTGAAAATGGATGTATGGATGTAGATGTGAATGTGGATGTATGGATGTAGATGTGGATGTGGATGAATGAATGTAGATATGGATGTGGATGTATGAATGTAGATGTGGATGTGGATGTGGATGTGGATGTATGAATGTGGATGTGGATGTGAAAATGAATGTATGGATGTGGATGTGGATGAGGATGTGGATGTGGATGTATAGATGTAGATGTGAATGTGGATGTGGATGTGGATGTATGAATGTGGATGTGGATGTGGATGTATGAATGTGGCTGTGGAAATGGATGTATGGATGTAGATATGGATGTGGATGTATGGATGTGGATGTGGATTTTGATGTATGGATGTAGATGTGGATGTGGATGTATGAATGTGGATGTGGAAATGGATGTATGGATTTGGATGTGGATGTGGATGTGGATGTATGAATGTGGATGTGGATGTGGATGTATGGATGTGGATATGGATGTCGATGTATGAATACGGATGTGGATGTGGATGTATGGATGTGGATGTGTATGTGGAATAATGAATGCGATTGTGTGTGTGAAAGGATGTGACGTCAATATGAGTGAATGGATGAGATGTGATGACATGCAAATCAGGACGTGAATGAATGAAATGGGATGTGAATGAATGTTATGTGATGTGAATGAATCTGATGTGATGAGATGGAAAATGATGGAATCATTATACCCAAAATATCTCATTTTTTTAGTCATACTCATAGTTTTTTACTAATAAACCTTGTATATAGTCAACTCTTCATCTTATGTGAGCATTTACTCATTTTTTGGGTATTTTTCTTTTATTCTTCCATTTATCTTCTCCACACATTTGGATGAATCTGATTGGCCCCTCAAAACCTTAATTTAAAATTTCTCAAAAATCTGGACCCCTAGGATAAGGCCTCTTGAACAGATTATACTTGATTTCTAATGCACCTTCTGGAAATCTTTTTGAACTTCTGTTTCAGGGGAACTTATATTAATAAGATGAGAAATTTTTCTATCCAAAAATATTCAAAATCAGAATAACCTCTCTCTAGAATATTTTCTCTCTATAGGTCAAAACAGGTAGAAACAAGATCTTTGATATTTCTGAAGAGGGATTTGACTATAGGGGAAGATACTGGACATCCTGAGAGGCTGGAGAGGAATCTTACACCCGGAGCCTATGCATCTTCATCCACAAACTTCACCAAAGGAGACAACCACATGCTCAAAGGCCTTGTCATTGACAGCCACTCCACAAGAGACTCTAACCTCATCATAATCAACAATGACCATGAGTCTCAGACCTGCAGCCTCAGCACCAGTCAAAGTCAAGGAGGGCCCCAAACCTTCCACATCAACCTTAAAGAAAGCTCCACCAAGACTCCCACAATCATGATATCTTTGATAGCCACTCCACAAGAGACTCTAACCTCATCATAATCAACAATGACCATGAGTCTCAAGCCTGTAGCCTCAACACCAGCCAAAGTCAAGGACGACCCCAAACCTTCCACATCAACCTTAAAGGAAACTCCACCAAGACTCCCACAGTCATGATATCTTAATAGTATTAAAATGTGGGTGGAAAAGCAGCTACTTATAGCTCAAGGCTACTATGAAGGTGCCAATCTAATTTGGGTACCTCGACAGTCAAAACCTCTTCCTCAACATAGCACGCAAAAGCCAAGGAAGAAGAAGAGTACTCCACAACACAGTCCACAAAAGCCTATGCGAGTTCCTCAAAGAACTCCACCAATGCAACAAGTGTGGGTACCAAAAACATTTCTGTAAGCACAAGGATACTACCAAAGAAATACCAAAGCTTGGGTCCCCAAGTGCATCACAAAGTCCCCTAAGCTTCCACAAAGAAGAAAGCCTCAACACCAAGCACATCAGCCACCAAATTACAGTGTTCGTCAAAGATGGGTGCCTGTGCATGTACTTCAACAACAAGGATACTATGATGGTAATTCCATCATATGGTTGCCAAAATTGACCAATGTCAAGAAAACCTCACCAATGACTTCAACCCCAACAACTTCACCTATAGTTCAACAAGAATGGAGGCCCAAGAAACAGCAAGAAAATCACTCAACCACTCTCGTGCATTTAGCACCAACACAAGAGCTTGTCTGTTCAAGCAAACAATCAGCAATCTTCCCTACTGCCTCGACATCATTTCAGCAACAAATTCAAGAATCAATACGAAGACTTAGGAGCACATCAATAACAAAATAACAATTCTCTTTTCACCCCTCTGGAAGTGAGAAATGAGCACACAAGAAGCTGTTCTTGCAAATCATGACCTAGATGACCCATAAAATCTAAATTAAAAAAAAAAACCTCGAGGTCAAAACCTACAATTTAACGGAATTCCATCTCATGGAATTACAATTCATGGAATTCCGTCTCACGGCCTAAGAACCTGCACTTCCACAGTTTAAGCCCCATCACATGGATTAAGCCATATCACGCAATAGCCAATATATATTTATTAAGCTTATTGCTTACTATTCTTTTGGCTAAATTAATGTAGCAGCTACTCCATGAGTACGTATCCATACTCATGCACTGCAGAACATTTTCACCAAAGTCTCACCATACAACTTCTAGGTACATCTCTGGATGGGAGGGCCATGATGGGCGAAAGCCTAGTCAATGGTACAACCCATCACGTGGAATTTTTGTTCAAATTACAAACCTCTCTAAATAATGCCTCTAAACGACGCCACCATCTTCACGAGTCAATGATCTTCAATCCTTAGTGAAGATACCTATATCAGCCTCGCAAGTCGATGTAATTCTTTCAGCCCTCACCAACAAGTTGCAACACACAGAGCAGTTCAATAAGAGTCTAAATGACTCAATTCTTGTACTTCATGTAAATCTGCTTCATAAGAGCACTTAAATATGCATAAAAACATAAAAATCACATAGGCAGAAGAAGATGGGATCAAGTCCTACTCAACAACATTTGACAAGAATCCTGCCACACAAAGGGACATCATCACAAGCTAATTACTTTAAATGATGAATGTCACTTCAATGAATCAAATGAGGAATTGAGAATCACCATCTCATTCTGATGATTAAGTATACGTTCCTCCAGATCCTTCTTTCTCTTCTCTCCCATTATTAACATCTCTTAGTGTCCCCACTGACAAAAATCACATGTAACCTTGCCGATGATTGCCAAAAACAAATTGAGCCCAAAAAAAGGGGCTCACATAAATATAAAAATGCAATCATTCGTCGTAAAAAATCCCACCCCCCACCCCGTTAGGAATTCCCAGTACACCACTAACCTATTCATTTATTAACTAGATTTTCTTATTCCTTCCGGAGGAACAAAGACCATTGAACTTCACTCAACATCAATGCCATCGACAAATCTTGTTCATTCTCCCCACACAAAGGTCTTTAACGCGATCACGAGGACGTGATCGCCATCAGAAACGGGGGAATGTTAATCCAATTCTAGGATTAACGTATTCCAATGGGGCTACTCCATAGTCGCCCAGCCACCCTTCTATACTCTTTAGATGGACTTCAAAACTTGGTGGATTGGAAAAGGCTTTTGAAGTTCCAAACAAAAAATGGATCTTTTCTATTATCACCATTCTCTACTGTGTGTGCTCTCAAGTACATGGGTGATTATTTGAATTTGGTATTGGAAAAATTTGATAATGCAGGTAAAAAAACATACGTATATATAATGTATATACATATACATACATAGGTGTATATATATATATATATTGTGTGTGTGTGTGTGTGTGTGTGTGTGTGTGTGTGTGTTCATGCGCACATGCATGTTTGATATGTGTAGTACCCCCCCTCCCCCCCCCACACACACACACACGCACATACATGCATGCATGTGCACATTCTAACCTATATTCATTTATGTATATAATACATATAAATTAGACACATACATATTATATATAGGTACACATACCTATATTGATTTATGCATATAATATATATATATATATGTATGTATGTATGTGTGTGTGTGTGTGTATGTATATATGTGTATATAATATAGATACAAACAGATATATTAAATGTATAAAACATTATAGCAGATGCACATATATACATACACATACACACATATAGTTACTTACACAAATAGTACATGCATGTATGCACTCGCATGTACCTACACATATAGTATGCTTGCATGCTCACACGTAACCTATGCTAGTGGTAGGCATTAATTACATTGATTTTGTTCACAGAGTGTAACTTAGTTTCCTAACTGATTTTACAAGATTGACCTTTGCCATGATCTTATAACTAATGTAGCAAATTAGATCTATTCAGCTTGCTATAAATGTATTTCTTACTAGATTATTATTGACACCTGAAATCAACTAATTTCTATTGATTTTGTGTTTTTTGTAATGTGTAATTTTGAGAAAATGTACTAATATATGAGATAAAGCAAGGAGCTAGTACAATTTAAATAAAGCAGCAGAGATTGTCCAAAATATAAGCCAAGAAGATTATTCTATACTATATTCAAGATGTGGATTGCATGATTATATTATTAGTTAGTAATAAAATTTCACTGTCGATTAATAATTATAACAATAATATATATGCAGTACCAAATGTGTATCCGGTGGACTTGTTTGAGCACATGTGGATGGTAGACCGGTTGGAGAGGCTTGGCATATCAAGATACTTCAAGAGCGAGATTAAGAAGTGCTTGGACTATGTGTATAAGTGAGTAAGATATGCTCTAGCAAAGAGATTCCAACTCAAGTCCCACTCAAAACTAATTCTAAAAAAGATTTAAACATGAAAAAATGGTGTTTCGTAATTATTTTTCTAGTTTTCATCATGAAATAATAGGTACTGGACAGACAATGGGATGGCATGGGCTAGCGACTCAAATGTCTATGATGTAGATGACACCGCAATGGGATTTCACTTGCTCTGCTTGCATGGCTATGATGTCTCTCCAGGTACTATTAAAGTATTATTATCATCATCAGACAGACTTAATAATATTATCGAAGCAAATTATCATTTATCACAATTATAGAGTTAATCTTGACTAGATCACCAATACTAGGATAGATTTATTTCTAAGAGTTATTCAACACAACATATAATTTGTAACATCTTGTTGACCAATTTATGAAGCCAAATCATTGTATCCAGCTCAACAACTACTAGAATGCTTCAAGTCCTTCACCCCCCCCAACACCCACACACATAATATAGCAAAACATGTGAGAACATAACATCTTTTATGTAATTTCTGCATGTCTCATGTAGAGGTCTTCTGCCATTTCAAGAAAGGTGATGAGTTCTTTTGCTTCGAGGGGAAAACAAGCCAAGCCCTAACTGGGATGTACAACCTCTATCGAGCCTCCCACACTATGCTACCTAGAGAATCTATTCTACATGAAATCAATACCTTCACCAAATCCTTCCTTCTCAATAAACAAAAGAAGAATGAGATCCAAGATAAATGGATCATTTCTAAGGGCCTCAAAGGCGAGGTACACAAGAACTCTTACTTAAACAACTCTTTATCTATTTAAATGGTGTTTATCAAGCGGAATGGGTGTTTCAAAGGCATCATTGAAGTCCTAACCACATGCGTTATATTCTTGAAGTGTCACCCAAATATTTATTCATAGTTGTTGGGCTACATGAAGTAGGATCAATGCAAAGTTTTTTTTATAGGCCCCTATTGATTCCTCCTTAATCATGCCTTTATTTTGAAGACTATGTTCCTTTTAACCCTTATTTTCATAGGTAAAACCTTCAGCCAACATGGGTAAGCCCTCCAACAGACATATTGCCTTTATTTTGAAGACTATATTATTATTTTAACCTTATTTTCAAGGGTAAACCCCCGTGTGGGTACTGAACCCTTAAACCTAGGTTGGCTACCAACACTTCCACATGTCCTATACCATCAACCACTCCTATGAGTTAACCTTATCACTTCCTTACTCTAAATCCTTTAACCCACATGGGATGATAACACTTTCAAAAGTCCTTACCATCAACTCATGTTATCACTTTTTCATAATATGTAACCTCATCATCCCTATTGCATTCTTATCCTTCACCCCTCATTGTTTCTTTAAAACTCTCCCCAATGTAAGATTTTAGACACATATATTCATTTAAGTCTCAAATTTCATCCACTCTATCCACCTCTTAAGATCCTTTAGTGTATAAAATAAATAAGAGTCCACATTTTTAGAGACACTTTAACATCTTGAAGAATTTTGTAAATTATATGCATGTTTTGTTTCCTTCCACATCTTAGATATCTATTGGATATGTTTGTCTTACATGGCAATCCTTAAGTGCACAGAGTCACATATGATGTTGCAAATATCTAATTCTACCCCTCAGGATGCGACAAGGTTATAGTTACATGAAAATTTCAAAATATCTTTTAAAGATTTGAGTATCCACCTCGTTGAGGTACTGTGTAATGGATAAGAATCTCTTGAGTAAAAATTATAATAACTCATGGGCATAACTCATGGGCATATTATGCCTTAAAACACAAGAAAGGTTATTGTTTTTTATTCCAATTGAGAAACCCCAAAATTCTATATGTGGATTTGATGGTAGGTAGAATATGCCTTAAATCATCCATGGTATCAAAGTCTTCCACGCATTGAAGCACGACACTATATTGATCAGTATGGAGTGGATGACATATGGATTGGAAAATCACTATACAAGTAAGATCATTGTTGGAAAATGATTTGTTGGATTTATTAAATAGAACACTTAAAATTACAATGCATTCAACTGATTTTTGAAAGTTATGTGACATGCACAGGATGCTTTATGTTAATAATGAAACCTTCTTAAATCTAGCTAAAGCAAACTATAACTTGTGCCAATCGTTTCATCAAAAGGAGCTTACAAAAGTCTTGAGGTGACTGCTTTTTGTAAATAAAATCCTATCCTTTTATACATTATTCTCATCAGCCTTGCATGCATAATGAGTGCATACTCGAAAAGGAATATGACTCTAGCACACTCTTATATGTGATTTTGTAGGTGGAACAAGGAATGCCAATTTGATCAGCTTAAGTTCTCACGACAAAAGACCGTAGATTGTTTTTTCTCTGTAGCATCCACACTTTTTGATGAACCAAATTATTCACTTGCAAGAGTTGTGTGGACAATGTGTTGTGTTCTTACAATAGTTATTGATGACTTCTTCAATGTGAAAGGCTCTTTAATAGAGCTTACCATATTTTTAGATGCAGTAAAAAGGTATATTTTTGTCTTAAAACAATATACAACTAGTACATGAAATATATATCCTTGATGAACAACTCTTTTCTATAGATGGAATCATAAAACTTTGTTTTGCTTACAGTTGGGATCCTAAACTAGCCAAAAACTTCTCCCAAGAAATGAAGATATTATTCATGGGTCTATACAACACAGTGAACAATGTCAGCCAAGAGGCTTTTGTAGCTCAAGGATGCGATATTACATCTCACTTAAGGCACTCTGTAAGTCAAATTTTAATTCTTTAACTTTCTTTAAAAAATTTCCTTTACATATACTTATGTTATCATTGTATGCAATGTTATAGTGGGTAAGATGGCTCACCTCTTTACTGGTTGAAGCAAAATGGAAGTTTTCTAATCGCTCTCCATCACTTGAAGAATACATGGAAAATGCAACAACATCAATAGGAATAGAGCTAGTAGTGGAGCCCACTATATTATTCATGGGTGAAATGCTATCAGAAGAGGATGTCATGCATGAGGATTATTTTTTCATTATGGATTTACTAAACAAAGTGGGACGGCTTAGTAATGACATTCAAGGTTTGAAGGTAAGTAATCTTAATAATAGAAATTATAAAATTATAAAGTTCACATAAATAACCATTGAAACATCTAAAAAAATCATAAGAGTTTATATGCTTTATCATAGAAATGTTACATGGGATTTGCATTTTTAAGAAATATATACTTGAGAGATACACTGCATGTGACAAGTGTTGATTCATAACCATTCTTGTCTTTATGCAGAGAGAAAATAGTCAAGGAAAGTGGTCCAATGTGACCGTTTATTTAAAAGAAAATCACAAGGCCATAGAGGAGGATTCAATAAATTATTTGAAGTCCTCAAAACAACATGCCATGTTATTATTAGTCAAAGAGTACTTAAGAGATACAAATATTCCAAGACAATGCAAACAAGTCCACCTGAATATGGCTAAGGTATTGAACTTTTTTAATGCCAAAACAGATGGATTATCATCAATCACTGAGATGGCTCAATATGGCAAAACAGATGGATTATCATCAATCATTGAGATGGCTGAATATGTCAAAACTACACTTTACACAACAATATCTTGATATATAGGCACATATAGCTCTTTGTAAAATTATATCTATCGTACCTTCTAAACTTGTAACTAGTCCATTGAGGTCTAGTTATAAATGAGCTCCACAAAGGGAAGAGAATATTGTTTGAACTCTCCATCATCAATTTTTTAAAATAGTTTTACCACAGTATAATAGAGTACCATGAGGAAGCATCTAGATGTTTTAGATACACTTTCTTTATACTCAAAAATAGTGCACAAGAGTAATCTTATCTCGTTTTTTTATTTTTCAAAATGTAATTATAAAGACGTTTATGGTATAATGTATATTAGAAAATCTTGAAAAAATAACTTTAAGAGAATATGTGAGAACTATAATTATAAAGACGTTTAAGGTATAATGTATATGAGAAACTCTTCAAAAATTATAAAGATGTATATGAGAAACTTTTAAGGTTTTGTATTTTGTGATTATAAAGCTATTAAAGGTATAATATACATGAGGAACTCTTCAAAATTCACTTTAAGAGAACATTTGAAAAGTAAGAGAAATTTTCACTATAAGAGAATATATGAGAAAACTATACGAAATTCTCACTACAAGAAAATGTGTGAATACTATGTTTTTTTGCGTGTCTCATTGGAGATAGGAAAAGTTTTGGGATGAATCATGGGTACTTAAATAAATCTTGAAGATGATTTTTAAATAAACATATAAAGTGATACAAATGTAAGCCGATTTAGCCAAAACTTTGGGATGAATCATGGATTCTTATATAACTCTTCAAGGTAGTTTATTAAGTAAACATATAAAAGTAATTTTTATGTAACCATCAAAATTTATGGGGGATAACAACGCTTTTTTTCATTTTAAAAAACATCAAGAAGGGGAAATAAATTATTGCATGTAACTAAACTCACAAAAAAAGTTAAATTTTGTTGAATTTTGGTGTTTGACTAAAAAAGAGAAACTATAACAACTATGTAAATATTTTGGTGTTTTACTATAAAAGAGAAACTACAAAAACTATATGCATATTTGTTAATTGATTGTGGTGGTGTTATATTTATTAAGAAGATTGTTGTCCTCATATTAAAATCTATGTACATATTTTGGTGTTTTTCTATAAAAGAGAAACTTTAAAACCTATGCACACATTTGTTAATTGATTGTTGTGGTGTCATATTAATTAAGAAGATTAAATGGATAGCTAAATTATGCCAACAATTGAATTTATAAAGAAGTACACAAACTTAAAATTGTACACAAACTACTTTTTGCAAGTAGACAAACTTGAAAGTGTTAGATCTCTTAAAGTGTTTATCTTTATTTTTGGAACCTTTACTCTCTCTCTCTCTCTCTCTCTCTCTCTCATGGAGTTGTTATTCAACACGGGTGTGTGGGTAAATAAACAAAATGGGCTAACCTTTCTATCACACAATGTGTGGTAGATTGGTTAGCTCATGGAGTTGTTATTCAACACGTCTTGTGTTCGAATCTCACTCCTGTCGGATAGATCATATTTGGTCTCTTGGGATTGTTCCTACGACGTTAAAAGAGCTTCTTCTTCTTCTTCTTCTTCTTCTTCTTCTCTCTCTCTCTCTCTCTCTCTCTCTCTCTCTCTCTCTCTTCACACACACACACACACACAATTTGATATACCTTGCTAAGTTTCTCTCTTATTTACAACTTTTAGGTAGTATGGTTGGCACTAGAAGGGGTTGGGACCATACATACTAGAATTGTTTGATGGGATTATGTGCAACATAATGCATATGTCAGTATATTTGTCTGAAAATAAAAGGACACTAGAAAGTTGTATGCAGTGGTATTGACACTAGAAAGTTGTATGCAGTGGTATTGACACTAGAAAGTTTTATGCAGTGGTATGGACACTAGAAATTTGTATGCAGTAGAAAGTTTTTGATGGGACTACATGCAACATAATGCACGTTAGTATATCTGTCTGAAAATAAAAGGACACTAGAAAGTTGTTTGCAGTGGTATGGACATTATTAATATAGTAGAGCAATTGACGTCACACTAAAGATCACATCGGAGCACCACAATTGTGCTTTAGTGCTATGTTATCATGCCTTTGTAGGTAAAATTGTGGCCACTCATGATATACATAGCTTAATTGAAACTTTATCTACAATTAAGCATTTGCGATATGCATAGCTTAATTGAAATTTTATCTTTAGTCATTCGTGATCAATTTTCCACGTCTTTCTAATTTGTGATCAATTTACCATGTCTTTCCAAACATATTTAATCAAAGATATTTAAACAATTTTCCACATCTTTCTAAATGTGTTTAATTGAGCCTGTGCACCCACAATCATTGTATATCTTTGAAAAGATATTGGTATAATCAGTAATGTTCTTGGCCAATTAAAACTTGTGCTCTCTGGATCATTGGATGCATGATTGATCTTGACGATTGTAAAACAATGAATACTAGGATTGTGGTATAACATACCATGATTGTCATAAAAAAATACCTCAATCGTATTACGATCATGGTATTTAAATTTCTCAACCATTGATGATCAATGCACATCCAATGATCTAGAAGTTTTCCAAATGAAAAATTTTAAAAACATTTTCCAAATTATATATACCAAGATCGTGGGGTGATGGTTTAATCGAATTATATGAATACCACGATCACAAATTTTCTAAAGCATTATTGTGGTATTTTAAACCATGATTGTGTTCTTTATAAAGCATTATCATGGTTTTTGAAGCATGATCATGGTATTTTGAACCAAAATCATGGTGTTTGTAAATCACTATCATGGTTTTTGAAGCACAATGGCGGTGTCTCATTTTGTGACACATCACCGTATGCAAACTAATCCTATATTCATAGTTTAACACCATATTAGATAAAATGGAAAAAATCCCATTCCCAGATTGGCCCTTTTTTGAGTTTTTTTTACGGTTTTTCTTCTTTCCCAATAAGAAATTAAAAATAAGGCCACTCAATCTGTAGAATCGTGTATTAAGAAATGTTCAAATCAACAATGTTTCTATAGAACTTGTCTCTTAGACTAGTAAGGGGAGCATTACAAACAAGATTTGGTTTAAAACAAACACTTGAAAAATCAAAGGTGAGATAAGTATATTAATAATAGGATGTTAAAAATGTCCCAACTAGGGCCACTCTAGATCTACGATGCATGCCAGCTTATTGAATGACCCTAGGTCCATTCTACCATGCACACTCTTTCTTAATGATACATAAAGGATATGGAATGGCCCTAGGGCCACTCTACCATGCACATTGTTTTTCTTGTAAAGTGCAAGGGGTTGGAGAATGGCAATAGGGCCATTCTACCATGGGCACTATGCTCTAGTGAAGCACAAGGTGTGTCCAAGTGCCATGGGGTCTGATGGTCCTGAATCTAACCATATCTTAATCGTACAACTTAATCTAAGAAAACATTAAACTCACTTAATCCTACTATTTCTGCATAGCAATGCAATCAAATCAACCTTCTCAAATAACAAACAAGCATGCATGCCATATCCAAGGTTCTTATCACATAAGCAAAGAAGCATGTAATCTCAAACAAACATTCGCTTGATATAAATCTCTATCAATTACATCATAGTATCTCAATGAATCACAATGTATGTGTCTATCTTAAGATTCTATCATCATCACCATGCTCGACAACATGGTTAGTCATAAAGACAGAAATCCAGCCAATCTAGGGCTTTCTCCGCCGATGCCCATCCACCCAACCTCCGCAGCACTGGACATCACGGCTATCCAGGGTATGCCTCTTTTTGAATCTCGTCCTCTCTGGGTACTACCACATGGCTCCCAGAGGGCATAAATATCGTTCTCTATCCGGCATTCCCTGTCTAAGGACGGCCGACCCGAATCTCAAAATCTCATGTCAAGTCTCATCATACACATGCATATCAATTAGTCATACGCGTCCATATCAATCATTCATCTCAAAACAAAGCAATCATAACTCATATATATCATCTCACACTCATCTCTAGTCCATAATCTTTCAAGGCATGCATATTCAAATCAATCACAATCAATTTCAAGTATAAAACATGCTTTTAATTTAAACAATCTTTAACTTCTCTTTATCTTTTAAGTCACATGGGAATCCTTGTTTTTAACATAATCAATTATCATGTTCTAAACGAGCGAGGTCATCTCTAGTCACTCTATAACTAAGTCTTAACTATGCTTATGCTAAGTCCATCCGGTCTATATAGATAAGATAGTCGATCTTGATAGCAATTTCTAAGGCAAAGCCTAATAACTAGTCTCTTTTGGAGAGTAATATCTTCCACTCTATTTGGAATTAGAGAAAAGTCAAAACTACAGAGTTTTAGGACTTTTAATGCACTATAAAGTACGTCTCAGTGATGGTTCTCTAAAAATGAGTTCTAAGGTCTCTTTGAGAGCATTCGAAACAGCCAAAGTTGTGTTTTCAGATAAAATTGGCAAAAACAGCTAAGTGCCCCACTTTGCACTCGAATAACTTAAAATAAAAGGGATTTGGCTTTCTATAGTCTCATACACTCTTGTAGAGTTTCTTGTCCTCTAAAACTTTTATCTTCATGTAAATCTCTTATTCTAAAAATATGGAAAGATTAATGCTTTGCAAAACAACCCCTAATGAAGGTTATACCTAAAATCTAGTCACAAACTGGTCAAATATTCTATCTTCTAATTCTATAACTCCAAAAGTGTTTATTCTATGAGTCGAACTAAGGCAATCAACAATAGTTCTTCGCAGGAAATCCCCCCTCTCTCCTCTTCTTGAGGTGTTTTCCCATCGTTGCCATGGTTAAGCATGCCGTACATCAACTCAGATTCTCCCATATATATGCTTATCGATTTATTTATTTAATCTCAAAAGAATTTAAAGCAAAGTAATAGAAGGAGTGTTTGTGTACTTCCCCAATATATTTGTTGATGTCTTGATTAATTGGGAATCCATGTCTACTCTCCAAAAGTTATGGAAGAGCTATTTGTAGATTTGGCAAGCCTCTCAGAACTGCTGTTAGGGCTGCAATCTGCAAACAGGTATAACTTCGCGCACAGTTATCAGATATTAGTCGTGTGGATACTTAAAATTACCAAAACGCATGCAATCTACAACCTTACGCGGGTGAAATCGCCAAAATCAGCTGCATGTGAAATTCGACTCCAAACATAGGTCACGTTTTACTTTTTTTTAATCAAATTTTGATTTGCATGTCCATCTACACACTTAAAGGCTTCTTTTGAGTATACTAACTAATAACACTGTTGTGGACAAAATAGGTAATATTTCTTGAAAACGAGAAACATTTGGCATCTTTCAAAGATTTCATCAAAAAAGTTCAGCTTTTTACCTCTTTTTAAAAAGTGGTCTACGCATGCGTACAACAGTGCCAAAAAATGATAATATCTTGGGCACTTTACATGTTTCTTACAAAAATTGACATGAAAAAAAGACTTCATTTTGCTTACTTTTTGAGATTATAATTAAAAATCTAACAAATAAGTTTTCAAAAAACATGCCAAAATAGAGACAATGTTTATTATTTCCATCTTTAATCCATTAAAAAAATGATACAATTGTAAAAGAAACCATTTTCTAAACATATAGCTTATGGCATAAGTATGGTTTCTCATAATCATTGCTACACCATCACTAGTCGATGTGCCTTTCCCTGAGAAGGTAGATGAGGCATCCTCTTCTTCACTATCCACAAATACAATTTTTTTCTTCTATGTGTACACTTGAAGCTTAGACTCCTTGGGTCATCTGCCATGTTAGCATGATTGAGGATGTGCTACAGAGTGCAACTATAAAAAACTATTTGTATAATTATATTACAAATGTGTTATCTTGATCCAATTAGTTTCTTAATTATAAAACCCTATTTTAGCTCTCCATGAGAGTAGTATTAATATCCATTTTGAAGCTCTTGAGTATCATAATTTCTTAATTGATAATATATACTTTTTTAAAAAGAGTTCATTACGTACATATGAATTTTAAAAAGAGTTCGTTACGTACATATGAATTTTAAAGTATCATGAATAAGCTATTTAAAAGCTGTCTGATTTTGAAAAATAATTCCTTACTCATTTTTAAAGAAGATGTGTGCTTGATGTGACAAAAAAGGGTTAAATGGTAATTTTAGTTATTAAATGAGTTTAAAAAGTATGAAAAATGTCTCTCTAAGAAACAAAAGTTTATACTTTCCAAAATACTTTTTTGTAAAATACCAAGTAGGGACTTAGGTTCAAATCCTTACTACACATAGTAAGGATGTTTTAGCTATAACATTTGCGGCCAACTTAATGCTGAGTAACAACTTCTCAACTAAGAGTTGATGTTTTCCATCAACTTAATACAAAACATTAACTTTTACGAAAATTTGATATTTTGTATCAAGTTGATGTAAAACATTAACTTTATATTCAAAACATTCTTTCTATGCAAAAGATCAACTTTTTTTACAATACTTGATGTTTTGTATCAACATTATACAAAACATCAACTTCCCACAAAACTTGATGTTTTGCATCAACTCGATGTTTTGTATCGAGTTCATGCAAAACATCAACTTTTCCACACAACTCGATGTTGTGCATCAAAATTGATGCAAAACATCAACTTTTTCACACAACTCAATGTTTTGCATCAAAGTTGATGCAAAACATCAACTCTACCACAAAACTTGATGTTTCGCATCAAGTTTCAGCTGCTCCGCGCGAAGAAAGTTTGAGGATCGGAGATCGATTTTCACAAAAGGCTTGTTTTAGTGATTCCGTCCATGTTAGCATGCTGAGACAACCTATTCCACAAATTTTGAGTATCAACACAACTATGTTTCGATACGATTTGCAGACGTCACAAAGGGACTTGCTACATTAGAAGGTGCTTTGTGACATTTGCAAATTGCATCGAAACATAGTTATATTCATACTCAAAATTTATGGAATTGGTTGTTTGAGCATGCTAGCGCGGATGGAATCGCTAAAAAAGTTTGTCTGTGAAAATCAACCTCTCATCCTCCAACTTTTTTATCCGGAGCATCTGAAACTTGATGCAAAACATCAAGTTTTGTGGTAGAGATGATGTTTTGCTTCAACTTTGATGCAAAACATCGAGTTGTGTGGAAAATTTGATGTTTTGCAGCATCAACTTTGATGCAAAACATTGAGTTGTGTGTGGAAAAGTTGATGTTTTGCATCGAGTTGATGCAAAATATCAACTTTTCCCCACAACTAGATGTTTTTGCATCGAGTTGATGCAAAACATTAAGTTTTATGAAAAAGTTGATGTTTTATATCGATTTTATGCAAAACATCAACTTTTCCATAAACTTGATGTTTTACATAGAATTAAAGAAAAAACATACCTAGGATAAGGTGATATAGGTAGAACATAGGTTTACAGCTAAAGACGTGAAGAACACATATGGTCGCAACCTTTGACTACAAATTTGAGAGGAGGTCATTAAAAAAAATGCTTGTCTATGTAACCATGTAACCTTTGTATCATAAATAATATCTCTACATAGTAGATGCCAAAAAATCATGATAAGAGAAGAGGTAGATGAGATAATCCATGATGACCTGTAATCCATTGGTTTTAATCCAAATGTACAAGGCTCCATTGATTTGGAATACCACAAGTCGATTGATTCGCCAATCTAGATTTTTGTTCTACAGTTCAATTTTTAAGCTGAAGAACTATAAGCAAATACACGTGGTGCGACCATCTATGTAGAGGAGGAGGGTGCATGTGAGCCTGGACTCTGCCATGCCTATGTGCAGTAGTATGCTCTCCAGCATAGGGGACCTTGAATCTATCGTCATCATCATGAAATCTCTAAGCTCTTCTCTACCACCATTCCAGAAGCCCTAAGCTCCTCTTTTTTCTCTTTGTACACAAAGACAATGTTACAAGTGAAGATTGCATCTCTCAACATCCTTTGCATGTCCTCTAAATAATTATAACAAGAGTTCATTCTACACTATCCTTAGACATACCATCTTTCAACATCCTTCAAATGCACTATAAGTAATTATATAACTAGAACTCATTCCTACACTACTCTTAGATATACTATCACCTATGTTCATGATAACGGCTATCTGGATCAAACATCAACATATGCATACTATGAATTTTTGCCACCACCACATATGTGCATGATATAGGCTACAATTTCTTCCCACCATCCTTATCCATATTGCATTAAAAAAATTTCCTTCATGAAAACAAATGCCTATGTGGGTCGAAATTTATACCCATAGGCTATATGATGTCTGCTTGCTGTAAGATTGTCCTACTGAAAAAATATCTCTTTTAACATGCTTAGGTTTACTCAGAGCCTCCATAGTTACCATCTTCTACATATATATATGAATACAAGTCTACCTTTGCACACCTATAAGTTGACCTCTTTAAAATCTTAGCATTGGTTGTATATCATGTCCACTATCTGCTTATAAATAATAGAGCAAATAATTATATCATGCAAACTGTCAAGGTAAGTATATACTAAAGGCTTTACTATTTGGGTCTAGAAATAGACTCAAGGATGTTTGTAGATTTTTTCATAAATTATGGAGCTTATATTGTTATGTATTCTAACATTTTTTGAGTACTTATCAAATAATGTGCATATTTATGTATAGTGGTAGAATTTATCCCAAAAATTCCATTTAAAAAATTATCTTATATTCATGAAATTTATAAAATAATTTTTTATTTGAAAAAGATTGATATTTCTTTAAGTTATATAGACTCCTATGTAATTTTGTAAGTCAAGTTTATTTTTATGTCACAAACAACATCAGTTTTTAAATCTATGAAGGTCACAAGTGTTTTCAATCTTGAAAAAAATAGCAAAATTCATGTATTTTTTAAATTTATACATGGAATTCTAGATGTGTTTTCAAACAACTATGTTTTTAAGCCATTTTTGAGACTTCACACATTTTGGGAGGGAATCTTTTTAGGTAACCCTCCTCAGTTACCTATTTTGCTCGCAATAGTGTTTAATTGAGAACTCAATCTTGAATTTTCAATTAATTTTAACACTTAGAATCTTTACTGCTGAAAAACCACTAAAAACCTGCTGGAATTCATTACTGAAATTTGTAGCATCCAAAACTTAGGATTATCTTTAGTCATAACTTGGTTAATCTCTTGAAGGTATCCCCGTTAAGAAATCATCATCCTCGACGATAAAAGCATCTTATCCTCAATGATTAGACCTTGAGAAAGAGTTTTTCTTACTCAGCTATTATACTTGATATAGTACTTGAGAAGTTGTATGCTTTTGACTTTCAAGGAAACTATAAATATCCATATATCTTCGTCTTGAGATTTCTTCAAGTAGCCTTGGTTGGAAAGAACGACTTGACAACTTGCTTGTCTAAGATCTTAACTTGATATAATAAGCTCTTAACTTGATTTTTCATTTGTTAGCTATCGCTTGGATAAAATCAACATACTTGGTAATCACTGTATCTATTAGAATCTCATTACTATATAGCAGTATTTTCTCTCAGTATTGTGCTCTCTTCCATTTATATCTTCGATAGATCTTATCTCGGATAAATGATTTTATATGTTCAGCTAGTTATATGTTCAGCTAGTTATGTATTTTAAACTCTAGCATAAGAGCTTACTAGTCTTAATTCTATAAAATATAACCCCAAATAAGAAACTAGATAGATCTTGAGACATTACACAAAGTATCTTGATCTTGTAAATTAGTCACTGGTCATGTCATAAAGAAGCCTTCTTGGAATCACAACTTAATAAACAATAATAAATTTGATGAAAGACATTATCGTCGTATTGTCTTAAACTTCAATGTAATCAAACAATTTGCAAACTCTTATTTTCACTTTGCTTGTAGCTTTAGACTTAGTTAAATTTCTTCAACAAGAGAGCGATCCTGTATCTTTCTTCAATTACGGAGCTTAGAAAGCGAAACACTTTCAAACTTTATGAACAAATGTGGCTACATAATGTTTCTACTGATGGACTTCCAATCTCCACAATAGATATAGATATCTTTCTTCAATTAAGGAGCTTAGAAAGCGAAACACTTTCAAACTTTACGAACAAATGTGGCTACATAATGTTTCTACTGATGGACTTCCAATCTCCACAATAGATATAGATTTTCTAACCTACACTTTACGAACAAATGTGGCTACATAATGTTTCTACTGATGGACTTCCAATCTCCACAATAGATATAGATTTTCTAACCTACACTTACTAACTTCACAATGATAACTTACTATTAATAAGCAAATAGTATACTACGTGAAATACATTTCTTGCTCTGCTACAAAGCATACATCATTCTAGATTCTACATCACATCTTTGACCTTGTATAAGTAATAATCTTTACTATCATCTCCAATCATGCAAGCCTGCTTTTCTCATGACACAATATCTTGTCCTTTCTAGGCACTAACCAATCTATCCCTAATATGGCATCATATATTCCCAAAGCCAACACATGGAAAATCAGCTTTTGACTTGAGGTTGCCTATGAACGAAAAGCATATTCTTGACATACTCATTACATGTCTATTGCTTTCTCTAAGCAAGCTCTACCATAAGATTCTTTTGGTTAAATTTAGTTATTCTTAACTATTTTACCACGTGGGGTGATTGAAAACTATGCGTGCTTCTTGAGTTAATCAACACTTAAAATACATTATTCACAATCTTGATAGGAATATTAATAATTGAATCTTGGTTTTGGACCTTACCTGTATAAACAACGGCATTAATATGTGCATATTCTTCAATCTCCCTCGACCACAGTTGTAGAACTTTTCCTCTTGCTCCATGAGCGTTGTCATTACTTGAAAATCCACGTACATTCTCTTGCACATTTTGCCTTGTTTTCTAATCTCTTGTATTTAATCTCTCACGCACCTCACTTGATGCTGGCTTGTTTTTGCACTCATTAGTTTTATGACTCCTTTCTAAACAACGAAAACATAGTCCTTCATGCCACACCTTTTCTATCATCTCTGGAAACAAATATGTGACCAATCTGAGTTCTCTTATTCTGCATAAAATATGCATTCTCATCATCAATGGATTTGTGAGCCATCTTGTGACTATACAACAAAATTGCAAAAGCTTTTTTAAAGAAAATAAACTTATGTTTGTATCACATGAAAAAATAATAATAATATCAATTACCCAAGACCTGCAACATCCACATATAAGTGCGGACTACCCAACCTATGCTCTGATACCAACTGTGATGGTCCTGAATCTAACCATATCTTAATCCTACAACTTAATCTAAGAAAACATTAAACTCACTTAATCCTACTATTTCTGCATAGCAATGTAATCAAATCAACCTTCTCAAAATAACAAACAATATCCAAGGTTCTTATCACATAAGCAAAGAATCATGTAATCTCAAACAAACATTCACATGATATTAATCTCTATCAATTACAGCATAGCATCTCAATCAATCATAATGTATGTGTCTATCTTAAGATTCTATCATCATCATGATGCTCGACAACATGGTTAATCATAAAGACCAAAATCCAACCAATCTAGGGCTTTCTCTGATGCCCGTCCACCCAACCTCCACACTGAACATCGCAGTTATCCCGGGTATGCCTTTTTTTTGAATCTCGTCCTCTTTGGGTCCCAGAGGGCATAAATTTTGTTCTCTGTCCGGCGTTCCCTGTGTCTAAGGACGACCGGCCCGAATCTCAAAATCTCATGTCAAGTCTCATCATACACATGCATATCAATCAGTCATACGCGTGCATATCAATCATTCATCTCAAAACAAAGCAATCATAACTCATACATATCATCTCACACTCATATCTAGTCCATAATCTTTCAAGGCATGCATATTCAAATTAATCACAATCCATTTTAAGTATAAAACAAGCTTTTAATTTAAACAATCTTTAACTTCTGTTTATCTTTTAAGCCACATGGGAATCCTTGTTTTTAACATAATCAATTATCATGTTCTAACGAGCAAGGTCATCTCTAGTCTCACTATAGCTAAGTCTTAAACTATGCTTATGCGTTAGTCCATCTGGTCTATATAGATAAGATAGTCAATCTTGATAGCAATTTCTAAGGCAAAGCCTAATAACTGGTCTCTTTGGGAGAGTAATATCTTCCAATCTATTTAGAATTAGAGAAAAGTTAAAACTACAAAGTTTTAGGACTTTTAATGCTCTATAAAGCACGTCTCAGTGATGGTTCTATAAAAATGAGTTCTAAGGTCTCTTTGAGAGCATTCGAAACAGCCAAAGTTGTGTTTTCAGCATAAAACTACCAAAAACAACTAAGTGCCCCACTTTGCACTCGAATAACTTAAAAATAAAAGGTATTTGGCTATCTATAGTCTCGTACACTCTTATAGAGTTTCTTGTCCTCTAAAACTCTTATCTTTATGTAAATTTTTGATTCTAAACACATGGAAAGATAAATGCTTCGTAAAACAGTCCATAATGAAGGTTATACCTAAAGTCTAGTCACAAACTAGTCAAATATTCTATCTTCTAATTCTTTAACTCCAAAAGTGTTTATTCTATGAGTCAAACTAAGGCAATCAACAATAGCTCTTGGTGGAACCCCCCCCCTCTCCTCTTCTAGCGGTGTTTCCCCATCGTTTTGCCATGGTTAAGCATGCCGTACATCAACTTAGATTCTCCCATATACACGCTTATCGATTTATTTATTTAATCTCAAAATAATTTAAAGAAAAATAATAGAAGGAGTGTTTGTGTACTTCCCCGATATATTTGTTGATATCTTGATTGATTGGGAATCCATGTCTACTCTCCAAAAGTTGTGGAAGAGATGCTTATAGATTTGGTAAGCCTCTGAGATCCTGTCAGGGCTGCAATCTGTAACAAGTATAGCTTCGCGTACTGTTATTAGATATTAGTCATGTGGATACTTAAAATTACCAAAATGCATGCGATCTACAACCCAACGTGGGTGAAATTGCCAGAATCAGCTATATGTGAAAGTCAACTCCAAACATAGGTCACGTTTTACTTTTTTTAATCAAATTTTGATTTGCATGTCCATATACACATTTAAAGGCTTCTTTTGAGTATACTAACTAATTGAAAACTTAATCTTGAATTTTTACTTAATTTTAACACTTATAATCTTTATTGCTGAAAAACCACTAAAAACCTTGCTGGAATTCATTACTCAAATCTGTAGCATCCAAAACTTAAGATTATCTTTAATCATAACTTGGTTAATCTCGGAGATATGTTACATGGCCATTCTCTAATGCAAGTAAAAAAGACACGTAGAACATGTTAGAATGTGTCAAAAGTTGTACATGGCCTCAAATGAGTACACAATTAAAGAGAATCATGACAGACGTATAGTCCTTATGTATATAACCAAATCTCCATCAACCACCTTTCAAGTAAACATCCATTACATACTTTGTCTCTCAATCATGAACGGTGCTTAAAATGGTGTTACATGACTTGATATAAAAAGCTACATGGTTTTGTTGTATTGGCCCAGGTCTTGACCAGCCTCGGTTCGATTTAAATGGTGAGCTTCCGGTACGGTGGATGAGGGATGAAGGAAGCGGCCTATGAGTGAAGCGCTAGGTGACCTACGAAGGATCCTAGAGGGTGCTCGCCATACGGTGCTGGGGCTGTGGGTCACGGAAGATACCCACACGTGCGTTGGGAAAGATATTTGGATCAAGGAGTAAGAGTTGTTTTCTTAATTCGGGCATGGATCTGGTTGATTGACCTTGCTGGTCCTCAACGGATGAGTCCATGGCTCTTTTATATGGATCTGCTGGGGTTGATCTTGCTAGGGTACGTCTTTTCTCTGAGCGTCTTGGTCTGAGCACATTTTTTTGAGCATGGCCTATATTGTGATTTTGTAGACAATTTTATCATAACATCACACACCATTTAGTCATAAAACTACCCCAAGAAGATACTATATATATTTCCACCCCACAAAGATGCCGCTAACATCACACACCCTTTAGTCATAAAACTACCCTACAAAGATGCTATATACATTTAATTACATTTCTTTCTAATAGTATTTAGGGCTTATAAGATCCCTTTATTCACAAAACTACTTTTCATGTCTACTTCATTTCAACACCCTCCACCTACATCATCCATCATTCATACTATCATGATAGATACTGATGCTGAAATGATTGGTGAAGAATTTAGGGTGCAAATTTGCATGCATCTATGCCGAAACATTTATTAGTTGCATCAAGGAGATACTTCAAGATTCAATTCACCATGATGATCATTTGTACACAACTCATAGTTTTGACATGCAAACCTTAATTAAGATATGACATGATTGTCACATCTCTAGCATATAGAAAAAGTTTTATGAAACCAACATGCTCAAAATTGAATATGCGATATTGAGATTAATATTCATGGTGGGTACTCACATGATGTACTAATAGTTCTTCAATATGATTACTACATCTCTAGCAAATGAAATAGGTGCAAGACACCACAAAAGTTATGCATGCTCAATACTAGGGCATCACAAGCAAAATGAATTGCTTGAAGCGAAAAACTCATGTCAAATCACTAGACTCAATCTTCTTTACTGATGTCATCCACATAGATATTGCGACGATGCCTTCTCTCTTTGATGGGGGCATTGAATGCAATGTCATTACACATCATCTCAACCATAGCACCTGCATAAGATGGCAAAAAGCTAAAATAGATCAATCAATATCAATGCCTCATTGATAATAATATTCTCCAACAAATAGGTTCCAACAAATAGGTCTAAAAAGATAAAACACGAGAGTAACATACTTACTAGTCGTCTGGAAGATTAACAACCATTTCCACATCTTCGGAATCATTTAGAGTCCCATAGTTGCTTAACACATTTCCCTTTCCTTTCTATCCATCCAAAAATGGTTGCAATTTAGAATTGCAAATGTCAGGATCATTCTCAATAGATAAGCATGCTCTCCCAGAATGCACGCATGCTTTTTGCATAGAACCAGTGCCAGCACCTAAGCCCACCACATGTCCAGAAATTGGACACAAGAACTCCAAGAAGTACAACATCATGCATGGAGCCTTCTCCAAAGCACCTCTCCATGGAATACTCTCTCCATGTTTTATAGTCTGCTCACTTGTTGGTAAATAATGATGAAACAAACTACTTCCAAAAGCAATGCCCAATTTGGTACCAACCACGGAAGCATTTCCAGGATAACAAACACAAGACATACCAGCCCGATGAAGAAGGCATAAAACCACAACATCCACCTAAAGATAAGAAAAGAATTAAACATATACTTAGTACAAGCCATTTCATTATACGAGAGCATAAATTCTTTCAACAGGTCATTGTATGACAATTGTCTCACCTTATGATCAATACCACCAACTTTGATTGTGCAATATGCATCCAAGCATTGCATGTACATTCAGCATGCAAACTCCAATCTACTGATCCTAGCATAACGCTCAACCAAATGAAGAACATGAGGAGCACATATAACTAGGATGTAGCCAGAATCTGAAACAACTGTGGCCGCTACTAGCAAGGAGTAGCGTACATGGTCCTCTGTTAATAAATTCCAAGATGGAGATGTGGAATCCTCTACTCCAAGAGCTTCTAGCTGTGTAGGCAGATCAATAATGATAAAATCTGCAGCCCAAGCAACACTCTTACCATTTCTTGTTTTTCTTTCACCTCCAAGACCCACAAAGTATTCCTTCATGTCTATATAGGCTTGTGTGAAGTTTGAGACAGACAATTGCTTCCCAAACTCGACATAATCATAGCACCAAACCTTGCAATGTGAAGCATCACACGTGTCACTCTGATTCAAAGTTAGAGAGGTCAATGGAATGTACAAAAAGCGGACAGACCTATCTTTCCACTTACATCCTTTCAAAATGGGTGTAGACTGCGTACATGCACATCTGTACCCACACCACATATGTAAAGACACAAAGTGATAACAACATATGTTACACAAACAAATAACAGCTTCAAAAAAGATCAAGAGAACTTACCATTATTAGTACCAGGATTTTTTGGTGGCCTACCACCCTTCTTTAGTTCCATACTTGAATCTTTGTCCTTTTTAGTCATCTTCTCAAGTGTTATTTGAACCTCAATGACTGCATCATCCTCATGGACTGAATTTGAGCTTGATGAACCCATCTCTCCCTTTTTATGCTGTGTGTACAGCTCTACCTCCTCCTCAATGCAACATCCTTTTTTCATATCGAGCCACCAGGCAGTTCTTTCTCTCCCACTCAGAGAGCACTTGCTTCCCTTATTTTTCTATCATGTTTGGAGAGTACATACAAAATTTTAAGTCCTGAATTTTTGTCCATACTCGACATATGGGCAACAATTTTTCAATCTTACCAACAGCTTTTAAGGATTGCAAGAATCTGCATATAATAAGAGTTAGTACAAAAGCGAAATACTTAAGGATGGATTTTTAATTGAAAAGGAAAAAACATGTATTGCTTACCTAAATACCAATCGTCGAGATGCCCTCGTCATCTCCATTTGTCCTGTTGTTGTAGCTGTAGCAACAGTCATTGAATACTTTAAATCTTCATAAAGTTCAAGTCTGTTCATTGCTTGTATTTCCCCAAAATACTCCCTCAACGTAGGATCTTGAGGAAGCACAAAGCTAGCTTGTTGACTAGCAACCAAGACCTGAGAGAGTAACCTCTCAGATTCACAAAGCAACTGATCCTGTCATGCCTCTTTCGCCATCCACTTTATGAATTCTCTATCAGCTTTTGGCATCCCATAACTTGTTCTCAAATTTGAATCTGACCCTAAGATTCTGAGGGTTGCTAGTTGTGTCTCCTTTGAGACTTTTGCAATGGAGATGTTATACAACTTTTCCAATGTGACAATGGATGATTTATCATCAAATGGGAGGCTCCACAAGATATTAAACCAATCTTCACCATTTGTTGGTTTGACAATAGACAGAATCTACATATAAAAAATACATGCAATCGTCACACTTAACTATATTTTTTAATCATACAATACATGCATATCCCATACCTTGATCATTTTGTAAACAAACATCATATGACCAATCTCAAAAAACACTTGAACACTTTAAAAAGTCAACTTTATCTTAAGAATCATTAAATTAACCATACCTTGATCATTTTTTGACCATACTTGAGATTCACATCCTTTTGAATACTTTTAAGTGCTTTCTCCGTATCAGCAACACTCAAATTTGGCTGAAGTTCCTTTAGCTTTGCCTCATAATCTTGCTTGTATAGTGGATAAAATATATTCCAAAGAGATGAATGAGTACAATGAATTAGTTAGTTCTAATTTAAAAGACATCCATGACAAATGGTATGAAACTTACTGCAAATACCATTCTCCCTAGCATCAGAGATGTCAAAGGATACCAAGTACTTGATCCTTTATTGCATTCATTTGCCCTATGCTTTTCAAGTGTCTTTTTTTCTTCCTCAGAAAAAAGTGATAAGTACTCATTCTCATCACACGAACACATTGTCTTCGTGTTGTACAAATAATCCTTGAGATTTGTTTTAATAATTGCTGTTTCATTAAGGCTGAAAAATAAAAAATACATAGCTTCAAACATATTAAGAATTGTTCACAAAACCCTTATAAAAGCTCGAAAAAAGGTAACACATATAAGCAAGAACTTGCACTTACAGATTGAACCTTTGAAGAGCAGCTATTAGCTTCATTTCTGTTTCTTTCTCTAGAGTAATAAAACTTGCTAAAACTCGAATACGCCATGCCTTTGATGTCTTGAATTTCTCCTCAATTAGAGACATCCACGCAACAGTACGGTGATTCCCCTCCCACACAAAAAACATCTTTCGAGACAAAAATGACCAATCAGCAGCATCAACAATCTGTGCCTTAATTTTTGCATTTACATCCCTCCAACTAGAATCCCATGATTGTTCAATTTCATCTGTCCCCTCTTGTGAAACACCATCCGAAAGTGTTGTAGATAAAATAAACATTCCTTTCTGTTGAATATATTTTTCTGCCTCTAGAGCTTACTTTAGGGTATCCATATCAGTTCGTAGGCCTCTCACTCTTGTGTTTACAACACAACGACATAATGGGATCAAGGGAGCAATCTTTCCAGGATTGATTGCAAGAGATTCAATAACATCCTTCCCTTGGCCAATATCAAGTGCAGCAGGAAACTCTTGCTCAAACTCCTCATCCAGTTGTTTATCCTCTTTCTTTCTCTTCTTAGAAGATTCCTCCACAATTATAGTAGTGTCTTCAAAGTCTTCCATCTCCTTATCCTCTTCAACTTCAATTTCAACATCTTTTTGAATCTCTAAATTTGGTGTAGATTCCACTTGCAAACTTCTCTTGCTACTTGTCCTTCCACCTCTCTTGCCTCCTCGTTCTCCTCTTCCACCTCTCCCCCTCCTCTCAGAAGTTCTTAATTTTACCATCCTGCCAATGTGACAAAGATGCATTTAAAAAAAGAAGTCATCGCATGGCATAGAATAGACTTACAAGGTCAATTAAGTACCAGCATTACTTCAATAGCATACAAAGAAACCCCAAGAGGCTTCAAAATAGAAAATACCTGAAGCTTGATCTCGTGATGCTGCTAATTGAAGTTGCACTTGACGAGATGATGGGGCTTGAGGAGACTAGCTGGACAACAAAAGCATACAAGAAAAAGTTATTAAGCATACAAGAACAAGTTATTAACCTTAAAAGCGTACAATATCTCGAATATACTGTGTTGTGTCTCCTAAGGCCTCCTCATCTCTTTGCCTTATTTTCATAATAGTGCATGTGTCTCAAAGGGAAGCGAAAAATCTCCAAGTACTATGCGTACATATGTCAATATCATGTGGTGTATAGAAAAACAACGTGATGTGCCCTTAAACCACACAGTGTATTTTGTTTATACAGCTTGGTATATATGTTCACTATGCAATAATAATCTAGTCAACCAATTTGCAATGACTGACTAGAAAAGACATGTTTTTTTGCATTTTAAACATCTTTAATTCAAAAAATACGTACTAAAAACCTCCCTAATATCATAAGGGAGATATTGGGGGAAAGCACAAAGAATCTTGATCATAAAACTCCTACTGAGTCTCTTCTACTACTCAAAATAGGCAACCAACAATCATAGAAGCCTTGAGAGGTATCGAACTTCAAAATATCCAAGTTGATGCTTCAAACATAGTATGCTGCTCTAGGTTATCATTTAATATTCTTCATTATCCTTCATGGCATAGATCCTTGCAATCATGGTGAAAACTCTATAATTCCATCCTATTATGCCATGTGCACCACATTGTTGGAGGTCGCGTATAAAGATATGCAAAACAAATTGAAAGAATCCATAATTAATGATCTAGCTTCGATAGCCAAGTTCCGACGTGTGCATACCTTTCACTGCTTGTGGTGGTGCGGACTTCAGACTTGCGTGGCCATGACACCCGTTTGTGATTTCACGTAACCCCAAGTGCTACGTGTTTCAGGTCGAGACGCCGTAGATGCAACGACCCCTTCTGTTAGCACCTCTCGACATCGTGCCAAGCACATGGGGAGGAGTTCATGATGCACCGAACGGCCAGGGGAATGCCTGATCGGGAGGGAGGGAGGGAGAAAGGCAGAGCGAGGGCGAGGGAGGCAGAGCGGGAGCGAGGGAGGGAGGGAGCGCGAGCGAGGGAGGGAGAGTGGGAGGCAGAGCGGGGGAGGGAGAGCGGGAGCGAGGGAGGGAGAGCGGGGGAGGCAGAGCGGGAGGGAGAGCGGGAGGCAGAGCGGGAGCGAGCGAGGGCGAGGGCGAGGGAGGCAAAGCGGGAGCGAGGGAGGGAGGGAGCAGGAGGTAGAGCGGGAGCGAGGGAGGGAGAGCGGGGGAGGCAGAGCGAGGGAGAGTAGGAGGCAGAGCGAGAGGCAGCGAGGGCGAGGGAGGCAGAGCGGGAGGGAGGGAGCAGGAGGTAGAGCGGGAACGAGGGAGGCAGAGCGGGAGGGAGAGCAGGAGGGAGAGCGGGGGAGGCAAAGCGGGAGGCAGAGTGAGAGGGAGAGCGAGGGAGAGCAGGAGGGAGAGCGGGAGGTAGAGCGAGATAGCGAGAGAGAGCGGGAGGCCAAAATTTGAAGATTGAAAATGAAAGGCCAAAATACCCCTTTCGTCGACGAAAGGGGTATTTTGGTTTCTTAAGAAAATGAATTGCTCAAATTTTCTTAAGAAAATGAAAGGCCAAAATACCCCTTTCATCGACGAAAGGGGTATTTTGGCCTTTCATTTTCTTAAGAAAATTTAAAGGCCCCTTTTTCCTCATGAAAATGAAAGGCCAAAATACCCCTTTCGTCGACGAAAGGGGTATTTTGGCTTTTCATTTTCATGAGCCCTTAAGAAAATTTAAAGGCCAATAGACCCCTTTCGTTGACGAAAGGGGTCTATTGGCCATTTATTTTCATGAGAGCCTAGACTAGAGAGAGACATGAGGGTGTGGGAAAGGGGGGTGGCGTGCGGGTGGGTCGCGAGTCACGAGGCAAGGGCGGCGCGCCGCGGAGCTCGAGAGGCGGCGATGGCCGATCCAATCCATAATTCATCCAAGGGCTCTCATGAAAATGAATGGCCAATAGACCCCTTTCGTCGATGAAAGGGGTCTATTGGCTTTAATTTTAGACACCTTTTGTTGTCGTTTTTATTATTTTAAATCATTACAATCAATGCGTTTATTTTATTCACCATGACGGGACGACATACGGGCTATAGAAATGCTATCAAACTATGATGTTAATAGGAACCATGACTTATAATGATTATCATACAAATTCGATTGCTAATGAGAATGCAGCAATGATGAGTGATCATTTTATTAAACATCATTACTGTGTGAGTGATCATTTAATTAAACATCATTACTGTGTGAGGTTGATAATTTTTCATTTTATTAAACATCATTACTGTGTGAGTGATCATTTTATTAAACATCATTACTGTGTGAGGTTGATAATTTTTCATAATTGTGAGGTTGATAATTTTACTGTGTGAGGTTGACATACAATTAAATATCTTTTTGATTAATATTCAATTAATGATAGAGGCCAATAGACCCCTTTTGGAGAGAATAATTAAATATAGAGGCCAATAGACCCCTTTCGTCAAATGAAAGGGGTCTATTAACCTCTATATTTAATTAATGGTTCATGAAAGATAGAGGCCCATAGACCCCTTTTGTCGACGAAAGGTGTCTATTGGCCTCTACCTTTCATTAATAATTGATGAAAGATAGAGTCCAATAGACCCCTTTAATCGATGAAACAGTCTTTCGGCATATTTTTAACATCATAATTTATATTCAAAAGGTTAGAGATGTGCTGACCAACCATTTCTTGTTCGCCACAATTATAATTTATATCTATCTATCAACTTTAAAATACTTATATCAAATTGTCGGAATGAATATGTAGCAATAATGAAATGTCATTGGCGAGAATGGCTTGCAATAACTCCCATACATGTCAAAGAAAGGTTGGGGATTAAAAGGTCTAAGAGTCCATGGTATTATAGTATTGTTGTTAACAAATGATGGCTAAAATTTACATCATGGTTCAGTACCATTGTCACACTTGTGCCGACTTTCACAAGACCTATCTTACAAAGTTGTGAGTATAAACAATGGGCAGTGTGTGCAAAGCATTTTTGAGCATTTTTTCTTGCGGGCAGACTCTTGTTTCAAATGAGTTCTTGAAATGAACACTCTGCTCTTGATCTCACCCTTTGGACTTCATCTCATTGAGTTGCACAGCTCAACCATTCCGTTCTTATGGAATCTGTCACAATTCAGAATGAGGATAGATCTTTGCATATGTTTGTTCGCACTTCCATAGGTAGAGGAGTGTTGTGAGAGATGGTGCTTGCTCCATTTTCAATTCACACTTGGGTCCATATCTGTCCATCAGCACTTTGGTGATAATGGGTCTGATTTGACAATGGAGCTGCAATACGAAGTTCATGACGATGGATACAAAATGTTTCACCTTGATGCGTAGTTTGGTGATATTTTCACCGTGAAGGGAGAAAGATTCAAGATTGAGGACAATGAACTTCAGAAGACTCTAGTGCACGAAAACAAAAAAGATTTCTACTCTGTTTGCAACAAAAATGATGAGGCAAGGAAACATGATTCAGCTAGCAACATTGAGAATGACAAACAACATAGTGTCATAAAGATTATTATGCAACTACCTATAAAGAACAGATTGCGTGAGGCCTATGAGAAGGTTGGAATGCATGTCACTGTGGATGAGTTGCCTTCTACTTATGATGGTGATGTTTTCTTTGAGCTACCAGCTACTTCAATGAAACATCGCACAAAAGGTACGGAGTCAAAATTTGATGGTCATGTTTGGAGTGATCCTATTACAACAAATATAGTATTTCCTGGTGTGGTTCGTAGAAAGGAATGTGGAGATCACCTTCGCTGTATAAATGCAACTTGTGGTTATAAAAAAAAGAATTGGGATAGAGTATGAGACACAATGGGATGGGAGATTGATTAGTGTGGCCCCAGCAAATGTGTCAATTGAATCATATGGCTCCTTATCATCATGTATACATTGTGGTCCTCCACCAATTTTCTTGGAGAGATGTTACTGTGAAATGTTACTCTGCATGCCAGAATGTAGAGATGGTGTGAATCTTACTCGTGCAGTCATACACCATGGCCATCATAATGATCCCGTTGGAGATGGTTTGACTAGAAGAACAAAGGATGCCATTAAAACCAAAGTTTCTGAAATGGTGAGGGCTGGTGGTGCTGTATGCCCTAAAGGGATACAAAATATAATTGTCCAAGACATTATTCTGGAAACTTTATTGTCTAAAAATGTGCAAGATGGGATTAAGATATCGGATGTTGAGCTACAAGACTTGCTAAAACAATGTGAACCTTTGTTTGACAAAAGAAGGTAATTACCATAACATTTGTTATTGCATTGGTTTATTAAATTATGTTATCACAATGAATATTGATCAACTTTATGTCTGTGTATAGATTATCAAGATGGATTGAGGAGGGTCGACGTGACTCTCGACCTGTGTCAGATGGGCTAGATGGAATTTTATACTTGAAAAGACATTGTAGATATAATTATTTCCAAAGTGTAGTGTTTCCTGGACAATTGAAACATAGTTCATTCAGTAGGTGTCATGTATTTAGAATGTCTACCCAAGGTTCTGGTTCAGGGGTTGATTTGGTAAATAAAATGAGACCTGCAGGAGAACTGGGTCATTGTTGGGTGTTGTTTGACTTTGTGAAGCGAATGAAAGATTGGACTACCATGGCTTGCCATGTGTATAATCCTTTTATCCAAGAGTTGCAAACAATTGCAACTTGTGACTTCAAGGTGGAAGATACTGACGCACAAATTCTATTTTGGGATACTCTCAACAAAGTAATGGTTTCAGAAGGGTTTGACAATGCTGAATTCAAAGGGTTCATGGGGGGCAGATGAGGCCCAAGCCAACTGGAGAGCTATACGTACCACTTTCAATGGTGGCCCTGACAATATAATGGAAGGGAAAGAGCGTTCTTGCCTTTTCCATTGGGAGCAAAGTCTTCATTCCCATGCAAAGGCATGTACAAAAGTTGGCAGCCAAGAGGAATTTAAAATCCGATGTAGACGCTGGAAGGATGCCTCTATAGAGAAAGCTACAGAAGTCGAAATGAGAAGCCTAAGGGCATGGTGGAATGCAGGCCATGCAAGTGATTCAGACTTGCCACGGCTTGAAACTTGGTTTGCATGGTGGCATGCTAGGATTTCCCATTGGGGCCACTACATTATAGAGGTTGGTTTTGTATTTCTCTTGAATTTTTTTTATCATGTTAATAATGTAATTTTGCCATTACAATATCTCTGCAATGCTTGGTTTACAGAGTATGTTAGATAACGAGAAGTACTTGATACCTCAAACAAATCTAGCAGAGTCTATTCATGGTAGTTGGAGGGCTGGATTGAACCATGTCAAATATGTTGGTCTCTACAATGCCTCTATTAGTGACCTCTCAAATGCAATTTTACAAAGAGCTAGATACACATCTTTTTTGAAGGGCAGTGGGCCGAGTCTGGAGACCTTAAAAAAAAAGATCTTCAAAATCTCGGATTGACATTAGTGCCAAAACAGTTGTTGATCTAACAAGTGATGTTGCAAAGGAAATGGGTGTTGCATCTGAAGTATGTTTTAATGATGGAGATGACAAGACTGTGCGAAGGAAAAGGCCAAAGTCAATGCCTTCAAATATATGTGAGGATGATAGTCACCGCCCTGAGTACAGTTATGCAAATAAGAAAAGATACTCCAAGTCTTCAAAATCTAGTACTAAATTTGCAACAAAGAGTTTTGAGGATGATGATTCCAAGAGTGTACAAGAATATGAAGTGCATGATGCAAATTGGGCATTACGAAGAGTTCCTGTAACAAGCCAAGTCCGTTTGCCAGGCTTGGCTTGGACAAGGAGGAAAATGTAACAAGCTTGTCAATATAAAGGATCGTGAAAATCGACGTGGAGTTGTTGCACCATCATTCTTTGGGAGGATTCAAACACCAATTGGAGTGCGCTCCCAAATGATTTGGTTTTGTGGAAATGATGTAACCCACATGTGGAAGCCATCAACTAGCATTACAGGTATTCTAGGACCATCACCAGGAAGGTGGAAGGTTCAATCAGGAACATCCTTGACAAGTGTAGAGATTGCCAGGTTGACAAGCTCGGGGTTTGTCATATTAGGAGTGTCAACTCCGATGGTGGGTGCAAGTTGTGCTTCACCAATTCAAGCCCATGATGAAACAATAGTATTGCATGAAGATCGACCTCGGCGTCGAGATGGCAAAGAAATCAGATGGCAAAACAAAATCTCCAAAGAAATGGAAGATAGAATTCAGAGGTCATTGGTCATGAAATGCATTGATTAAGGACACAACAATCGTGAAGGCCATGGAGCATGCTGAGTTCATTGTTTCAACAGAAGGATCAATGCAAAAAGGTATTGAATACAAGATTGACATTTCTCCATTTCCTTCTTGCAATTGTGAAGACTTCATTGGACGATTCCGCAAATTGGATGCCTATATTCCATGCAAACATATTTATTACATCTTCCTTTCATACCTTGGATTGGATAACAGAAATAATATGTTTGTTCACCAAGCCACCTTGAGTAAAAAAGAGATATTCCAGGCATTGTCCTGCATGCCTTGAGGTTTAGTTTTTGGAGACTGTACTTTCATGATGGTCAACAGAAAATGGAAGGGCTATTATAATAATCATTTTTCCATGAGGATTTTGAACCACAAAAATGGTATTTTTTAAAGACTGAACCTTCATGATGTTGAATACAAAATGAAAAGATATCTATAATAATTCTTTTTTCCATGAAGATTTTGAACCACAAGAACAATGTTTTTGGAGCCTTTTGCATTTCTCCTTGTGTAAATTTTTGGTTTGTTTCTCTACTTGTTGCTAATTGTGGCAAGACGCTTTGTAGGAAACTTATTTGAAATAACATGAACTCAACACATCTAGTAGCAAAATAGCAAACTATGAGTGTAAAATATTGACTTAAAATTTGGCTATATTTGTTACATTTCCTTTTGTACCTTGGATTGGACATAAGAAATCCTTTTTTCCATGAGTAATTTCAACCACAAGGATAGTGTGCTAATTATTCTCCACTTGATAATTGTGGTAGGACATTTTGAAGGATGATTTTACATCACAAAAGTTTGAACATGTCTTCTATGTGATAAATCATGTCTTCATTTTCATTTGCATAGGTAGAAAACTTATTTGAAATAATATGAGCATGTATTGGAATATACAACAAATAGCAAAATAGAAAATATTGTGAGTGTATTTGACTTAAAATTGGGCTATATTATTTACATATTACTTATATGGATAGAAAAGATAATATTTTTGGTCACCAAGCTAACTTGAGTACAAAAGAGATCTTCACATCATTATCTTGCATGCCTCAAGGCCTGGTTTTTGCAGATTGCACACCTTCATGATGTTGAACAAAATTTGAAAGGACTATTATAATAATACTTTTTGCGATGGAGATTTTGAGCCACCAAAATAGTGTTTTGGAGTATTTTTCATTACTCCTTATGGAAACTTTGGGCTATTTCTATACTTGATACTTGATAATTGTGATAATTGTGATGGGACGCCTTGTAGGATGATTTTACAATCACAAAACTAGTTGTTGTGGTTTATTAGTTTACAAGGATAACCACTTCTTTTATTGAGAAATATGGACCCTTCATTTACAAAACGGTTTCATAATCATGGCCTCATTTCATGAACTTCAAGAGTTAGAAAACTTGTTTAGTTAGAAATGAGGATATCCATTTCTTTTCTTAAGCAATATGACCCCTTTATTCACAAAAGGTGGATTGTTTTCATAAACTTTGACACAAAAAACTACATTCTGATCCAATTTGCTCAAATGCTCAGATGGTTTTGCTCAAAAATTAGAAATCCCCATCTTGCTGATTTTCAACGGAGATTCCATTTTGAATTTTATAAGTGAAAATATTACCGGTTACTATGAGTTAGGAACTATCGAAAAGGCCCTTGAGTGGACAGGTGGTGTGAGCGTTCGGGTTGTTGCCAATGATGCCATAGGTACACTGATGAAGGAAAAATTGGAAATTAGGATTCAACCAGATATTTTGGAGGATTATGATCAGTGATACTATAGTTTCATTAAAAGATTGTTTTAAAGACAGCTGAGTCTGTGAAAAAGGCAATTTCATATTGGGTGTGTAAGTGGTGTGACTAGTTTTAAGTTTGCATGAATATCCAACTAGGGGGCTTGGGAACACTTTTCCCTGGTACTGGGGACAAAAACTACTCAAATTTTTAAATGGATATCATCACCACAGTGGTTTGGCGGTTGGCTAACCCACGGGACTAGATGGGGTTAGTCTGGATTGATGGATCCCTAAAAAAAGACTCATTTCTGTTATGGTACGACAGATGAAGTAAATCCCGGATAAAAATTGTTCTATGGAAAAGAATCAATGGTTGTGCCTCTCAATGAAAAGCATTGGTCTCTACTATGATCCAAGTGCAAGTCTTTTCCTTGATGTGACTATGGGACTTACGGGTTCGGTCAGATCAGTTCAGTTAGTTAAGGTTCTTGACTAGGTTAGAGTAAAAATATCGGAGGAATCGCCCGTGCTTTTCGGGCGAGGGAAGTTTTTCCGGGTTCGGTTTTGGAATAACCTAGGGATTAGTCTCTTGTCCGGATATAAATGGGCGAGGCCCTGAGTGAGGGACCTTGCCCCGCGCAAGAAGTGTTACTTCCACTGCTAGCATGCAAGAATTCGTTGCGCTGAGGGGACAGGGATCTTTCAGTCGGTATTAGAGCAAATTGGCTAAAGTGGATCAACCGAGAAGCCAAAAATGTCAAAAATTTATGAAGTAATATTAGAAAGTTGGAAATGTGATGAAATTCATACAAATTGATATTGAGACTGAAATTCATAATTTAGTAATTGGGTCTTCAGATGGAAGTACCGCAATTGCATGGAATCCCTGACTTGCTTGAGGCCTAGACATGATGGTATTTAAATTATAATTCCAGGGACCGTGACTACTCGTATCTACCGAGGATATAACTACAGCTCTTTACTAGCAGTATATACGAGTAAATCTTAGACCTTGAAATTATAAGCAAAAATGCTATCCAGATGATGAATTCGAATGTGGTTGATATGATTTTAAAACTCTGGTTAAGAACTAATGAGTTGATTTGGATTCTGATTAAAAAATGACGATTCTTAAATTTTGGTTGAAAAGCGATAAGATGAGCAAAACCACAATGAGGATGAATGGGACGAGTCCATCCTCTCTTACAGATGTTGGCTGTAAGGTTTTAAACAAGGCTGCATAAAATTCTGGGAATGTCAATTCCGTGATCGATCTTTCTTTTGCCATTACTTCACTTGGTTTAGATGAGGAACATCTCGTAGCATGATCATCTTCTAGCATGTTGTGATCTAAACGTATTGCTTCTTTACAACATTGATCAAATGTTTCTAGATTGGATACAATGATCAAGTTGTGTAAAAGCTGTTATTCTTCAAGCCCATTATGAAACATCTCCTCAATTGAACATCATTTAATTTTTCCCATGACTCACAACGTGAGTCCAAGAGTTTTATCCGAAGGATAAAATCTCTAATGGATTCATTTGGTTGATGCTCAATTGAATAGAGTTCTGTTAATGTACTCCACCGATCACCTTGTCTGGAAAAGCCATGTATAAAAGGCTGATTTCAAGGTTTTGAAGTTGGTCTTGATCGCCGGCCATTAATGCGATGAACCATTGACTAGCTTTTCCTTCTAAGCATAGGTTCAACGCATGTACCTTAAGGCTTCACATCTCTGTTCAAACACTTGAATGAGTTGCACAGGGTCTGTTGTTCCGTCATATTTGCCCATAATTTTGGAAATTTGTATGGCCGTATTTTTGTATGAATCATTGAGGCCGTATATGAATGCTTTTGTTGGAAGAGACTCAGTGAGTCCTTGGGCCACCCCCCTTCCTAGACTAGTCAGTATGTCCAAGGTGTGGACATCCAAGAAAGGGTTGGTACTTATAGGCTTTGTGGGAATGTTAGGCAAGGGACCAAAGCCCGGTGGGATCGAAGTCACAGAGGGTGTAAAACCCAATGACACGCTTGTTATAAGCATGGCCAATGGTATTGGGAGGTGAATTTGTGGCATAGATCTCAATGGCTCAAAGATGTCAGCAATTGGGTTAAATGCTTATGAAATTCTTGGCAATCCCTCTATCGTGGTCATGTTTGAGTGACTAGATGCTCCTTAATGAGCAATCACAGTTTGTTTGTTTGTTTTTTTGTTTTTTGTTTTTGCCCATTACAGCCTCAAGAGGCTTGGCGCACTCTTTGTTAGATCAAACGGGTGTCCGTTCGTCCAAAATAGCTTAGGCGCTATACACGTGGAACGACCTCTGAGAGATATTTTTTCGGAAAAGCATATGCTAGGAACTTCCCAAATGAAGGAGGAGGTTCTAAAACCTATTCTCCATCATTGTCTCAAGATGGAAAAAAATTCTGAGAATTTTTTCCATGTTTCGCAGCATGTTTTTTAGGGTGTTCCAAAAGGATTATGTTGTTAAGACACTCAAAACATAGCCTGAATATGGCTCGTTGTCGTTTTTGCGCTATTTTTTTATGATTTTTCGTGGGTTTTGGGCTATTTTTTACCTCGATTTCTGGGTCAAATTTTGAGGCTATTACTGGTCGGAGACCAAAATGATCGATTTTGACTTCGGACGACCAAGTCTAAATTCACAGAGCTTGATGTCAGCTTTTCGATGAGCCCTAAAGCGCTTTAATCGGGTATATGGTTTAGGAGATACGGGCCTCCAAACAAGGGTGTTTTCCTTTTTTTGGGCCACGTGGAACTTTGGTGTTTCACGCCATGAAACACGTGGAAAATTAAATTTCATTTTTTTCCCACGTAAACTAGTGTTTCACGCCGTGAACCGGACTTCACGTGGAAAATTAAATTTTCTTTTTTTTGGGTGTCTAGTGGGAAATACGAATTTCCCTTTTTGGAGGGGAATATTTTTTGAATTTAAAATGAAAGAGATATGGGCATTTTCCCAAAAAAGTGGGAATCAAAAAAGTCATGACACTCCTTACACCCTTCATAAATGACTCCCAAAATGGACAAATTGATAACTCATGAGCATCTACTCATTGAATGTTCATTAGCCTTAATGAGTTATGTAAAAATTTGATTTTAAGTATTAATCCAAGATTAATCTTTTCACTAATCTTTTTCTCTTTTACACTAATCAAGGACTCTAATTAACCATTAATCCCTAATTAATTCACACAATTGAGCACATCATTGGATAGAGCAAGGGAATGCTAATCTTTTTGCATCAACAATTGTGTAAATTAATCTAAAATAGGAGATTAATTAGGCTCTTAATTATAGTCTCCTCTTTTAAGGTAAAATTAAGCAAAGAGTCAAATTTCTCCAATTGATCAAAAAATTGATGTGATTAGGTGTTTTGATGCATCATCTAGATGCTCTCAAAACACTCAAAAACCCCAATTTTGATATGATCCATTTAGACACCAATTAACACATTTTCTAAATTTTTAGCTCTCTTGAACAAGATTAATCACCCTTAATGATAAAAACTAATCCATCAAGAGAAATTAGTCAAATTCAAGGGTTTTTTTTTATGGTTTTAAGATTTTTAGCTCTCTTGAACAAGATTAATCACCCTTAATGACAAAAACTAATCCATTAAGAGAAATTAATCAACAAATTCAAGGGTTTTTTTTAATGGTTTTAAGATTTTTTTGAAAGATTAAGCTACTTTTAATGCTTGCAAACACTGATCCAAACAATTTCAACAAAAAACACACAATAAAACTCAAATCAATGATCTTAGATCTATGCTTAAACTAAAGAGAGCTAACATTCACTAAGAACTGTATGAGGATCCACATTCAGCAATACTGTTTTAAACATACAGTGACATGTTTTCATTTCTTGCTTTTCTGCTACCATGATTAGATTTTGTTTTGGCATGGGTCTATTCAGTTTCTTTTTTAGGCACTTATAGACATTGTGCTATTGTGTTAAGGTTAGGTTTGTTGAAATAGTTATAGCTTTGTTAGAGTGATGCTATTATATTGATGGGATTGACTCAAGGTTTCCTTCTTCTTGTTATCATGGTTTTTGTAGCATACTGCCATGCTATGTTGAGGAGATGTCACAAGAGATTGCTCAAAGCAAGCTATTTGATGGTGCTGCAAGAAAAAAGAAACTTGTGCCTTGCTTCTACATGGACGATGAATGTTCACAGGCCTGATGTTGATGTTATGTTTTGTTGTGAGCTATGTTACCTTTTGACACTTTGTAAACATGATGTCCTTTTATGTGGATGATGAATTCTCAGAGGCTTGACGTCATATGGTGTTTGTTGTGAGATGTATTAGGTATTTGTTAGATACATGGCGTTTTCAATGTTACAATGTTTGCCAATGAGTGCAACAAAGGGTAGTGTATTGTGTGTTGGGAAAAGAGCTTGGGAATGTAAATGAACTAATCATGATATCGACCAATGATAACACGTGGTTGTCACATCCACATATGATTCTACCTTGGAATATTCCTCCCAATTTGTTATCCAAATCATCTATGTGAGATAGAAATATATTGGAACTATACTTTCGCTATGACAACAGATAGATTTCGCAATAATAGTGGAAATTCATTGTAGCTCGCTTGGTTTTTCCCATTTGCTTTTTGACCTCACTTGGTTTTTCCCATTTTCTTTTTGACCTCACTTGGTTTTCTTCACTCGCCCTTTTGACTTCCTTACCTTTACAGGCTAGATGCATATGAAAGACAAAGGCATGCTATATGTATAGTTTTTACTACAAAGGCAATGGGTGATGCTGCTAAGCTATGGCATGCACGCTTTGGTCACTTGAACTTTGGCAATTTTCTACGTTTACATAAACATGACATGGTGTCTAAGCTGCCACATCTTGAAGCCCCTATCAAACATGTTTGTGAGGGATGTATTCTTGGAAAAATGTAGCAATGGACATCATTTCCCAAAGATGGTTTAATTAGAGCTATCCAAACTTGCAGCTTATACACACTGATGTATGTGGTCTTGTCTATCGGGGGTTACCTCTATTTTGTCACATTCATTGATGTTTATTCCAAGAATACCTTGGTATATCCATTGAAACAAAAATCAGAGGTTTTTATGTGCTTTAGATACTTTGCTTCTATGGTTCAAAATGCTTTTACATGTAATATTGGTACCCTGCGTACTTGATCAAGGGGGGAGTATATGTCTAAGGAGTTTCATGCATACATGGCTGATAATGGGATAAAACACCAATGTATTGTGCCCTACACACCTTAGCAAAATGGTGTAGCTAAACGTAAAAACAAGTCTCTCATGGACGGGTACTACTTGTTCATCAAGAAGCTATTATAGGTTTGTTACAAAACAATGGTCAGTCTAGCAATCTAGGCAGTGGCCAAATGGGCTTGTCGGCGGGGCCGCCACCAACACCTGGCGATCATGGTGGATGTTACGCATCCCACAACTGCGGTTGATTTTTTTTTCTTGATTTGCAACTTGGTTTGTAACCTCCCGTCCAAATTCCTTACAGCCTATTTCAGCGGCCTTCTTCTAGTAACCTCTCCGTGTGGTGGCGATGCCCCCCCTGAGAGTTGAACTTGATAGGGAGATTGTGGGCATACCGCTTTTCATAAGCTCTTGTCCTACTGCTAGCTTACCTAGGCGTGCCCAATGCTAGTCCTTTCATTAGCTTTTTGGAACTACACTTTGATGGGCCTTACGTTCACATGCCTTGCCCTTGCCCTATGCATTACTGCCATTCCTGTAGTAGTTGTGGGGTTCTGTCTGCTCTTGGGTGACGAGGTCTTCTTCAAAAACTATCTGTTCTGGTTCCTTGGGCCTTCTCTTCCCAACCCAACCCCATTTCCACCCATAAGGTGGTGTTCTTGTAGGTTCAGACTTTGGCGTCTCCCTTTTCATGTATGTCTACTGGTTGACTCCATTGGCACGAGGGGATTTAGTAGGGTCACTCTTTGAATGAGTTGTCACCTGGATCTTCGATTCATAAGATACCGCTGTGTCCACGTATCGCTCTAGATTTGGGGGAGGGGAGTCTTCCTTGTCTTGATGCACGTGCTTGAGAGTTGCCCTGCCCATGCCTGTCAATCTTCAGCCCTTCCAACTGGTTCATGAATTCTACAATCTCCTCTTAGTTGAAAGGCCTCACGGCGCCTGCCTACTAGGATATCTGCATCAAAGTATGCATGAAATTTATGGTAGTGCCCTTCTAGACACCCAAGTTTTGTTGTCCAAGCTCCTCTTGGACCCTTTTTTGTAGCACTTTCTTAGCTCCCCTTTCCCTTTCTGCCCAACCCTAGAAATCTTCAATCATCTTGTCCTTGGCCTTGGTTTTCCTCTAGATGTAGTCTCTTGGTAGCATCCATGTGCTGTTGCCTCTTCCTTGTCCCTCCTGCATGCGTCCTTCTCATGGCCCAGTTGTTCCTATCTTTTTCGGAGGTTAGCATCATGTGTTGTCGTTAGGTGACGTTCAACTCATTGACGATCATTTTTCCTCCTTTTGCTCTTATATTCCTAGCACGGGTTGTAGCTTATACCTCCTTCTTGAGGGTCTTTATGGTCAAGCCATCCTACCTCTAGTGTTCTTTAAACTCCTCCATGAGGGTTTCCAATTCTTCATTCTACACTTCAAGTGCAACCTTGTGATTCTCCTGCTCCTCTAGCTTCTTTGTTTGCAGCCCACACATGCTCCTTTAGCTCATTGTTGGCGGATGAGTTCCATTGATGACCCCTTGTATATTACAAGTTCCCACCCCTTCTTATTTGTTGGCACGACTACCTTCTTCCCATCTCCTTTCAGGATTGTGAATTTGTGCTTCAAGATCTTCACCTCATTTTTTAGCTGCTGAATCTCCTTCTCTAGCTGCGTTTCTTTGCTGGCACTTCCCCCATTGCCCTTGGCCTCCTTGCCTTCTCAGCTTGGTGCTGCTACTTCTAAGGATCTGGTTAGTTTCAGGCATGTTAGCTGGGCCGAGTTTGTTCGGAGACTCCTTTGGATTTTTGTCTTATGAGTGGTAAGGGATCATCTGCAGGATGGTGTCGAGGCTTGCATTACTACTGACAACTTCTCTAAATAATCCCCCCCACACCTCCTTTAGATCTTTAATGCCTTGCACTTCCCACTGCTCCATCTTTTCAACTTCAAGATCGTACACCTCTGAAAATTCATCAGTGTCGAACAAACAACCTAGTTTCCGCCTTGACTAGATCAACTCTATCCCTATGTGCCCTGGCCTGCACCTCTTTGATGAGTATGATATGCTCTTCTCTTATTAAGGCCACCTGGCCTTTTGTTACGGCTTGGATCTCCCTGGCCCTATCTGCATGAACTACTGCTCCCTCCTTGCCATGGCCTCCTTCATCCTCCCCATTTCCTCCCTAAACTCCTTGTTGGCCTTCTGGAGTTGCATCTCTCCTAGGTGGTATGCCTCCATTCTCCTCCTGTGCAGCAGCTCTTCCTATAAGGGGTTTTGTTGACTTTTCACCATCTCGATCATGGTGTCCTTTTTCTTTACTATAGCCTACAGTTTTGTCATCTCTCTCAAGCCATCCTCATGCATATCTACAAATATTTGAGAGCTCCTTGCACCCAATCTATGTCTATGTTTTCCAGAAAGCTCACAACACTGGTAGCAGGGACATCAGGCTACACTTGTTCCGGCTACTACTGCATGCTTGTGTTTGTTGGTTCTTCTTTTTGGCTACTACCTGAGCCGGTGTGTCAGGATAGAATTGCCAATGCTGGCCAAGTCCTCCTTGAGTTGTTTGCCACTTTTGTTTTAGCCACCCCGCTACTACCATCCTTGGTCGTCTTTCCTTTTTTGTTGGACTTCTTTTCTCCAAACTTCGAGATTATCTTCTTTCCTGGCAGCGTGCTCTTTTTCATGTCTGGAAACTTGTCCCTAGGGCTTCTCAACTTCTTCCTCTTTGGGATTTGTCTCTTCTTTTTGTTCTACCACTTCTTTTTGGACCTCCTCCTTCTTTCTAGCTCCTAATTGTGCATTGAACAGAGCAATCAAGTAAGGGGCCAATCTTTTTTATGGTGTTAGGGTGGTTGATCTTGCCGATCTGATCCTTTAGATAATTGTATAAAACTTCATCCCATGCCACTTTGGTTCCTTCCTCTGCCACTTTCACAATTTTGTAAGCTTTTCTCGACATACAGTATGGCTTGTGGGTGAGATTTATCATCTCCACCATAAAGCGCATTTGCTTCTATTGGTCCTCATCTACAGTGCCTATCATCTTAAATTCCTTAGCCTTCCTCTCCAGCGGGGCAAACTCATTGATTAGGTCATCATCCTTGGCGGGGATAGCTTGACAGTAGCCTCCCCTTCAGCCCACAATTGAAATACTTGAGCCACATAGACGGGGTTGAATGTCCTTTTCTGACTTGATGCGAGCGTTATGGTGTTGGATTTGTGCAACTACTCCAACTTCTCCACTGCCTTGAAGTTGTGTTGGAGCTCCTCCCAAGGCAGCTCTGCAAACTCCTTCAACCCCATCTTCTCCGTCCATTGGGCATGCTTTTCTGTTTCCTTGTAATAGGGTGGATGAGAGGAAGTCAAATTCCACCATTTTCTCGGTGTCCGTTGCACTAGGGTTAAGAGACAGTAGGCAAGGGTGGAAGTAGAGCTTAGAGAGTGTGTAGCTTAGAGAACAGGGAAGCAAGAACTTTTCGCACGGTGATTTTTGAATTAGGCTTCCCCGACGGGGAGAGAGAGCCGACTGTTGTCATGGTGCACACCTTCCTTCGGTACGATCAGAACTGCTCGATGTCTCCATGATTTTTCCAAAGCGCTTTCACAATCTAGGCATGAGTTCCTACGGTGCATTTTGCAAGGTCATTAATGGCTGGGCTGGGAACAGGTGATGGTGACATGATAAGTGTCCCTTTCCATTTATGCACCCTTTTTCAGGGTGGTAACCTCGTGGGAGCATGTGTACTCCTACTCCATGCTCATGTGTACATGTGTACTCTATGGCTATGTGTGTAGGAGCATGTGTGTTCCCCCATGTTAGCAAGGTGTGATGCTAACACTTGTTGGCGATCACGGTGGGACGACGAGAAGCTTCGATCTTCTTGTTGCCCAGATTCGATGTCAAATGCCTAATCCTGAAGCATTTTTTTATCGAAAGAGAGATTAGTAGCATGCATGATTCTTTCTTGATTTTCTTGATTATAGATTACCCATAATGTTTATCTTTTCTCTCAAAACCCCATGCTAGACCACATGATGCCTGCTAGATTTACTTCTCTAATGAGGGATTCAGGAGATCTTTTGTTGTAGCTTGTGGAGTTGCCAAAGAAAGATTGAAAGGTGGAAGAGGAGAATAAGACAGTGGAAGTAGAGCTTAGAGAGTGTGTAGCTTAGAGAACACGGTAGCAAGAACTTTTTGCATGGTGATTTTCGAATTAGGCTTCCCCGACAGGGAGAGAGAGCCGACTGTTGTCATGGTGCACTCCTTCCTTGGGTACAATCAGAACTGCTCGATGTCTCCATGATTTTTCCAAAGCGCTTTCAGAATCTAGCCATGAGTTCCTACAGTGCATTTTGTGAGGTCATTAATGGATGGGCTGGGAATAGGTGATGGTGACATAATAAGTGTCCCTTTCCATTTATGCACCCTTTTTCAGGGTGGTAACCTCGTGGGAGCATTGTTGCGTGACGAGTGGTGATCAATGCAAGGATGCAACACAAAGATGCAAGCAGGAAAACAAGTGACATTCTTATTTAGGGCTCTTGTAAAGAGTTCCAAGTTGTAGATGAGTGTGGGAGTGGGCTTAAGAATAATCCCCATGGGAAGTTTTGGGAGTTTTAGGAGTTTTAGTATAAAAAGTGGCTCATTTGAGAGCTTAGGGACACATTGGGCTAAACTCATGTTTGAGCTCTCTTGAGACTAGCTCTCCCTCTTGTTCATAGAGGTGCAAGCTCTTCTCTCTCCCCATCTACACAATTGAGAGCTTAGGGACACATTGGGCTAAACTCATGTTTGAGCTCTCTTGAGACTAGCTCTCCCTCTTGTTCATAGAGGTGCAAGCTCTTCTCTCTCCCCATCTACACAATTGTATGAGCAATGCTCTTTTTTAATTCAATGCAATGAGATGATGTTTATCTCTCTTCTCATGTCTATTCTCTAGTGTGCATGTTTCTTTGTTGATGCTTGTGGATTCTCTATTAGGCTTTGTGTGGTAGTGGATTCAAGCTTAAGCTTCTCCATAGCTTGTAGCTTATCCATGTGCAAGGCATTGCTTGAGTAGTGATTGAGAATGCATGTTTATTTCAAGTTCCATTAAGCTTCAAGGTTTGTATGCATGCTAGGGAAGTAAGAGCTTGAGAATGAAGTATGCTTTGAGCTTGTGTATGCATTAGCTTAGATTTCTTCTTGTATTGGATGCATGAATGAGTGGGATAATGAGTGAATGAGTTATGGCAAGATTGAGCTTGTGTGTGTAAAGTCTATGTCAAGGTAGTGGTGTTCTTAGCATTCTCTCCATTTGTGGATAAGCTTTTGTGCACCGGTACGGGTTGAATCCCTAGCTCCGAAAGGGATGCAAATCCCATTGGATTGAGCTACACACGGATCATACTACTCATGCTACAAGTGAGAGAGTTTCCGTCTCTCCATTGGCGCCGCTGTCGGGGAGAAGACTCAAAACCGGTTGAGAAGCTTGCATTACTACCACTATTTCTTTTTGTTTTTAGGTTTAGGGTTAGCATGAGTGTGGAATCTCGGAGCTAGTGATTAGAAGAGAAAAAAATAGATTAGTACTTACTTGTGCGATTGAGATCTACTCCCGCTAATGTTTTCTCATTCATGTATATGCTTTCCATGGTTGTTTTCATTGTTGTGTTCATGTTTTGTTCATATATTAGAAACAAAATTTGAATAATACATTAAGCTCATTGCATTATGTGTGAGCTTATTTATTAGTAGCCAACGTAGGAAGCGGGGTGAGCAGGCGACTACTACAGTGTTGCTGACGGGAGAAAAAGAAGCCGACTGGCCGGCTGCAGAAGCTGTGAAGGGCTGGCCGAGCGAGCGAAGAGCCAGGCAGGTGGTGAGAAGAGGCCTGTGTCGCCGTCATCACAGCAGCACCGGCGAAGCTGAAGTGGTCGTCGCTGAAGGCCGAAAGCAAAGGCTGGCCGAAGGCTAGCCGCAAGGAGGTGGAGGTTGGGCCTACAGAGCTGGGAGGGATGAAGCGCGAAGGGCTGTGTCAGTCAGCAGCACCGACGAGTTGACTGGCGGCGAGGAGGTGAAGGCGGCTGTAGAGAAGGCTGAAGAGCGAGTGGAGGACTACGCAGACAAGCCAGAGTCAGAAGCCGAGGCGAAGTAGGGGCCGTGAGAAGGTGAAGGGCGGCGGTCCAACTGAAAGAAAGGGAGGTTGTCCAAAGGTGGTGATTGCGCTGTGAAGGGGCCGGCGAAGGCTGAAGAGAGAGCGGGGAGAAGAAGGTGAAGAAGGCGGCGAGAGGCCGGCGAAGACGGTGAAGTGGCCGGCAAAGAAAGCAAAGAAGGCACGGTGTGAAGGAGAGCTGGACGGTGACTGCAGAGCAGACGAAGCCTGCAGAGGCCCGTGCGAAGGTGAAGGCGGTGAGCAGAGAGAGTAAGGTGGCATCAGCGAAGGCGAAGCCAAGGGCGGCTGTAGCTGAAGCGCAGAGGATAAGGTAATCGCACCGCGAGGAGGCGAACACATCAGCAAAGGCAAGCGAAGTAGAACGGAGGCCACACAATCGCACAATTCGAAGGATAAGGCGCCGAAGATAAGGTTAGTATTTTTTTAATTTTTTTTAAATTTCCTTGTTCTTTGCATTTTTTTGAAAAAAAAGAAAAAGAAAAAGAAAAAAGGAATAAAATAAATAAAAATATTTTTTTTTTAAAAAAAGAGAAAAGAAAAGAAAAGAAAAGAAAAGAAAAAATCTGTAATTTATGTGTTTTATTTTGAGTCCATATTTTTTGCATAATTTGCATTTTTTTTAATTTTTTGTAATTTTTTTTGCATAATTAGTGTAACTTGCATTTTTTTTAAAATTTTTGTAATTTTGTGCATAATTAGTATTTTTGTGTAATTAGTAAAAAATAAATAAAAAATAAAAATAAAAATAAAAAAATAAAAAATAAAATAGGTATTCATGTTTGTTGCATTTAGTGGTTAGGTAGGGTTTAAATATATATATATATATATACATACATAAATATATATATATATATATATTTTTTTAAAAAAAAACTTAAAATTTGACCTTATGCACTTGCGGTCGGGACGTCATATAGACACTGCCATAGGGCCTAGGGCACCTTCTAGAGTACCTACGCAGGAAAGTGGGACCCAATCGGTAGGAAATTTGGCAGATATTGCTGAAACCTTTTCTGAATCCCAATCTAATACCCTTTCCAGAACAACTAGCTCATTGTCCATGGACAATCTAGGGCCGTCAAATAGTCATCCCTTAGCCCCAAATAGGACACCCACAAGATCTTTTAATCCATTTGAAGCCGACACCATGGGGTTACCACTCAATGTGAGACTTCAATATGTCAACACGAATGCTCAAGGAGCTGAGATCTTTAGGGATCCACAACAACGGTATCTTGTTAAGATCGCAGACTTTTTCTCAGATCTTGATAGAGCACCTCTACTCAATGACCAGGGTAACATGTACATGGGTGGAGATGGTGTTTGCTACGAAGTCACCTATCATCCAGAGAATGTAGACAAATTAGGGGAGCTCTCTAAAAGCAAGTTCTTAGACTTATCAAAGCTTTCCAGAGCAAGGGAGTCTAGAGATGATTGGCTCATTGAGCCGGACATGCTTGGACCATCCAATGCCCAGTCCTCAAAGCCATCCATAGATGATTTACTTCTTGTAGATTTAAATTTGGAAAGGGATAGGAAAGGCAAGAGCAAAATGGATCAGGGGGCTGAGAACCAATGGGAGTTTGTACGACAAACTCCAGTGACAAAGGTCTTACAGGATGACCCACTTCAAGAGGTCTACAAGGACTCTTTAGAAGGATATTATGCCACAACTAGATTGCCAGAGCTAGATCTTCCTCTAGCACTTGTGGTGGTAGTCGAGAAGCTTGCAGAATACAAGAACCGAATCGTTGATAAATGGGCCAATGAATACTGAACCTTAGATTGGAAGGAGATTCGGGAGCTCACGTCGAAAGGACAACCATTATTCATGGAAGTGTTCTCAACAAATACAGCTAAACCAGGAGAGACAGCCTTTCTTGGAGAAACTGCTTCTCCTCCCCTAGGAGAGTTCATTAGAGAGGGACCCTCAACATCAAAGTGGACCACTGCAAGTAGCCCAACTCTAGCACCAAGATATTATCCTACATAGGGGAGCCAACTCGGCCTCCCATAAATGCACCTCCTGAAATGCGGATAACAAGATCTTTGGAGGGGGTTGGTGAGGCAGGTAATAGGGGACCCACACCAATTTGGGATGCATGTGGACCATCTTACCAAAGAGAGGAACAATTCCCACTGAGAGTGAGAGGCCGTAGGCCCTATGATGAGTATTCAAGACAAGTAAGGCCATTAACTCTTCAGAAACTGGTAAAGAAGTACGAAGGGTCGGGAGATCCATGTGACCATGTAGCAGCATTTAGGCAAGCAGTTCGAGCTGAGCAAGTGACTGACAAGAATACGCAAATTGAAGGATTTGGGCTCACTCTTGAGGGAAAGGCCCTTGCTTGGTTTCAAGCACTAGAGGCTTCAGACAAATCTTCTTTACGAGTTCTGGAAGAGAGATTCATCGCTGCATTTTCCTTGATGGGGATTCAACATGACACGGTAGCAAACATCTACTCTTTCAAGCAAGGCGAGACTGAGAGTGTTAGAGATTGTGTAAATAGGATGAAGCAGTACATTAATCGTTGCCCTGAAGATGAGAAGCCCACCCAGAGTCGATTAATTTCTCTCTTCTTAAAAGGACTAAAGAATTCAACACTGCATACACATCTCTATGCAAAGAAGCATACAAATTTCAATGAGTGTTGCCATGATGCTATGGATTTCACAGATAACTTCAAATTCCAAGATGGTTCTGGCCCTGAGGTGCAACCTAGGGATCAGTGGGGTGATGAACAAAGTTCAGGGTCTAGTGTGCTAGTAAATCCAGACCAGATAGCTAACCCAGTACTAAGGAGATTGGGACAAACCTATCGCCCACCCATGCAGCCACAACAACAGCAGCACAGCAAATGAGGAGTGTACTACCTACAGGTCCTCATCTTTGTGGAGCATGTGGCGGTAACCATAAAACTGAAGAATGTAATACCTTTTCTCCTCTAGTCACAAACCAACCCACAAAGAAGTGGTGCCAGGCCTATGCTTGGAACTTTACCCACACCACACACGAATGTACTCGCATTGCAAGAATGAGACACGAGCGTGAGCAGCAAAGGGATAGAGTGGCTCCACAGATGCATCAACAGTATACTAATTTTGAACGTAAGCCACCAATGGCACAAGAGCAAGCATGACCTGTTCTTGGAGCTCAACCTCCTGCTCCTGGGACTGCTCCTGTGAGGGTTGTTGACTACGACAATTCAAATATGTGTAGAGACTTGGTAAACCCAGGCTATGTGGAGGAAGAATATGCATCATATTCATCCAAGGAAAATCTCTTTGAAAGTCCCGCATATCCAAGCCAAGCACTGGGAGGCTCAACCAGGGGAACAAAATTCTTTGATGTTGCTAGGTGGCTACCAACCTAGGACTCCAGGCCCCTCAGGTCAATGGCAGCAAAGGAAAGTAGAAGCCAAACTAATGGGCCCCTGTTATGAGTGCGGAGAACCCCATTGGGCTCGTGATTGTCCACATCTTTCAAGGCAAGCAGCTCGATCCAATACAACAGTACCACAGTTTCCACCAATTGAAAGATATTGTCTAGGGTGTTGTGTAGAACACTTCCCAAAGGATTGTTTGCTGAAACCACATGAGGAAGGCACCTCTCAACCAAAGGTCTCACTCAACTTTGTAGGGGTAGTTCCATCGCCACCTTCATCAGAGAATGAGAATGTCGTGCCACTTAGAGTCATGACTAGATCACAGACACGAAATGCCAAAATACAAACTGATGAGACACCTCGAACTAGGGATGCAAAGGCAAATCTAGTGGACAAGACCCTACATTCCAATAGAAAAAGGACCACTAGGAGGAAAAAGAACCGCAACAAGCAAACTAAGAGTGCATCCACTAGTTCTCAAGAAGTCTATAAACAAAACATGAGGGATCAAGCTTTTACATCCCAAGAAGTGCATGAGGAGCATCAACCTCAACCTCGGCCTAGTGCTAAACAAGATGAGGCTAGTACGACTCAGGATAGTTCTGGGGGTTCTATTTTTGTGGATAAAGTGAACGAGACTCTAGATGCCATCATTGATGCTCACAGAAGTCGCATTGCAGCTTTATCTGAGCTACCCAAGAAGCTTCAAGAATACCCAAACCCTCGTGAGGAGAAGATCAATCTAGCTGTACATCAGCAACTCATTAGGGAAGCTCAATCAATACTTGAGGGACCACCTCCCCCTATCCCTTGGGGCCCAACCTCTCTTAAGCCAACATTAGAAACCATACCAGAAGTGTCATCAAGTTGGAAAATGAAAAGTGAGCTCATCTCACAATCTCATAGCGAGAAGTCTACACCAAGTGCCACCCCATTGAAAGAAGGTATTCTGCCACCACCTAGCCTTGCCTTCCCATGCAATGACGAAGTTATTGATGCTAACGAGGACATGGCGAATGAGATGTGGGCAGCAGTTCATGAGAAAGTTAATGAGAATATGTCCTCTATTATTTCACCTCCATTCTCTGAGGTGGATTTTACTAGGAGCACAGAAAACAACTTTAGACGCCCAAGCATCGAGGAGGAAGTTCAAACAATTGTTTCTCCTAGAAGTAAGCATACAATGAAAACCTTACCATCATATTTGGGAGAATATGAGAACTATTCTCAAACCTTGAGGATACCCTCCATGCATAGAAGGTTGACAAAGGAGATGGATATGGGTATCGTGCAAGCTATTTTGTCAGCACCAGTGGCTTGTACCTTACCTTTGCTTGATTTGATAAAGCTTCGACTTGAGTTGTGGAATGATATTGCCACATGTTTGTCAGAGTAGGTATTGCTACAAAAGGGTTACCATCATTGTACTATACACCCTGAGACAAAGCATGTTATGCCAGTTCCTATCAACAAAGTAGGAAAATTTTGTGAGGACGATCAGGGAAATGCTACCCTCCCATTAAAAGTGTGAAAAGTAGCTTCAACTGCAATACTTGATAGTGGTGCAGGAGTGGGCATCGTGACAAGGTCCATTTGGGAAAAGTGGGGCAAACCAGCTATTAGGAGTACCAGGATGCGCTTGCAGCTAGCAGATGGAAGCTTAAAACATCCCCTTGGGCTGCTTGAGAACATATTGGTCACCACATGTGGGATTGAATATGAGCACACCTTTGCAGTAGTGGATTTTGGAAAACATCCAAACTATGAAGTGATATTGGGTAGACCATTTATGCGACAATTTCAAATGATTCAAGATTGGGGATACAATTATTTGTACCTCCGACATGATTTTGTCATCACAAGGGTCAACCTAAAGAATCACTCATATCGTGATGTAAAAAGGTCTCCAATAGATGAGTTTGATTCTGCTTCATCTGAGGGCTCAAGAGTTACATTGTCACATGGGCGAGAAGATCTGTGGATGTGTGGAGCCTCATGTAGGGATTTCAACACTGAGAGACTTAAGGGTAATCAAAGTGTATCAGATGAGGCATACATTCCACAACCCTTCCTTGAGCACTTAATTGATCCACTAGAATGGAGTCATGTCCTTGCAACATTATCGACATGTGCTTACCTAAGCAAATTCAATTTTGTGACTCAGATGGATATGACATTATTCCTATACGAATGGTACAACCACGTGACCTTCTAGATGTTTTGTACTATGGGGATGCATCCACAACAGCACTGCATGTAGAGGAAGTCTCAGTGGAGGATTTAACACTCGAATCTGCTAATGATGCTGATAAGGAAGATGGATGGGACTCTGCTTTTGATAATGATGTGATAATCCCTGAGGAAGAGTTAGGAAAGGCACGCCTGCTCTTGAGAGGAAGGGAGGTTCAAGTAGAGATCCCTCGAAGCCGACCCAAACGTAAATGCTGTGAGAGCCATAAGAGAATCCGTAAACAAGATGAGAGGGAACGACGTGAGAGACTACAAAAAGAAAAGGAGGAGTTTAAGAATGAACACTCTCGACCACCATCTCACTTCTCAGGAAAGAATGGATATCTATACTATGTCCAAGCACAAGATAGTATCAAAGACCAAGTAAAATGATCAGATGGATTCCAACCAGGAGAAAAGCTAAAAACTGTTAGCAAAAATCGTAAAAAAATGAAGAAACAAAAACCAAAACTCAAGTCTAAAACCGATTCAAAAGAGAATGTCGAAAGTGCAAAGATAACGGTTGAACAAAAAAATCTAATGCAAGATTGCCAAGGAGAGCTCAAAACCGCATGGTCTTCAATGAGTGACGACTCAAGTGGACAAGAACAAGGTCTCAATGTTCCCCCCAACTTCACACAGTACACTCTTCTTCAACAGCCCATGCGACAAAAGCCAAGCATGCCAACAAGGGTTTCATATGATGGTCCAGAAGATGCAAAAAAAATTTGATATCGCTAAGCTAGGAGACGAGCCTCGCTATGTGTGGATTGCCACAGACTTGTCCTTAGATGAGGAGAAGTTATTAATTCAAACAATAAAGGAGTATCGCGATGTTTTTGCTTGGAGTTATAAAGACCTCAAAGGAGTTGATCCAAGCATATGTCAGCATACAATTCCATTGCGAGAGGATGCAAAGCCTTCCAAGCAACATCCTTATACTTACAATGAGAATTTTGCACGAAAGATAAAAGAAGAAATAGACAAGCTCTTAGAGACAGAATTTATCTATGAGATTATATTGTAGTGGTGCCCAAGAAAAATGGAAAACTTCGAGTATGTGTAAACCTCAAGAAGGTAAATGCAGCTACTGTACGTGATCATTACCCACTTCCAATCACTGATCATGTTCTGGAACGAGTTGCAGGGAAAAAGGCATATAGTTTCTTGGATGGATTCTCCGGTTACAATCAAGTGTCAATTGATCCAAAGGATCAACACAAGACAGCCTTTGCTACTGAAAATGGCATCTTTGCCTATGCCATTTGGTCTAACAAATGCACCAACAACCTTTCAGCTGTTAATGAGTCATGTATTCAAGGAGTACCTTAGGCAATTTCTTGAGATCTTCATGGATGATTTATGTGTTCACTCACAAGAGCGTGATGATCATATAGAACACCTCAGACTTGTGTTTCAAAAGTGTCAAGTTTATCGTATATGCTTGAATCCTGACAAGTGCAAATTCATGGTAGGACAAGGGAAAATTTTGGGCCATGTTGTTTCTCGCAATGGGATTTCAACAGATATGGATAAAATTGATGTCATTATCTCATTACCTCAGCCTATCAACCCTAAAGGGGTACAAATATTCATGGGACATTGTGGCTATTATCGTCGATTCATCTACATGTACGCTATCCTAGCCAGACCATTATATGCTCTTCTTGTAAAGTTTAATTGGACTGATGAGTGTGAGGAATCCTTTGAAAAGTTGAAGCAAGCGTTAGTGACTGCACCCATCTTACGGGCACCAAATTGGGACCAAATCTTTCATGTCCATATTGATGCTTCAAACTTTGCAATTAGATGTATTTTGGCTCAATCGGGAGAACATAATAAGGATTTCTCAATCTCATATGCTAGTGACAGTTGAACAATGCTAAGAAGAATTATACCACAACAGAAAGAGAAGGTTTGTCCATGATATATGCAGTGAAAAAGTTTCGCCATTACCTTTTGGCAAACAAATTCATATTTTTTGTGGACCATCAAGCATTGCTATATTTGGTGGATAAGCCTTGTGCAACTGGAAGGATTGTGAGGTGGTTTGTCATCCTTCTTGAGTTTGATTTTGAAGTGGCAGTCCGAAAAGGAACAACTCATCTTAGGGCAGATCATTTTTCTCTCGAATCACCTCTGGTGAAGCTCCTGTGGGTGTGGATGATGATATGTTAGATTCAACACTTTTCCTTGTAGAGACAGCTCCTAAATGGTCTGAATCCATCTTAGAAATTTTGACAAGTGGGCAGATACAACTAGCGGGTCCTAATGTGGACCTATGGCGACCATTCAAGTTAATCTCAGGGAGATTATATCGTCAGGGTAATGATGGAGTGTTGCGGCTTATACCTAACCCTGACCAATATGAGGAGATCTTGGAATGGGCACATGCGGGTATCGGTGGAATCCATGCGTTAGCTACTACTTGTGTGCGACGTATATCTCAGGATGGGCAATGGTGGCCTACCATGCATGCGGATGCTGAAAAATTTGTTCGTAACTGTGCTTCATGTCAAATTCAACAGCCAATTCATAATGTCACATTATTCCAAATTTCAACTACACCAAGTTGGAGTAAGTATATTGTGGACTATCTTCAGCATGGTCATACTGATCAAAAAATTCCTAAATATCGAAAGCATGCTATTAAAGTTGAAGTGGCAAACTATATGCTGATAGAGGGCCAACTCTACAAGAGGGGCAAGGATGGCAACTTACGCATGTGTGTATGTGAAGCTGACTACTTGAAAATCTTGACTCATGCACATGCAGGTGTTGGGGGTGGACACTTTTCAGGCAATACCACAGCTAAGTTGATTAGGTGGTCTGGGCTTTGGTGGCCAACCTTACAAATGGATGCCGAAGAATATGTAAAACGTTGTGACGATTGTCAAAGGACCAAATCTCCCATCACAAAGGACAATATGTCATTGCGGCCTATGTTAGAAGCACACGTGCTTTTGCAAAATGGGGTATTGATTTTGTCGGTCCCATTAAACCTCCAGCTCGTCACACGCATGCCGAATATATTATAGTCGCAACTGACTATTTGACCAAATGGGTAGAGGCAAAGGCTACAGTTAAAAATGATGCTAGAACCACAGCCAAGTTCTTGTATGAGTACGTGTTTACACGCTATGGCTTACCTATTGAAATCGTTAGTGATCAAGGTGTGCACTTTGTGAATGAGGTCATAGAGTTTTTGCTTCAAGAATTTATGGTAATTCATGTAAGGTTCCCCCCTTCCAAAAATAGGGGAAACACTTGAGATAGTCCACTAAGTCTTATCTTGGAGAAAATTTCCTATTCATCGACACCTTGACCATGCAGAGATTCAAGGATACGATTCATAGGTAAGACCTAGTTCTATCCCGCAGGGGAAGCGTGATCTTCTAAACATCAAATCACCCATAGGGCAATTGATCGTAAATTGGGCAACTACTAGACTTGATTTCTAGAGGCAACGCTTTTTTCCTCATCTTATGTAAGGCACAGCCGCTGGCCTAGTCTTCTAGAATAGAGTTGCCCTGGAACCTGTTTATCTAGTATAGGGCTTTCACTTAATCTGTTGGAAAGCTACCCGACTAATCGGGTCCACCCGTCCGTAGGATGGTGCCGTCGGGGCATTCCATCCTCCCACTTTCCACCCTACTCACGCGTCAATTTGTTTTCTAATTAATCCTACCACACTGTTTGACATATATAAATATGTTCCTTAATTAAGGCCCTTTTCACAAGGTTTGTTAAAACAGCCTTTTTACACAATACAATCATGCCAAAGATAAGATTTATAAAAATAAAGTTTAAACATGAATCAATTTCATACAAGCCAAACCGGCTCTCTTATTCTTTTCCCTTATACCGTCGATGATCTAGAATTCGGCCTTCCAGCCTCTACATGCTGGGCAAAACCCTACGGGACCATACACCTCATCGTCGTTCGCTGCCGAGGACAAATCTAAGCTTATTTTTTGAGATATTAGATAAGAATTAAGGGATATATGCATCTCAAACTCTAGGATTACCTTGAGGCTACTTGCTGCCTTCTCACAGTTTTCTCTGTGTAGAGACCCTGACAGAAACAGCAAATTGTTTCGGCCATAACTCTCTGATAAAAACTCATAAATAGTCATGTAACCACTCAAAAGAACGGGAAGGCATCCGGTCTACAAGCAAGCGTGGGCAGAATAGGCAAAAACATCCGTATATAGCCACAAACGCGCCATCTTTGGAAACACGTTGTTTTTCCACATTTTTAGTATGCATGGACTCTAAATGTGTAAAAGTACTCTAAATATGACCTCTTATCACCTAAATTCGAAATTCTATTTTTGGGGATACTTATCTCTTAATAAAACTATTCTTATGTTCTTATTTCTTTTAAGATTTTTGGAGCTAATATTTTTATTTTAACACTTTCCTAATGTTTCTAACCTTATTGTCTCACTCTTCTCTAAGTACACTCTCTTTCCTTATTGAAATCTATATTACAAGAGACACAAACATACATGGCTTGGGAGGGACGTTACAATCTCCCCCACTTAAAAGATTCGAGATGTCCTCATCTCGCGAGCTAGGGTAGTATCTAAGTAAATCCTCCTGTCTCTTTCAAAGTGGTGTGTCCACTAGATAAAAATCTTCTTTTATCTAAATATTATTCTTAAAGAGTCCTTTATTTCATGTGCTTGGCTCGTTTTGTTGTGCCTCTAAAAGTTCTATATTATTCTAAAGTTAATTGGTCTTATTATCCTAAGTTCATGCATCCATATACCTCTCAAATGCTATGAACCTTTGAATTCCTTATTTTATACCCCCATGTAATACGGTACTTAACAAATTGTCACTTTCAAGGAAACAATCACCAGTCTTCCCTACTGCCACAACATCATTTCAACAAATTCAAGAATCAACACGGAGACTTAGGAGAGCACATCAAGAACAGAATAACAATGCTCTTATCACCCCTTTGGAAGTAAGAAATTTAAGCATAAGAAGTTGTTGCCTACAAATCATGACCTTGATGGCCCTTTTTTAAAAAAAATAGAGGGTCAAAATTTGCAAACTCACAGAATTCCATCTCACATAATTACAATTCAAGGAGTTCCATATCACGGCTTAAGAACCTACACTTTCACGATTTAAGCCTCATCATGGATTAAGCCATGTCACACAATAGCCACTATATATTTGTTAAGCTTATTGCTTATTACTATTCTTTTGGCTAAATTAATGTAGCAGGTGCTCCATGAGTACATATCCATACTCATGCACTGGAGCACCAAAACCTCACCACCATCGACAACTTCCAAGTACATCTCTGGATGGGGTGGCCATGGTGGGCAGAAGCCTAGTCAATGGTACAAGCCATCACCTGGAATTTTCCTTCAAATTACAAACCTCTCCAAACAACGCCACCATCTTCACAAATCAATAATCTTCAATCCTTAGTGAAGATCTTTATATTAGCCTCGCAAGCCAATGTAATTCCTTCAATCCTCACCACAAGTGTCTACTTCAAACAGAGCAGTTCAATAAGAGTCTATATGACTCAATTCTTGTACTTTATGAAAAACTACTTCTAAGAGCACTTAAATATATATAAAAACATAAAAAGCACATGGGCAGAAGAAGACAGGATCAGGTCCTACTCAACAACATTTAACAAGAATCCTGCCACACAAAGGGACATCATCACAAGTCAATTACTTCAAATGATGAATGTCGCTTCAATGAATCAAATGAGGAACTGAGAATCACCATCTCGTTCTGATGATTAAGTCTACGTTCCTCCGACAATGCTCATGGGAGACATGGTGGAATTGCTACTCAAGGAGTTGTAGAGCTTGGAGACCTCAAGGGTTATGAGCTCAGCCATTGGAAAGATCCTCGACAGTTGCGGTTCATCAGGTAATCTCTTTTTGGATGTGTTTCAAGGAGGGCTAGGGTGAGCCATAACAATTAAATAGAAAAAGGGTATGTTTTATTCATGAAAAATTCACAGATAAGGGATTTCTAAAATATGCCTTGAACGCACATGATACAGAGGGTTAATGTATAGTGAACCCCCTCAAGGCAAAAAATAGCAGGTTTGGGTGGGGCATCCTTATCATACAGTATCCAATGGTGGTGAAACTTTGTGAGCGGGTCTATGGGGTTCCTAACCCTCCACTCAAAAAAATTCACCACCATCGGACTTTGGATAGGCGGGATAGTGTCTTGCCACCCACATTTTTTTCGTATAGTGCCCAAGGGGTCCCATATGCAAAAAATAATGTGTTTGGGTGGGGCATCATTTGCATACGGTACCCCATGGTGGTGAAACTCTATGAGTAAGTCCATGGGGCTTCTACCCTACTGATTGCAAAGTTTCACCACCATCGGATGTTAGATGGGTGGGATAGTGTGTTGCCACCCATTATTTTTTTGCATAGTTGCCCAAGGGGTCCCCTATGCAAACAATAGCGGGTTTGGGTGGGGCATCATTATCATATGGTGTCCAATGGTGATGAAACTTTGTCAGTGGGTCCATGGGTCTTCTAACCCTCCACTCACAAAGTTCCACCACCATCAGATGCCAGATGGGTAGGATGGTGTGTTGCACGCGCTATTTTTTTGCATAGTGCCCAAGAGGTCTCCTATGCAAAAAAAAGATGGTTTGGGTGGGGCATCATTTTCATATGGTGTTTGATGGTGGTGAAACTTTGTGAGAAGGTCCATAGAAATCCTACCCCTCCACTCGCAAAGTCTCACTACCATCGGTCCACCAGATGGGCAGGACGGTGTGTTGCTACCTGCTATTTTTTCGCATAGTGCCCAAGGGGTCCCCTATGCAAAAAATAGTGGATTTGGGTGGGACACTCATCCACTTTCAACACAAAACTTACCTTGTCACCTTGCATGACAAACAAAAGTAGATAAGTTTTAGTACTTGATTTTGTTTAGTTCGTGAATGTAAAAAATTACTTACATTGTTTAGGCAATCCATAGAATATAAGATCATAGCTCTCTGAAGACGTTGTAGATCAACAAATATGTTGTTGAACTCGTTGTAGGGATACATAATCTTACCATTTGTGCTTCTCATTTTTCCCCAAGCTCCAATGGTTAATGTATCATTGATGCAATAGTACTCTCCAATTTTGCGTTGCACATCATCATTGCATGTTCTCTTTGCTAATCTTATCTTTCTAGGGACATGAAAAATATTCCTTGTGATGCCTTGTTTGCAGAGTGTATCTTTTAGCATTTGATGGAGGGCTTCATATCCTTTTGTGCTAATGACCACCTCATTGCATGCATTCTGAACCTCCTCAATGCTTAGAATATTGGTAATGCCATCCATCATCTCATTTATGAGTACCTATCATATCTTCTTGTGGCATGGGTCTCAAATAATGGAAAGAATGTCACGTCTCCTCACACAACTACGTAATATTTCTCCAAAAAACACCATATTGGGGAATATGGGAATTTCCCACAAGTTTGGGACACGTGGTCAAAAGTTTGGATTAACCATAACTTGAACACCACTAATCCAAAATGAGCGCTTTATAGCTCTTTAGATTCCATTTTTCAAGCGCTTTCCAACGATAGGTCATATGATAGGGTTTTGAGAAACTTACAAACATGTTATCCATGTCCCCCTTTTTTAAGTATTCAGAAACGAGAATTGGGAAATTCCCAAATTCACTAATATGGTGTTAAAATCTTGAGGACCATTATCACCACATGCTTCTTTCAAAAATTTGCTATCACAAACCAATAAATATTACCAAAAAAAAACTTAATCTATTGTTTATAACAACCACAACAACCAAAAATTCCTTAATCAAAAAATAAAAAAACAAACCTTGCTGGAATGGATTCTTCGCTTGTTGTTGCGAGCACCACCACACTAACTACGAGTTTTTGAATGTTATTGATTGTCCTCTTTCGCTCTCTTGCTCCCACGGGGGTGCTCTTCATGTGAGAGATTGTATCTTGTAGCTTCATAACACGCGAGCCTCTTTCTTTGTCTCTTTTCTCTAACTCTACAATATTATTTTGTGCATCTTGTAGTGCATGTTGTGTACTACTCAAAGTGCTTTGTAAGCTTTGTGTTTGTGAGTGGAGAAATTGGACTTTCCATGCATCACTCATGCTTAACCTTCTACAATATCCAAGAAGCCCATTCTCACCCTCTCCAACAAACTGAATAAAAGAAGGGAGATCAATGAAGGGTGGAGGACAATGCAAAGAAGGATCCTTAGGATATAAATATCCATCAATCCAAAGATCCACATTAGTCTGACCCTATTGTCTTCTTGCATGTGCATTCAGATGCTCTTTCTTGATTGGTGCATATTCATTCAATATGCGAATAAGCAAGTCCACCTTCCGCACTCTTGTTGAATCGAGAATTTCTGTCATAACCAAAATGGAAGAGACTAATCTGAAGTGACTCCAGGCTATCCTATTGTGAGAAGAGGGAGAGCGATAAAGAAAGAGAGGGAGATAGACTCAGGGCTATCCTATTGTATTCACAATAGGAGAAGAGAGCTTGTAAAAAAGCGAGAGAGAGAGAGAGAGAGAGAGAGAGAGAGAGAGAGAGAGAGAATCTTATTGCAGAGGTTGGTAAGAAATGTGATTAATAATAGTAATGATTGAAAGAAATAGAATGTGGGGGGAATTTCGAATATGACTATTAAAATGGAGTAAATAAGAATGAAAGCGTGGGTATCAGTGATCTTAGTAGGGGGTTTTAATAGCTAGAAAGAGAATCCTAGAGAGAATCCTAGTTCAAGATTTAGAGAGATCCCCTACTTTAAGGCCCAAAGGTAGGTGTCATTATGAGCTTTGTCTCCTTAACCCTCAATAAAATTAGTCTTAATTCCTTAAAATTAGGAATCCTTATAGGGCCCTTTTTATGCTCAAATGCCCCCTAATGGCACTAATGACACTAATTAGCTCTTAATCACAACAATGATTAACATAGATGATTATTAGAGGCTTCAATTGAGCTTGAGGAAGCTAAATTTGATGAGGATTTTTGCTTTAGTTTCTTTCCTTGGTGGATGAGGGGCACTTACATGAACAAAATATCCAGCTCAAATTGAGCCCAAAAATGTAGATCTATGCTTGAATGTGCAACTGGGTTTTCTCTGATTGTGCTTCATGTAGTCAATGAAATGAGTTGAAATTCAAGCCATGGGGTCCTTGCAGTATTGCTAACCCAGCCCTAGAAGGGATTGACCTAACTCAAAGAAAAGACGACGAATGGAGCGATTAACCCCAATCTATAGAATTTCACTAAAATTGGATGCACAGCACGAATTAGTCTAATTCCCTTGGTGAGATTGGGTGCCTAGGTGAGAGTAAGGTGTGGCTAAAGAGGTTTTTAAAGTGATGGAGAGAATTGGAAATGCCTAGCTTGTGAAATTTGAGCAACAAGAGGATGAAGAAGATAAGATTGTGATTAGTGAGTAATTAGAGCATTAATGAAGTAATTAACCTAATGTGAGTTAAGATTAGTGATGTGGGGATAGGAAAGGCTCTAATATCATGTTGAGAATCATGGACATCATGTGTATGAGCAATGTGATTAGTGCTAATCCTAATGTGAGTTAAGATTAGTGATGTGGAGATAGGGAAGGCTCTGATACCACGTTGAGAATCATGGACATTATGTGTATGAGAAATGTGATTAGTGCTAATTCTACACTAATCTATTATGATAGAGTGAATTAATCTAAGGTGGATGTCATCTAAGTGTACTCATGTTGATGAGTAAGTGCAATAAACTCATGCACAATTAGATTACAAGATTAAGACTTGTACTCATAAAGAGACTTTAGATGTGTGTAAGTGATATGATTTTGTTTCTTGAAATGGAACCCTTTTATATGAGGAGGTACACCCTCGAGATTCTACATCAATGTAGGATATATCCCTTTGCTCATGTGGCTTCATGCTATGCTTTGTACTTTCTTGGCTACTCAACTCACTCCTTGCCTCTTCCTTGTGCTCTTTGGCACCACATTTCTCAACAGAATCCATTCTACATGAAATCAATATCTTCACCAAATCCTTCCTTCTCATAAACAAAAGAATAATGAGATCCAAGTCAAATGGATCATTTCTAAGGGTCTCAAAGGAAAGGTACACAAGAACTCTTACTTAAATGAGTATTTATATTCGATTCAAATGGTGTTTAACAAGTGGAATGGGTGTTTAAAAGGCATCATTGGAGTCCTAATCACATGGGTTACATTCTTGAAGGGTCACCCAAATATTTATTCATAGTTGTTGGGCTACATGAAGGATCACCACCACAAAGAATTTTTTTTATAGGCCCCTAGTGTTTTCTCCTTAATCATGCCTTTATTTTGAAGACTATGTTCCTTTTAACCCTTATTTTCATAGGTTAAAGCTTCAAACAACCCACATCGAGAAGCCCTCCAACACACATGCTGCCTTTCTTTTGAAGACTATATTATTATTTTTACCTTCTTTTCAAGGGTAAACCCAGGTGTGGGTTGAAGGGTGAACCCTTCAACCTAAGTTGGCTACCAAAAATTCCACATGTCCTATTCCTATCACTTATCAAGGGTAAACCCAACTTAGGTTGAAGGGTGAACCCTTCAACCTAAGTTGGCTACCAAAAATTCCACATGTCCTATTCCTATCACTTAACCTTATCACTTCCTTATTCTAAATCCTTCAACCCACATGGGATGCTAACACTTTCAAAAGTCCTTCACCATCAACTCATGTTATCACTTTTTCATATGTAACCTCATCATCCCCACACTGCATTCTAATCCTTCACCCCTCATTATTTCTTTAAAACTCTCACCAATGTAATCTTGTAGACACATATATTTATTGAAGTCTCAAATTTCATCCACTCTACCCACCTCTTAAGATTAGTTAGTATATAAAATAAATAAGAATCCACATTTTTAGAGCCACTTCAACATCTTAAAGAAATTCTTAGATTATATGCATGTTTTCTTTTCTTCCACGTCTTAGATATCTATCAGAGATGTTTGTCTTACATGGCAATCCTTAAGTGCATATATGATCCTGGAAATATCTAATTCTACCCCTCATGATTTGGTAAGAGCTTTTAAATAATTGAGTATCCACCTTGTTGGGGTACTGTGTAATGGGATAAAAATTTCTTGAGTAAAAATTATAATTACTCAAGGGCATATTATGACTTAAAACACAAGCAAGGTTATTATTTTTTATTCCAATTGAGAAACCCTTAAGTTTTCTATGTGGGATTTGATGGTAGGTAGAGCATGCCTTAAATCATTCACGGCATCAAAGTATTCCATGAATTGAAGCACGGAAGTATATTGATCAGTATGGAGTGGATGGCATATGGATTAGAGAATCACTATATACAAGAAGTAAGTTCATTGTTGAAAAATGTTTTGTTGGAATTATTAAATAGAACACTTAAAATTTCAATGCATTCAACTGATTCTTGAAAGTTATGTGACATGTAGAGGATGTTTTATGTTAATAATGATCCCTTCTAAAACCTAGCTAAAGAAGACTACAACTGCCAATCATTTCATCAAAAGGAGATTACAAAAGTCCTCAAGTGACTACTTTTGGTAAATAAACCTCTATCCTTTAATACATTATTCTCATCAACATTGCATGCATAATGAGTACATACTCGAAAAGGAAGATGACTCTAGCACACTCTTATATGTGCTTTTGTAGGGTGGAACAATGCCAATTTGATCAGCTTAAGTTCTCACGACAAAAGACTGTATAGAAGCTACATTTTTGAGCCAAATTATTCACTTTGCTAGAGTTTTATGGACAATGTGTTGTGTTCTTACAATAGTTATTGATGACTTCTTTGATGTGAAAGGCTCTTTAATAGAGCTTAAAAGCTTTTTACATGAAGTAAAAAGATATATATTTGTCTTCAAACATACAACTAGAATGTGAAATATATATCCTTGATGAGCAACTCTTATCTATAGATGGAATTAAAAAACTTTATTTTGCTTATAGTTGGGATCCTAAACTAGCCAAAAACTTCTCCCAAGAAATGAAGATATTATTTGTGGGTCTATACAACATAGTGAACAATGTCAACCAAGAGGCTTTTGTAGCTCAAGGACATGATATTTCCTCTCACTTAAGTCACTTTGTAAGTCATGTTTTAATTGTTTAACTTTCTTAACACTTTTTTTTACAAATACTTATGTTATCATTATATGCAATGTTATAGTGGGTAAGATGGCTCACCTCGTACTAGTTGAAGCAAAAATGGAAGTTTTCCAATCGCTCTGCATCACTTGAAGAATACATGGAAAATGCCACAACATCAATAGGAATAGAGTCAGTAGTGGAGCCCACTATATTATTCATGGGTGAAATGCTATCAGAAGAGGATGTCATGCATTATGATTATTTTGTCGTTATGGATTTACTAAACAAAGTGGGATGGCTTAGTAATGACATTCAAGGTTTGAAGGTAAGTAATCTTAATAATAATAAAATTTTATAAAATTATAAAGTTCACATAAATAACCATTGAAACATCTGAAAAAAAATCATAAGAGTTTATATATTTTATCATAGAAATGTTGCATGGGATTTGCATTTTTTAGAAATATATACTTGAGAGGTACACAAGTGACAAATGTTGATTCATAACCATTCTTGTCTTTATGCAGAGAGAAAATAGTCAAGGAAAGTGGTCAAGTAGTATGACCATTTATTTGAAAGAAAATCCCAAGGCCATAGAAGAGGATGAAATATAGGGTAGTAGCATGATAAGCTAGCTTCTTCATGGCAGTTTAGCAAGAATGGGGACATTTTTTAGCCTCCTAAATCCGTGGACCCAGGGTATCTCGAGTGAGTTCAAAATGACCAATCAACTCTGTCGGCCACATATCTTGGTCAAGATATATGTCTGCCATGTAGGTTCGTGAAAAGGTTCCATGCAATATCTCAGGCAAGATACATGGCACCATGACTGGGTATTCTAGTCAGCATCTCAATGTATCTTAAGCAAGATAGGTGGAGTTGCTAACTAGATTGCCCGGTCATGGTGCCATGCCAACTCAGTATGTATATTTATATCTCAAGCGAGATATGAAAATCGATAAAAAGTTTCTTAGGCGAGATAATTATATATTTATCATATCTCAAATGAGATATGAAAATATAAATAATATATTTATCGTATCTCAAGTGAGATACAAAAATTGAATTAATTATATATTTATCATATCTTGGGGGAGATACAAAAATATAAATAATTATATACTTATCATATCTCAGATGAGATACAAAAATCAAATTAATTATTTATTTATCATATCTGGAGTGAGATATGTAAATTGAATTAATTATATATTTATCATATCTAGGGCGAGATACAAAAATATAAATAATTATATATTTATCATATCTCGGGTGAGATACGTAAACCAAATTAATTATATATTTATCGTATTTCACCCAAGATACCTAAACCCTAAAATTCCCAAAATTTTCCCTTTCTTTCATTTTCTGTCATCCTTTCCTCGTATTTTTTTGTGCTGCTGTCAATTGGTCTTTTTCCATTCTCGCCATCACCAAATATCTCGATCGATCTATTACCAGGAGCTGTTGCTACCGATCTCGCTTGAGCTGTTGCTGCTACTACTTTTGCTGTCGTTGTCGAACCTACCCTTTGCCCAAGTAAGTGTAAATCCCTTTCTCTCAAAGATGAAGATCTATTTTTTTGGGGGGATCAATAATAAGTATATGTATTAACTAAAATCTTAATACCATTTACATCCAAATCTACATAATATGTTTTATATTAAATTTTTGGATCCATTAAGTATTCTTTTAGGGCTTTTACATGTTGTATCCATGTAATGTAGGCTTTTAGGGTAGCCTTATAAAATATTCTCTTTTTTAGAAGTATGCTATATACATCTAGTGCAGTTTTTTATGACTTAAGCATATTTTATATGTGCAAAATAATGCAACCAAGTTTTATCTTTAGTTCGTTCAATGATGTCTAATTTTTTAGCATTTTGACACTCATGTAAGTTGTGTATCTTCAATTGATATATGTTCTTGTCATTTGTTCCTTCTTTAGATTTTTTTGTTTGATGTTTTTACGTTTTTGTGTTTAATAAGTTTCAGAAGATAAGACATTATTTATAATACACTTGATATCCACCTCGAAAAATATAAATCTCCTTTTGTTTTATGATGTACAAATAATCGGACATGTTTCCTTCAATCTCTCGGGTGTATACCATATACCTCTCGGGGCACAACCATTTTTTAAACAACCATATAGGTTGAGACAATCTAAGGGATGAAGAGATTAGATATATTCAAGAGTACTTATGGATAGGGGATTGAAGCCTAGCAAGTCGCCTAGGGAGAACTACTTCTCCTAGAGGACAAGAAGGATATACAAAAGGGTGTGTTGAGTTATAAGGAGTTAACATATTTAATGTAAAGATTAAATATCCTTTGTTGTGAGGAAGAATGAATTTATTGATTGGCTTTGTTGAGTGTGATACTTCATAAAGATAGATATGATGATAGGTTACCATAAGATTAGGTTATTTGAGGGTGATGTCTTTAAGATTGGTCTTAGAACTAGCTATGGGGGAATTACGGGTACATGGTTTCTACCATTAAGACTTGCCAATGCACTAGCTTTTTTCCAATGGCTATCCTGATATAAATGTTACAAAAGTCTGAGTAGTATCTTGTTGATCCCATCTCTCTTGAGTTTAGCTGCATCACAAAACTATTGAGAATGTGAGAGATAGAGATAGAGAGAGAGAGAGAGAGAGAGAGAGAGAGAGAGAGAGAGAGAGAGAATGAGAGAGTGAGAGAATGAGAGAGAGAGACAGAGATAGAGAGAGAAATAGCAGGTGGCAACATATTGTCCCGCCCATCAGGCATTTGATGGTGGTGGTGAAACTTTGCGAGCGGAGGGGTAGGAGCCCCATGGAATCACTCACAAAGTATTACCACTATCAAACACCGTATGATAATGATGCCCCACCCAAACTTGCTATTTTTTGCATAGGGGACCCCTTGGGAACTATGTAAAAAATAGCAGGCAGAAACACAACATTCTGCCCATCCGGTGTCCCCGATGGTGGTGAAACTTTATGAGCAAAGGGATAGAAACCTAATGGACTAGCTTGCAAAGTTTCACCACCATCCGATGCCATATGATAATGATGCCCCACTCAAACCCGCTATTTTTCGCATAGAGGACCCCTTTGTGCATTATCCAAAAAATAGCGGGTGGCAACACACTGTCTCGCCCATCCGACATCCGTTGGTGGTGAAACTTTGCGAGCGGAGTAGTAGGAGACCCATGTACCCGCTCGCAAAGTTTCATCACCATCCGACCCTGTATGGTAATGATGCCCCATCTGAATTTGCCATTTTTTGCATAGGGGATCCCTTGGACACTATGCGAAAAATAGCGGGTGACAACACACCATCCCACCCATCCGGCGTCCGATGGTGTGAAACTTTGCGAGGGGAGGGGTAGAAGTCCCATGGACTTTCTCGTAAAGTTTCACCACCATCACACATTGTATGATAATGATGCCCCACCCAACCCACTATTCTTTGCATAGGGCACCCCTTGGGTAGTATGCGACAAAATAGCGAAGGTGGCAACACACCGTCCCGCCCATTTGACGTCGTTTGATGGTGTTTAAACTCTGCAAGCAGAAGAGTAGGAGCCTGATGGACCCACTCGAAAAGTTTCACCACCATCAAACATCGTATGATAATGATGCCCCACCCAAACTTGATTTTTTTTGCATAGGGAACCCCTTGGGTGCTATGCAAAAAATAGGGTGTGGCAACACACCATTCCACCCATCCGGCGTTTGATGGTGATGAAAATTTTCAATCAGAGGTGTAGAATCCCCATGCACCCACTTGTAAAGTTTCACAACCATCAAACGCCATATGATAGTGATACCCCACCCAAACCCACTATTTTTGCATAGGGGACCCCTTGAGCACTATGCAAAAAATAGCGCATGGCAACACACCATCCTACCCATCCGGCATCCGATGGTGGTGACACTTTGGCAACGGAGGGGTAGGAGCCCCATGGATCCTCTCTCTCAGAAATTTTAACGGCCATCGGATTCCGTATGGTAATAATGTCCTACCTGAACCCGCCATTTTTTGCATAAGGGACCCCTTGGGCACTATACAAAAAAAAGCGGGTGGAAACACATCGTCCCACCCATCTGGCATCTGATGGTGGGGTGAAACTTTGTCATCAAAGGAGTAGAAGTCCCATGGACCCGCTCGTAAAGTTTCACAACCATCGGACACCATATGACGATGATGCCCCACCCGAATACGTCATTTTTTGCATAGGGGACCCTTTGGGGACTATGCAAAAAATAGCAAGTGACAACACACTGTCCCACCCATCTTACGTTAGATGGTGTGAAACTTTGTGAGGAGCGGAGGGGTAGAATTACCATGGATGGACATCGTATGATAATGATGCCCCACTGAACCCGCTATTATTTGCATAGGGCACCCCTTGGAAACTATGTAAAAAATAGCAGGTGGCAACATACGGTTTCGCCCATTCGACGTTCGATGGTGGTGAAACTTTGTGAGCAGAGGTGTAGAAGCCCCATGCAACCACTTGAAAAGTTTGACCAACATCGGACTCTGTATGATAGTGATACCCCACCCAAACCCGCTATTTTTGCATAAGGGACCCCTTGGGCACTATGCAAAAAATAGTGGGTGGCAACACACCGGAAGCGGTAAAGCTGTTTACGCCTCTATAGAGTGTCACACTTTCACACACGCATACAGACACACCCAGAACACCAGACCCAAGAGCATAAACAAGACTATATTTCAGAACAGATCTTCATCTCTACAGAGTTGGATATCCAAGATATCCTCAGAACCATCTTTATCTAGCACCCACTCACAATCAGCCCACTCCAGCTCCTGGTCGCTCCTTGTCCCTTCGCTCTTTTGCTTCTCTGCAACAACCGACCCCTTCGTTCTCTGCACTGCACCTCAGCTGAAGACCACTCTCTCTTACGCCACCAGCACACTGCCAGTTCTCAAAGCAAAAACCCAGTCACCCTTCTATCATTGTCACCAACCCAACAACCAGCCCAAGCCACAGCACCAAGGCGGCTCCTTCCAGCCGGAACCATCAGTCACCATAGCAGCCTCCAACTTTCTCTTTCTCTGTCGCCAGCAGCAGCTGCCTTCGCCGGCACCAAGGCACTTTGCCTCCACTCTCTTTGCTACCAGCTTCTCCCGGCTACAAGAAAAACCAAGCCATACGTTTCTGTCATCGCCAGCCACCAGCCGGCTACTTCTACTGCAACTACTGCTGTGTACCAGACGACAAACGCCCCCACTGCTGCCACCCCTTCAGGCTTCCTCGCATAGTCGGCCTCCTTCTTGTCTTTTTCCCCCAGGCGGCTCTCCAACCAGTCGATGCTCCTTCTGAGGTCTTCGACACCAGCATCCCCTAGCCAATCAGCAACAGCACCAAGTGGCTCCCCCAGCTCGTCGCTAGTCACCAGTCTGTCAACATCTCTCTGTTGCCGCGCCAGCAGCCTCTGCCAGTTCACAAGCAACCCTTCCCCAAAACTAAGGCAACACCTGTATCCACAGCCAGTCCACCACACACGTTCTCAATCTTTCCCTCCATAGGCGGCAACCCAGTCCCTGCTGCCTGCACAGGCGGTGGGATCCCCCCACGACCACTACTCCACGGGCCTCTCCCTTCTCGACTCCTCCCTGTAGAGCCGCCCATGTCTCTCTCTCAGCAACGATGACCTCCCCTGAAGGTAATCGTCTCTTGCGCTTTTAGCAACTGCGCCTTGGACGTCTTCTGGAAGAACCCGCCAGCTTCTAAATCAGCATCTTTTTCTTTTCGAATCCCCTTGTGCCACCTCTCTCCTACCACGTACGTCACCATTACCTTCCATTTATGCTCCTTTCAGATCTAGCTTATGCACACATTTAATGGGCATCCCAACAATTAATCGCCCCCATGGTTCCATGCATACCTTCAACTACAACCTGGTGCCCATTTATGTTTGGGATGCGCACACATACAGAGCGGCTGAATGGCTGATACCATCTTTAGCAGAAGCAGACCACTTTCGGACAAGCCTGTGCTTCCAAGATCTCATCATTTTCCCTGCACATACACTTCCATCAAAGCCCCTAGCTTGATTGCCGCCGCATCCATGACGCCCACCCTGAGTCAATGGGTGCTCCCATTACTTTACCACAACACGAACATCACTCATGTACACATGTACAAGTTGAGTTTGAGGTTCTCACAAAACTTCACACATATTTAGCAACCCCCTTTTTCTGCTGAGACATTTATGTCCAGCAGGCTGCACAAACAGAGACCATTTATCCCCCTGGATCAAACAGAAATCTTGGTGCATCTACCTTCCAATCCTTCAAGCATTTTCCTCTGTCAAATAACCATTTATATATCCTTTCATGGTCTTCCACTTTCAGCAACCCCCTGGGTTCTTTATATATGGCATCCTCAATATATTCTACTGCATTTCCTCCTCCATACCAGTTCACATAGCCTTGTGATGGAAACAACCATTCCTCACCTCTACTCCCCTCTGACACATCTGATTCCCACTCATAATCATATACCGAAATAACAAACATCTGATCATCAACTTCCATCTCATGATCATCCAATTTGCAGCCTACATCATTGGTTTCCAACTCTCCCTCTAGACAAACTGCCAGACTAAGACTATAGCCAAACCACTCATCCATATGTTGAGCATCAACATGAGGTGTATCCACCATAAACCCATTTTCCTTCAGCCCATCAACATCAAACACAGCAACTTCATGCACTATAGACTCATCATTGTCACTTCCCTGTAGTTTTTCTAGCTTCAAGACCATTGGTGATCCTTCAAGATTCTCCACATCTTGCACAGGCATCCCTACCAAGTCTAAGCTCCCTAAACTCCCAGGCAAAGCGTCTTGGTCCCCCTGACCAACAACAATAGCCTCACATGCATTCTCATTACTCACAACCGACTCATTCTCATTACTCACAACCGACTCATTCTCTTGGGCATGACAAGGAACATACACCTTATGATCAGCAATCGCACATGCAGAATCCATCACATCATCATCCAAAATAGCATCTAACTCATCATCAGTCACACCATGACTCCTTTCCTATGCAAGTATTTGTTATCTTCTCCAAGGAAGCCAATTCCAATAGATCATCTACTGCATTATCAAGAATACAGTTCAGCTCACCATCCACACTCTCACAGGCTGCAATATCCAACTCATCACCCGGATCATCTACTTGTACTTCATCCATAGTATCTTCATTAGTAATATTTTGATCATCACATTCTATCTTTTACTGGCTGAAGTACAGGCATATGCAAGTCATTACTCATTTCTGAACCAAAAAGACCATCCAAGTTATATCCATACTCAAACACATCAGGTCCTTCAACATTAGCATCACTTTCACAATCCACAGCATCATCAATACTTCCATCCTTCTCCTCCTCATCTTCTGAAAGCTCTTCAGGGTTGATTCCAGAAACCTTATCCTTCTCCATTTCCAACAGATTAATCTGTCCCATATCTTGCTCTACAAATGTGACCTTACAGACTTCATGTACATTAGGCTGGATTGCATCCTTCATCTGCATACTAGAGTCAATCACCCTATCATTCATTCCTGTAGACAATTGATACACACAACCATTAGCTTTGGCTGGTTTCTCACATTGCGGACTAATATGACCCTACTCACCACAATTCCAGTATTGCCCATCACTCGGATACCCTCTCCCTCTTCCACTATTTGCTGAATTTCCTTCAGAACCAGATGATGCATCAGTCTTCCTTCCCATATCACCTATGCCTCTTCCTCTTCCTTCAGACTCTATCCAATTCACGCTTAAAGATTTCATGAGCTCCACTGCTTCATGAACCTCCCTCTTCAAAGAATCCTCCTGTTTTCACGATGCATACTCTCAATCTCTGGCATCTTCACAAACCTCTTCGGCTCTTCCTGTATTCCCAACTGCCTCAAATGCTTCACCTTCCACTCCTTCTCACGAGCAACTCTGACAGCTTCCTCAAAGCTATCCAGGTTCTGCAGCTCCACCTTCAGACAGAGGGTTGGCTCCAAACCAGCCACAAACCGCTCTCTCTTTATAATCTGCGGGGGTACTTCAAGAATCAAAGCCTCACACCATAGACTCCACAGTCTACCAAACTCTATCAGATACTGATCCACATCCTGACTTCCCTTCTGCTAAATGTTACACAACTCCTTCCACACTTCATTTGGACTCTTCACATGGACAAACTGTGTCAAAAATGCAGCTCTGACTACACGGTACTCAGGATCCCATTGATGAACATTCCTGTGTGTAGTCACAAACATCCATAGCCATGCTTTTGCATCACCCTACAAGCAATAAGTCAAAATCTGAGAAAGGATCTCCGGGGTTGCCCTGTCTTTCATCAAATCTGTAAACTCCATCTTCTCCAGAAACCTAATTGCACTCTCCTGTGGCAATCCCCAATACTTCGAAAAATCCTGAGCCATTTTCCAAAACCTTCTTCACATAAACCCTTGGCTTCTTTCACAAACCGAGGGAAATTTCTTCCTCTGTGGAGGCACCAAAAAGTGATGACACGGAAGCGGTAAAGCTGTTTACGCCTTCATAGAGTGTCACACTTCCACACACACATACAAGCACACCCACAACACCAGACCCAAGAGCATAAACAAGACTATATTTTAGAACAGATCTTCATCTCTACAGAGTTGGATATCAAAGATATCCTCAGAACCATCTTTATCTAGCACCCACTCACAATCAGCCCACTCCAGCTCCTGGTTGCTCCTTGTCCCTTCGCTCTTTTGCTTCTCTGCAGCCGACCCCTTCGTTCTCTACACTGCACCTCAGCTGAAGACCACTCTCTCTTACGCCACCAACACACTGCCAGTTCTCAAAGCAAAAACCCAGTCACCCTTCTATCATTGTCACCAACCCAACAACCAACCCAAGCCATAGCACCAAGGCGGCTCCTTCCAGCCGGAACCATCAGTCACCACAGCAGCCTCCAACTTTCTCTTTCTCTATCGCCAGCAGCTGCCTTTGGCGGTGCCACGGCACTTTGCCTCCACTCTCTTTGCTACCAGCTTCTCCCGGCTACAAGCAAAACCAAGCCATACGATTCTGTCATCACCAGCCACCAGCCGACTACTTCTACTGCAGCTACTGCTGCGTGCCAGACGACACACGCCCCCATTGCTGCCACCCCTTCAGGCTTCCTCGCATAGTCGGCCTCCTTCTTTTCTTTTTTCCCCAGGCGAAGTGTGGATTGTGCTTAATTTCTTAAGCCTAAGACAAATTCTATCATGGGTTAGTTGATCGGTTTGTTTTGGTGGATTTTTATTGGATGTTTTCCAAGTTTTATATGGACTCATCAGGTTCTGCCTAGATCACTTATGTCTAGGGTTTTCTTATTGAGTGCTACACACATGTGTTTCACTTTCTTACTTTGGAGTTTTATTTGAACAACACAATGTTCATATACTCTGGATTGATGAGTTGGCCACCAATTTTAATGCTTCTTTTGGCATGATTAAATGTCCATTAGATGGTATGCATTGTTTTTTATGATCAACTATGGTTTTTATGGATTTAAGGAGCTTCTATGCTTTTATCCATGGTTTTATAAGGATCTTTTGATCTTTTGAATAATTACATGTGCTTTGAAGGTAGCATTTGCCTTCGTTTTTTGCACATAATTTTGGAGTATATTTCTTATACTCTTGTATATATTCCAACTCGGATACCTAGTTACTTATATATCTAGGTGAGTTATTTTTCTACCCTAACTTTATTGTGTTTTGGGTACTTATCATTAGAAAGGCGCCAATAATTCAATTTCTTTTCTAATGATGTACTCTCAGAAGGAGTTATTCCTTGATGTAGTCTCAAGTATATAGAGACAGGTTTAGTATGTGAAAGTCTGGATAAGGCCATCTTATTCCTTTTATACAGGATTTTATTCATATTTCCTAGACAGCATACTAGGGAGTTTCAAATTGTTAAGGTATGTATGGGTGGTATCATGGTGGAATGGGACGCTAGGGATCCCTCACATATATTATCTTATGGGATAATTTGGGCTCAAGATTGTTGCTTTGCTTACATCACTTAGCATGTTGACCTCAACATTCAAAGACAATCTTATTTTCTAAATTCACTAGAAGTTATAGTGTGGACATTTTTTAGATAAACTTCTTTTATCTATAGCCTGCATGTTTTGATGAGGAAAATCTCGTCGGCATTTTCACTTGTTGAAATCTCTTTCTTTAGAGTTCAAACAAGTTTATCTTGTTGTGTTCGGATAAGGAAATTTGGATTCTTCCTTTGCTGGCATTTCTTTCTCTAGTTCCGTACTTTAGGTGATTTATATAGTCAACCTGATTGTTTACGGATGGACATATGTGACTCATCGAGACGTTGATGACTCTATGTTTATATGGGTAACTCGAGACGTCGATTATTCCATATGCAGATGTGGGTATGTCGGGGCGCCGATGAATCCCTGGTTTCTGCTGTTATGATGCCATGCTTTCTTACTTTATTTCGAAAGGTTTACAACGAGGAAGTTACTTTGAATGTGAATTGCTCTGATCATCCGCAGTAGTCTGATGGTGGGCAAACAGAGTGTATGAATCAGATTGTAGAGTATATGCTTCGTGCATGTCTCTAGAAAATCATCATATTGGGAAATATCTTCCAATGATGGAATTTGCCTATAACAGTTCTAAATTTACGGCTATTATTTTTTAGTCCGTGCATACTTATGTATGGGTATCAACCCAGGGCACCTATTGATGTCAATCTCTTAAGGACATCAAGCTGGATGCATCAAGGGATTTCTTGCAAGATATGCAGGAAATGCTGACCGAAGCTCGGGATTCTATCAGGAGTACTCATGATAGGGCACGGTTTTATGCTGATAGGGGATGCTCATCTCGGTCTTTTGAACCAAGAGCGTTGGTTTATTTTAATGTTCCTAAAGATTCTCAGACTTTGTCAATGGAAAAATGCTCGAATTTATCTCCTAGATATTGTGGTCCATTTCGAGTTATATATCGGATTGGCACGGTTACGTATGAACTAAAACTACCTCCAATTGTTAGAGTTCATCCAATCTTTCATATCGATAGATTGAAAGGGAAACTGAGAGGTGAGGATGACACAGTTACTCCTCAAGGACTCGTTGAAGTCGAAGATTTATCCTATGTTCCACATGAACCTGATATGGTACATGAATTCAAGGAAAGGAAACTTTGTAGTTGACTTATCCTTGAGGTTAAAATTAGGTGGAAAGATAGGGAAATTGAGGATTCGACTTGGGAGTCGGTTGAGATTGTTCAGCGCAGTTCTCCTTCTTTTCATTGCAAGAGTGCAATGTTTTGAGAGAGGAGAAGTATGTTATATGTACATTATGTGTGCTATGTTATATACACATTATGTGTGCATATACTAGGAGGCTAACCCACATTAGGCTTGTGAGCATGGGAGCATGGGAACAAGCTCTAGTGGAGCATGGGTTAGGACTAACCTTCGGTTTAAGGTTAGGGTCAGGCATCCAAGGGTCACACATGAGGAATGGAAAGTCAAGAGTCACTTGAGGGCCCTCCTATATAATAGGGGCATGGGGCACACTCAGGGGGGCTTGGAGGCTAGGAAGCTTGAGGCTTATGCTATGGTCTCTTGTGTAGAGGTCCATATCTACTCATCTACCATTTCACACTTTAGCTCCATGCTATTGGATTAGAGTTATACCTCTTGATGGTATCGGACATCAAGGTAGAGGTATGATGTATTTCATTTATTATTCATGTGTGCATCCCTTGGGCTCGGGGGTGGTTGGGTGGTTGAGTTTATGCCTGGTTTATGCATGTTTATGCATAACAATTATCTAGAGAGATCTTAGGGTTTTAACATTCCATGCATACCTTCAACTACAACGTGGTGCCCATTTATGTTTGGGACGCGCACACATACAGAGCGGCCGAATGGTTGATACCATCTCCAGCAAGCAGTAGACCACTTTTGGACAATCCTGTGCTTCCAAGATCTTATCATTTTCCTGCGCATACACTTCCATCAAAGCCCCTAGCTTGATTGCCGCATCCACGATGCCCACCCTGAGTCAATGGGTGCTCCCATGACTTTACCACAACATGAACATCACTCATGTACACATGTACAAGTTGAGTTTGAGGTTCTCACAAAACTTCACACACCGTCCCGTGCCCATCCGGTGTTCGTCATCATGAAACTTTGAGAGCGGAGGAGTAGGAGCCCCATGGATTTTCTCACAAAATTTCAGGACCATCGGACGTCGTATGATAATGATGCCCTACCCGAACCAGCCATTTTTTGCATAGGGGACCCCTGCACTATGCAAAAAATTATGGGTGGCAACACACCGTTCCACCCATCCGGCATCCGCCGATGGTGGTGAAACTTTGTCCAGCAGAGGAATAGAAGTCCCATGGACCTGCTCGCAAAGTTTCACAACCATCGGACACCATATGATTATGATGTCCCACCCGAATCTGTCATTTTTTGAATAGGGGACCCCTTGGGAGCTATGCAAAAAATAGCAGGGTTAACAACACACCGTCGCACCCATCCGGCATGCGATGGCGTGAAACTTTGTAAAGTGGAGAGGTAGAAATCCCATGGACCCGCTTGCAAAGTTTCACCACCATCGGACATCGTATGATAATGATGCCCCACCCAACCCGTTATTTTTTGCGTACGGCATCCCTTGGGCACTATGCGAAAAAATAGCGCAGGTGGCAACACACCGTCCTGCCCATCTGGCGTTATCTAATGGTGTTGAAACTCTTCGAGCGGAAGAGTAGGAGCCCGATGGAGTCGATCAAAACGTTTTACCACCGTCGGACACCGTATGATCATAATGCCCCACTCAATCCTGCTATATTTTGCATAGGTGACCCCTTGGGCACTATGCAAAAGATAGCAGGTGGCAACACACCATCCCACCCAGTGGTGGTGAAACTTTGTGAGTGGAGGGGTAGTAGCCCCATCGACTACTAACAAAGTTTTACCATTATCGAACACTGTATGATAATGATGCCCCACTGAAACCCACTTTTTTTTACATAGGGACTTGGGCACTATAAAAAAAAAATAGCGGGTGGAAACACACCGTCATGCCTACCTGGTGTCCGATGGTGGTGAAACTTTATGAGCAAAGGGTTAGGAGACCCATGGACTCGCTCACAAAGTTTCGCCACCATCGAACATCGTATGATAGTGATGCCTCACCCAAACCCGCTATTTTTTGCATGGGGGCGCTATGCAAAAAATAGCAGGTGGCAACGTACTGCTCCACCCATTCGCATACGATGGTGGTGAAACTTTGCGAGTGGAGGTTTAGAATCCCCATGCAACCTCTTACAGAGTTTCACCACCATCGGACTCTGTATGATAGCGATACCCCACCCAAACCCGCTATTTTTGTTAAGGGACCCCTTGGGCACTATACAAAAAATAGTGGCCCATCCGGCATCCGATGGTCATGAAACTTTGGGAGCAAAGGAGTAGGAGCCCCATGGATCTTCTTGCAAAGTTTGAGGACCATCGGACGCCGTATGATAATTATGCCTCACCCAAACCCGCCATTTTTTGCATAGGGGACCCCCGTGGGCACTATGCGAAAAATAGCGAGAGGCGACACACCATCCCATCCATCCGACGTCCGATGGTGGTGAACCTTTGTCAGCAGAGGAGTAGAAGTCCCATGGACCCTATCACAAAGTTTCACAACTATCAAACACCATATGATGATGCTGCCCCACACAAATCTGTCACTTTTTGCATAGGGGACACCTTGGTGGGGACTATGCGGAAAATAGCGAGTGACAACACAACGTCCTACCCATCTGGCGATGTGTTGAAACTTTGTGAGAGGAGAGATAGAAGTCGCATGGACTTACTCGCAAAGTTTCACCACCATCGGACATCGTATGAAAATGATGCCCCACACAGCCTGCTATTCTTTGCATAGGGCAACCCTTGGGCACCATGCAAAAAAATAGCATAGGTAGCAACACACCGTCTCACCCATCTGGCGTCATCTAATGGTGTTGAAACTTTTCGAGCAAAGGAGTAGGAGCCTGATGGACTCGCTTGAAAATTTTCACCACCATCGGACACTGTATAATAATAATGCCCCACCCAATCCCGCTATATTTTGCATAGGGGACCCCTTGGGCACTATGCGAAAGATAGCGCGGGTGGCAACACATCGTCCCACCCTTTCAACAGCCAATGGTAGTAAAACTTTGCGAGTGGAGGGGTATCAACCCCATCGAACACTCACAAAATTTTACCATCATTGGACACCTTATGATAATGATGCCCCACCAAAACCCACTTTTTTATGCACAAGGAACCCCTTGGACACTATGCAAACCAATAGTGGGTGGCAACACAGTGTCTTGCCCATCCAATGTCTGATGGTGGTGAAACTTTGCAAGCAGAGGTTTAGGAGCCCCATGGACTCGCTTGCAAAGTTTCACCACCATCGAACATCGTATGATAGTGATGCCCCACCCAAATCTGCTATTTCTTGCATAGGGGATGCCTTGGGCGCTATGCAAAAAATAGCAGGTGGCAACATACGGTTTCGCCCATTCATAATGTCCGATCAAAACCTGCTATTTTTTGCATAGGGAACCCATTGGGCACTATGGAAAGAAAAAGAGGGTGGCAACACATCGTCCCGCCCATCTGGCATCCATGGTGGTGAAACTTTGTGAGCGGAGGGTTAGAAGCCCCATGGACTTACTTGCAAACTTTCACCACTATCGAACACCGTATGACACTGATGCACCACCAAAACCCGCTATTTTTTACATAAGAAACCCCTTGGGCACTTTGCAAAAAATAGCGGGTGGTGAAACTTTGGAAGCAAAGGGGTAGAAGCCCCATGGAATTGCTCATAAAGTTTCACCACCATTGGATGCCGTATGATAGTGATACACCCCCCAAACCCATTATTTTTTGCATAGGGGACCCCTTGGGCAATATGCAAAAAATAGCGGGTGGCATCACACCGTCCCACCCATCCGGCATCCATTGGCAGTGAAACTTTGCAAGCAGAGGGGTAGTAGCCCCATGGAACCACTCATAAAGTTGTAGGACCATTTGACACCATATGATAATGATGCCCCACCCGAACCCGCCATTTTCTGCATAGGAGACCCCTTAGGTACTATGTGAAAAATAGCGGGTGGCAACACACCGTCCCACCAATCTGGCGTTCGCCGCCGCTGATGGTGGTGAAACTTTGTGAGAAGAAGAGTAGAAGTTCCATGGACCTCCTTGCAAAGTTTCACAACCATAGGACACCGTATGATAATGATGCCCCACCCCAACCCGCTATTCTTTGCATAGGAGGGACCCCTTGGGCACTATGCAAAGACATAGCGTGGGTGGCAACACACCATCCCACCCATCTGGTGTATGATGGTGATGAAGCTTTGTAAGAGGAAGGGTAGGAGCCCTATGGAATGGCTCACAAAGTTTCACCACCTTCAAACACCGTATGATAATGATGCCCCACCCAATCCCGCAAATTTTTTTGTATAGGGGTCCCCTTGGGCACTATGTGAAAGATTGCGGGTGGCAACAAACCATTCCCCCATCCGGCGTATGATGGTGGTGAAACATTTTGACTAGAGGGGTAGCAGATCCACGGACCACTTGCAAAGTTTCACCACCATCGGACACCGTATGATAATGATGCCCCACCAGATCCCGCTATTTTTTGCATAGGGGAACCCCTTGGGCGCTATGCAGAAAAAAGTGGGTGTCATAGGAATGACCATTCTTTGGGGGAGAGAGAGATATGCTTAAAAAAACATTCTAATTAAGCATAAATGTAAACTTTATGTGATTAAAATTTATTAGAGAGCTTCATTTACATTGAAGAACCATTCAATTGAATACTTCTCAAGCTTGAGAGGGGTTAAGAAGTGAAAAACATTAGAAGATTAAGAAAAATCATAGTCACACCTTACCTCTTGTTTTGCTTGATTCTTTAGTCTTAGGAGAGGCCCCCAACCAATCAATTGGTTAGTATGTTGAGGAAAGCTCCAAAGAAAGTTGAGGGGAGAGAGAAGCTCCAATCTCTCCAAATTATAGAGGATTTTTAGAGGATAATAGAAAATATGCTTATTTTTTAGAGTAATACTCGCATGGTCTAGTTCACAGATGAGAATACAAAAGAATGAGGGTCTATTTATAGGTGAGGGAGGCCACTAACATAGTCGCAACACACCGTCCTGCCCATCCGACATCCGATGGTGGTGAAACTTTGCAAGTGGAGGGGTAGGAGCCCCATGGAGCTACTCCCAAAGTTTTACAACCATCGATCACCGTATGACAATGGTGCCCCACCCAAACTCGCTATTTCTAGCATAGGCAACCCCTTGGGCACTATGTAAAAAAATAGCGGATAGCAATGCACTGTCCCGCCCATCTGGTGTCCGATGGTGGTGAAACTTTGCGAGTGGAGGGGTAGCAGCCCCATGGATCCCCTCTTGCAAAGTTTCACCACCATCGAACACCGTATGAAAATTATGCCCCACCCAAACTCACTATTTCTTGCATAGGGGACCCCTTGCATACGATAATGATGCCCCACCCAAACCTGCTATTTTTTCCATAGGGAACCCCTTGGGCACTATGCGGATAATAGCGGGTGGGAACAAACCATCTCGCCCATCCGGCATCCGATGGTGGTGGAACTTTGTGCATGGAGGGGTAGGAGCCCCATGGACCCGCTCCCAAAGTTTCTCAACCATCAAACACCATATGAAAATTATGCCCTTCCCAAACTCACTATTTCTTGCATAGGAGACCCCTTGGGCACTATGCAAAAAAATAGTGGATGGCAACACACCATCCCATCCATCTGGTGTTCAATGGTGGTGAAACTTTTCGAGTGGAGGGGTAGCAGTCCCATGGACGCACTCGCAACGTTTCACGACCATGGACACTATATGACAACGATGCACCACCCAAAACCGCTATTTTTTGCATAGGGGATCCCTTGGGAACTATGCAAAAAAATAGCGGGTGGCAACACATCATCCCACCCATCTGACGTCCGATGGTGGTGAAACTTTTTCAAGCGGAGGGTTAGTAGTCCCATGGACCCGCTCGCAAAGTTTCACCACCATCAGACACCATATGATAATGATGCCTCACCCAAACCTCGTTTTTTTTTTGCAGAGGGGACCTCATGGCACTATGCGAAAAAATAGTGTGTGGCAACACACCGTCCCACCCATCCAACGTCCCATGGGCACCTCGCAAGTGGAGGGATAGCAGCCCCATCCATGGCTTAGAAATTTTTACCACCATCATACACCATATGATAATGATTCCCTACCGAAACCCGCTATGTTTTGCATAGGGAACCCATTGGGCACTATGCAAACAAATAGCGGGTGGCAACACACCGTCCCACTCATCCAGCATTCGATGGTGGTGAAACTTTGCAAGAGGAGGGTTAGGAGCCCCATGGACTTACTCACAAAGTCTCACCACCATCAAAAACCATATGACAATGATGCCCGACCTAAACCCGCATTTATTTGCATAAGGAACCCCTTTGCCAATATGCAAAAAATAGCGGGTGGCAACACACTGTTCCATCTATCTGGCATCCGACGGTGGTAAAACATTGGGAGAAAAGGGGGTAGAAGCCTCATGGAACGGCTCGCAAAGTTGCACCACCATCAGACGCCATATGATAGTGATACCCCACCCAAACCCACTATTTTTTGCATAGGGGAGCCCTTTCCAAAAAATAGTGGGTGGCATCACACCGTCTTTCCCATCCGGCATCGGATGGTGGTGAAACTTTGTGAGCTGGGGGGTAGAAGCCCCTTGGACCCACTCATAAAGTCTTAAGACCATCGAATGCCGTATGATAATGATGCCTCACCCCACCGATGGTGGTGAAACTTTGTGAGCAAAAGAGTAGAAGTTTCATGGACCCGCTCGCAAAGTTTCACAGCTATCAAACATCGTATGATAATGATGCCCCACCCCAACCCGCTATTCTTTGCATAGGGGACCACTTGGGCACTATGCAAAAAACTAGCGTGGGTAGCCACACACCGTCCCACCCATCCAGTGTTTGATAGTAGTGAAACATTGAGAGCATAAGGCTAAGATCCCCATGGACCAGATCGTAAAGTCTCACCACCTTAAGACATTGTATGATAATGATGCCCCACCCAATCCCGCTATTTTTTGCATAGGGTTGACCCATAGGGCACTATGCAAAAGAAAGCGGGAGGCAACACACCGTCCCGCCCATCCAATGTCTAATGGTGGTGAAACATTGCGAGTGGAGGGGTAGGAGTGCCACGGATTGCTCGCAAAGTTTCACCACCATCGTACACCATATGATAATGATGCCCCACTGAAACCCGCTATTTTTTACATAGGGGAGCCCTTGGACACTATGCAAACAAATAGCGGGTGGCAACGCACCATCCCACCCATCCGGTATCCAAAGGTGGTGAGACTTTGTGAGTGGAGGGGTAGGAGTACCATGGATTTGCTTAAAAATTTTCACCACCATCGGACACCATATGATAATGATTCCCCACCCAATCCCACTATTTTTTTCATAGGGAACCCCTTGGGCGCTATGCGGATAATAGCGAGTGGCAACACACCGTCCTACACCCATCCGGCATCTAATGGTGGTGAGACTTTATGAGGGGAGGGGTAGGAGCCCCATGGACCTTCTCCGAAAGTTTCACCACCATTGGGAACCCTATGACAATGATACCCCACCCAAACTTGCTACTTCTTGCATAGGAGGGGACCCCTTGGGCACTATGCAAAAAAATAGCGGATGGCAACACACCATTCCATCCATCTGGTGTCTAATGGCGGTGAAACTTTGCAAGTAGAGAGGTAGCATCCCCATGGACCCACTCATAAAGTTTCACCACCATGGACATCGTATGATAATGATGCCCCACCCAAACCCACTATTTTTTGCATAGGGGACCCCTTGGGAACTATGCGAAAAAATAGCAGGTGGCAACACATCGTCCCACCCATCCAACATCTCGTGGTGGTGAAATTTTTCAAGGGGATGGGTATGGCCCCATGGAATTACTCGCAAAGTTTCACCACCATCGAAGAACATATAATAATGATGCCCGACCCAAACCTGGTATTTTCGCATAGGGCACCCCATGGCACTATGCGAAAAAATAACGGGTGGCAACACACCGTCCCACCCATCTAGTGTCCCATGGCAAATTTTCAAGTCAAGAGGTATCAGCTCCATAGACCGCTAACAAATTTTTACCACCATTGTAGACCGTATGATAATGATTCCCCACCGAAACCTTCTATTTCTTGCATAGGGAACCCGTTGGGCACTATGCAAAAAAATAGCGGGTGGGAACACACCGTCCCGCCTATCCAGTGTCCGATGGTGGGTAAAACTTTGTGAGAAAAAGAGTATACATTCCACGGACATTTTTGTAAATTTTCACAACCATCGGACACCGTATGATAATGATTCCCCACCCCAACCCGCTATTCTTTGCATAGGGGACCCGTTGGGCACTATGTGAAAAAATAGCACGGGTGGCAACACACCGTCCTACTCATTTGGCATCTGATGGTGGTGAAACTTTGCGAGTAGAAGGGTGGGAGCCCCATGGAATAGCTCACACAGTTTCACCACCTTAGAACACCATACGATAATGATGCCTCATCCAATCTTGCTATTTTTTGCATAGGGGACCCCTTGGGCACTATGCGAAAGATAGTCGGTGGCATCACATCATCCCACCCATCCGCCGATGTCCCATGTGCAATTTGCAAGTGGCGAGGTAGCAGCACCATAGAGTGCTCACAAATTTTTACCACCATAGTACACTGTATGGTAATGATTCCCCACCGAAACCTGCTATTTCTTGCATAGGGAACCCCTTGGGCACTATGCAAAAAAATAGCGGGTGGGAACACACCGTCCTGCCTATCCAGTGTCGGATAGTGGTGGTGAAACTTTGTGAGTAGAAAAGTATAATTTCCATGAACCTTTTTGCAAAGTTTCACAACCATCAAACAACGTATGATAATGATGCCCCACCCCAACCCGCTATTCTTTGCATAGGGGACCTATTGGGCACTATGTGAAAAAATAGTGCAGGTGGCAACACACCGTCCCGCCCATCCGCCATCTGATGGTGGTGAAACTTTGCAAGCAGAAGGGTAGGATCCCCATGGAGAAGCTTGCAAAGTTTCACCACCTTCGGACACCGTACGATAATGATGCCTCACCCAATCCCACTATTTTTTACATAGGGAACCCCTTGGAAAGATAGCGGGTGACAACACACCGTCCCTCCCATCCGGCATCTGATGGTGGTGAAACTTTTCAAGTGGAGGGGTAGCAGCCTCGTGAACCACTGGAAACATTTCACCACCATCTAACACCATATGATAATGATGCCCCACCGAAACCCACTATTTTTTGCATAGGAGACCCCTTGGGCACTATGCGAAAGATAGTGGGTGGCATCACACCATCCCACCCATCCGATGTCCCATGTGCAATTTGCAAGTGGTGAGGTAGTAGCACCATAGACTGCTCACAAATTTCTACCACCATCGTACACCGTATGATAATGATTCCCCACCGAAACTCGCTATTTCTTACGTAGGAAACCCCTTGGGTACTATGCAAAAAAATAGCAGGTGGGAACACACCATCTTGCCTATCTAGTGTCCGATGGTGGTGAAACTTTGTGAGTAGAAGAGTATAATTTCCCTGAACCTTTTTGCAAAGTTTCACAACCATCAAACAACGTATGATAATGATGCCCCACCCCAACCCGCTATTCTTTGCATAGGGGACCTATTGGGTACTATGTGAAAAAATAGTGCAGGTGGCAACACACCGTCCCGCCCATCTGGCAGCATCTGATGGTGGTGAAACTTTGCAAGTGGAAGGGTAGGAGCCCCATGGAGAAGCTTGCAAAGTTTCACTACCTTCAGACACCGTACGATAATGATACCTCACCCAATCCCGCTATTTTTTACATAGGGAACCCCTTAGGCACTATGAGAAAGATAGCGGGGTGGCAACAGACCGCCTCTCCTATCCGGCATCTAATGGTGGTGAAACTTTGCAAGCGGAGGGGTATCAGCCCCATGAACCACTCGAAAAGTTTCACCACCATCTAACACCGTATGATAATGATGCCCCACCGAAACCTGCTATTTTTTGCATAGGGGAGCCCTTGGGCACTACAAAAAAATAGCGGGTGGCAGTTGACACACCGTCCTCCTTTCTGTAAGATTCCTCCCTCCAGCTTTTGAGGTGTGCAGGTGTAAGAACCTCCCCTTATGATCTTGTAATTATTCCCCTCTTTGAAATAAAAGAAAGATTCTGTTTTACCCTGTTTTGACCCGGAGAGAGAAAATGTCTAGAGAGAGGTAATCCAAAATTTAGATATTTTTGGATATAGAAATCCTCCTAGTGTCTAAAATGGTTTCCCCTGAAACAGAAATTCAAAAAGAAGTTTTCAATGTGCAATTGGAATTAATTGAAAATAGGTAAAAAGGACCTTAGCCTAAGGGTCCAGATTTTCAGAAATTTTTGGATTATGGTCCAATTAACGTTCCAATGGACCAATAAGATTAATCCAAATGTAGGGAGGAGATAAATTGAAGAATTAAAAGAAAAACCCCCAAAAAATGAGTAAATACTCACGTAAGATGAAGAGTTGACTAAGGATAAGGCTTATAGTAAAAAAACTATGAATATTACTAAAAAAAAATGAGATATTTTGGGTTTAATGATTCAATTTTGACACCTTGGTAAGGAGAAGGGGGCTCTTCAAGGAGGCGCCTATTTCACAAGTGTGGTGGAGTTTTAAACTTAAAAATATTGTGATATTTTTATCTCTCCTCTCTCTTGGATCAAACCAAATCAAAAGGGAGCCAAACTAGGTCCAAATTCAGCCAAACTGAACCTGGAAAATTCTAGAAACTAGTTGGACTTGGTTAGAGGCCTCCCTCACCTATAAATAGATCCTTAGCCATTTGTAAAAAAGTATGAAAACTATACCATGCCAGTATTATACTGAAATAATGATATTTTCTATTATCCTCTAAAAATCCTCTACAAATTGAAGAGATTGGAGCTTCTCTCTCTCTTCAATCTTCCTTGGAGTCTTCATCAACATACCAAGCAATTGACTAGCTTTGATCAAAGAATCAAGCAATCTAGGAGGAAAAATGTGGTTTATGGTCTTTTTTCTTTAATCTTCAAATGTTTCTCTCTTCTCAACCCCTCTCAAGCTTCAGAAGCATTTAATTGAATGGATTTTGAATACAATTGGAGTTCTTTAATGAATTGTAATGATAAAACACATAAATTTCCATTTATGCTTAAATTATAATGTTTTTTCAGCATTTATCTCTCTCCCCCAAAGAATGGTCATTCGTATGACCTATTCTATATTCAAATGAAGCTTCTCATGAAGCAATTCTCTAATCTAAAAGTAATTTCTATGCTTGTCAAATTGAGGCCAACTAAGTGGCTTTTTTAATGCTTTTATACTATTTAATTTATGGAAAAATTAAGAATCAAGTCCATAATTGGATATTGATCCGATTAATGGTTATTCTAATCATAGGGATATTACTAAACTTTATGCTTTCAAATTATTTGAGAATTATCAGTAATAATAGAGGAGCTATGGTAATATTTTTGATGAAAAATTAACACATCAATCATTTTTCATTCATATTATGAAAAGAGGACTTCCTACCATATTTTAGGATTAATCATCCTAGATTAATAAAGAGGAATACCCATGACATTGGAATGCAATTAATTAAATGCAAAAAGAGGAATTCCCATGGTATTTGAGATCCAAGAAATTAAATGGGAAGAAGAGAAAATTTTAGTATAATTCAATTTATGATTATTTATCAAAAGTGAAAATATGGGTAGAATTGATTTCTGTAGATCCCATGAATTCTTCTATTCCAAAAGAGGAATATTGAATTTAATTCATTTGAGAAATTGAGAATGAATATGAAACTAGTCGTCAAGAAAAAGAACCTTTAATTAGGCCAAGCAATTGGCTGAAAAAGTCTCATTATCGGGATCAACCTAGAAAAAGCTATTAAATGGGAATAGCATGTGAATGGATGAGATAAGATGAAAATAGGATTGAATAAGATGTGTATGAGATGTGATAAAATGTGAATGGATGTGATAAGATGTGTACCGAGAATGTAATAGGATGTGATAAGATGTGATGTAATGAGAATAGATGTGGATGTGTATGTGGAAGAATGGATGTGGATGTGTATGTGGAAGAACGGATGTGGATGTGTATGTGGGAGAATGGATATGGATGTGTATGTGGGAGAATGGATGTGGATGTGTATGTGGAAGTATGAATGTGGATGTGTATGTGGAAGAATGGATGTGGATGTGTATGTGGAAGAATGGATATGGATGTGTATGTGGAAGTATGAATGTGGAAGAATGGATTTGGATGTGTATGTGGAAGAATGGATATGGATGTGTTTGTGAAAGAATGGATGTGTATGTGTGAAAGGATGTGATGTCGATGTGAGTGAATGGATGAGATGTAATGTGATGTGAATTCAGATGTGAGTGAATGAGATGTGATGTCACCTTGCTGGTCCTCCAACTGATGAGTCCATAGCTCTCTTATATGGATCTGTTGGTTGATCTTGCTGATCTTCAACGAGGATTCCATCTTGATTTTTATAAGTGATTATCTACCGGGTACTATGAGCTAGAAAAGGCCCCTGAGTGAACAAGAGGTGAGCATCTAGTTGCCAATGATGCCATAGTTACTCCAATGAAGGAATGGTTGGAAATTAAGATTCAACCGGATACTTGGAGGATTATGATCAGTAACAGTATGATTTCATTAAATGACTGAATTAAATACATTTGAATCTAGGAATAAGGCAATTTCATATTGGGTGTGTAAGCGGTGTGACTAGAGTTAAATTTGCTTGAAAATTCGGCTAGGGGGCTTAGGAACTCTTTTCCCTGGTACCCGAGACAAAACCTAGCCAAATCTTAAATTGGATCCCATCACTTTAGTGGTTGGGTGGTTGGCTAACCCATGGGAGTCGATGGGGTTATGCTGGACTGATGGATCCGTAAATCGAGACTCAATTTCTGTTTAGTTCAATAGATGAAGTAAATCCCGGATAAAAATTGTTCTATGGAAAAGGATCAACGGCTGTGTCTCTCAATGAGGAAAAAAGCCTTGGTCTCTATGATCCAAGTATAGTCTTTTTCCCTGATCTGACTATGGTGACTACGGGTTCGGTCAGATGAGCTCAGTTAGTTAAGGCTTTTGACTACGTTACAGAAAAGTTATCTTGGTGGAATCGCCTGTGCTTTCTGGGCAAAAGAAGTTTTTCTTGGTTTGGTTTTGGAAAAACCGATGGATTAGTCTCTTGTCCGGATATCCGTGGGCGAGGCCCCGAGTGTGAGACCCTGCCCCGTGCAAGAAGTGCTACTTCTGCTGCTAGCACCCCTGATATTGTTGCGAGGTGGGAACAGGGATCTTACAGTTGGTATCAGAGCTAATTGGGTAATGATGATCAACCAAGAATTTAAATATGTCAAAAATTTATCAAGAAGCAGTAGAAGGTTGTAATTGTGTGATAAAAATCATACGATTTGATGTTCAACCTGAAATTTGTAAACTGGTAATTGGGTCTCCAAATGAAAGTACCGCAATTGTATAGAATCCCTGACTTGCTTGAGGCCTAGACATGATGGTATTTACCTTATAGTTCCAAGGACCATGACTACCCGTATATACCGAGAGTATAACTGCAGCTCTTTACTGGCAGTATATACGAGTAAATCTAAGACTTGAAATTATAAGCATTAATACTATCCAGATGATGGATTCGAATGTGGTTGATATGATTTTAAATTTTGATTGAGAAATGATGAGTTGATTTGGATTCTGATAGAAAAATGAAGATTTCTGAATTTTGATGGGCTGAATTGTAATAACTAAGCAAAACCTCAATGAGGATGAATGGGACGAGTCCCTGTGATAATGTTCGTAGTTAGAATGACGTTAATGACTCCAACAAATCACTATGAGATTAGTGGATTATGCTGGCAGATTGCTGCTATTAACACTTGACCCAGTGGATCAAGTTAAAGCAAGGTCAAATTAAAAATCTGTATAAATGAAAAATTTCCATGAAGGACTGTTCAGATAGAAAATATGGTCTAATGGACCATTATTGTGATAAGGAATTGAATGTTATGATCTGAGTGAATTTTTATTTAATAGTGAGTTTTATATAAGGGATCTTTATCCCAGGATTCTGTTTGGGTTCACCAAAATATAAGAAACCCATAATCAGTTGGATCTTAAGAAAAAGAATTCTCCTCTAGTTTTGCGAGATGAGGACATCTCGCGTTTTTTAAGTGGGGTATAATGTAAGATTCCTCCCCATCCTCTCAGGATGTCCAGTATCTTTCCCTATAGTCAAATCCCTCTTCAAAAATATCAAAGATCTTGTTTCTACCTGTTTTGACCTAGAGAGAGAAAATGTTCTAGAGAGAGGTTATTCAGATTTTGAATATTTTTGGATAGAAAAATTTCTCATCTTATTAATATAAGTTCCCCTGAAACAGAAGCTCAAAAAGATTTCCAAAAGGTGCATTAGAAATCAAGTATAATCTGTTCAAGAAGCCTTATCCTAGGGGTCCAGATTTTCGAAAAATTTTAAATTAAGGTTTTGAGGGGCCAATCAGATTCATCCAAATGTGTGGAGAAGATTAATGGAAGAATAAAAGAAAAATACCCAAAAATGAGTAAATGCTCACATAAGATGAAGAGTTGACTATGTACAAGGTTTATTACTAAAAAACTATGAGTATTACTAAAAAAATGAGATATTTTGGGTATAATGATTCCATTTTGACACATGTGTAAGGAAGGGGAGTCCTTCAAGGAGGCGCCTACTTCACATGCTTGAATGAGTTTTAAACTCATAAATAATGTGATATTTTTATCTCTCCTCTCTCTTGGATCAAACCGAATCAAAAAGGAACCAAACCGAATAAAAAAGGAACCAAACTAGGTCCAAATCTAGTCAAAATTCAACCATACTAAATCTGGAAAATTCCAAAAATCAGTTGGTCTTTGTTAGAGCCTCCCTCTGCTATAAATAGAACCTGAGTCCTTTGTAAAAAAATAGGAGAATTATATTATGCCAGAATTATGCTGAAATAATGATAATTTTTACTTTTCTCTGAAATTCTCGCCAAATTGAAGAAATTGGAGCTTCCCTCCTTCTTCAATCTCCATTGGTGGCTCCATCAACACACCAAACCAATTTATTGGTTGGGGGTCTCTACCGTGATCAAAGAATCAAGCAATTTGTAAGGTAAAGTGAGAATTTTGATCTTTTTCCATAATTTCTCAATGTTTCTCTCTTCTCAACCCCTCTCAAGCTTGAGAAGCTTAATTGGAATAGCTTTTTAATGCTATTGAAGTTAATTGATGAATGGTAGTAAGGAAATACATAAATTTTCATTTATGCTTAATTTTAATGATTTTTATGATTTTTGTCTTCTCTAAAATGAAAATGATGTTATGCCTCATTTAAAAAAGGCATTCCCCTCTCTTCTTTAGTAAATCCAACCATTCTTTATCCTAGATGAATGATTAATGGATAAAATCAATTTCTTCATGATGTTTCTCTTAAATAAGTAGAAATTGCTTACATTAGAATAAATTAAATACTCTTGGTGAAATTCTAGTTGATTTTAGAAAGTTAAAAATTGAAAAATGGTCAGCCATACAAAGGAGGTTATGGCAAAATTTTCTAAAATTGTGTAAAAACAAGTTTTACTTTTTATTCTAAAAGTGTAATTCCTACTAAATTGGATTTATGCATAGATAGATGCATAGAGAATTTAAATTAATCCAAAAAGTGTTATTTTCATCAGTTTCTATTTTATGCATAGAAAGATGCATAAAGAATTTTATTTTAAAATCCAAAAGAGTGATTTTATGCATAAATTATATGCATAAAGGAAATTCTTTTATATTAAAAGTGTGATTTTCATCATAAATGATTTGTATGCATAAACATATGCATAAAAGATAATTTTTTATATTAAAAGTGTGATTTTCATCATAAATGATTTTATGCATAAATTACACGCATAAAAGAAATTCTTTTATATTAAAAGAGTGATTTTCATCATAAATGATTTGTATGCATAAACATATGCATAAAAGATATTTTTTAATGTTAAAAGTGTGATTTTCATCATAAATGATTTTATGCATAAATTAGATGCATAAAAGAAATTCTTTTATATTAAAAGAGTGATTTTCATCATAAATGATTTGTATGCATAAACATATGCAAGAATGTTATGATCTGAGTGAATTGTTATTTAATAATGAGTTTTATATAAGGGATCTTTATCCCAGGATTCTGTTTGGGTTCCACCAAAATATAAGAAACCCATAATCAGTTGGATCTTAAGAAAAAGAATTCTCCTCTAGTTTTGCGAGATGAGGACATCTCGCGTTTTTTAAGTGGGGTAGAATGTAAGATTCCTCCCCAGCCTCTCAGGATGCCTAGTATCTTCCCTTATAGTCAAATCCCTCTTCGAAAATATCAAAGATCTTGTTTCTACCTGTTTTGATCTAGAGAGAGAAAATATTCTAGAGAGAGATTATTCAGATTTTGAATATTTTTGGATAGAAAAATTTCTCATCTTATTAATATAAGCTCCCCTGAAACAGAAGTTCAAAAAGATTTCCAGAAGGTGCATTAGAAATCAAGTATAATCTGTTCAAGAGGCCTTATCCTAAGGGTCCAGATTTTCAAAAAATTTTAAATTAAGGTTTTGAGGGGCCAATCAGATTCATCCAAATGTGTGGAGAAGATAAATGGAAGAATAAAATAAAAATACCCAAAAATGATTAAATGCTCACATAAGATGAAGAGTTGACTATGTACAAGGTTTATTAGTAAAAAAACTATGAGTATTACTAAAAAAATGAGATATTTTGGGTATAATGATTCCATTTTGACACAGGAAGGGGAGTCCCTTCAAGGAGGCGCCTACTTCACATTATTGAATGAGTTTTAAACTCAAAAATAATGTGATATTTTTATCTCTCCTCTCTCTTAGATCAAACCGAATCAAAAAGGAACCAAACTGAATAAAAAAGGAACCAAACTAGGTCCAAATCTAGTCTAAATTCAACCAAACTGAATCTAAAAAATTCTAGAAATCAGTTGGTCTTGGTTAGAGACTCCCTCTCCTATAAATAGAACCTAAGTCCTTTGTAAAAAATAGGAGAATTATACTATGCCAGACTTATGCTGAAATAATGATAATTTTTACTATTCTCTGAAATTCTCTCCAAATCAAAGAAATTGGAGCTTCCCTCCTTCTTCAATCTCCATTAGTGGCTCCATCAACACACCAAACCAATTGATTGGTTGGGGGCCTCTACCGTGATCAAAGAATCAAGCAATTTGTAAGGTAAAGTGAGAATTTTGATCTTTTTTCATAATTTCTCAATGTTTCTCTCTTCTCAACCCCTCTCAAGCTTGAGAAGCTTAACTAGAATGGATTTTTAATGCTATTGAAGTTAATTGATGAATGGTAGTAAGGAAATACATAAATTCCCATTTATGCTTAATTTTAATGGTTTTTATGATTTTTGTCTTCTCTAAAATGAAAATGATGTTATGCCTCATTTAAAAAAGGCATTCCCCTCTCTTCTTTAGTAAATCCAACCATTCTTTATCCTAGATGAATGATTAATGGATAAAATCAAGTTTTTCATAATGTTTCTCTTAAATAAGTAGAAATTTCTTACATTAGAATAAATTAAATACTCTTGGTGAAATTCTAGTTGATTTTAGAGAGTTAAAAATTGAAAAATGGTCAGCCATACAAAGGAGGTTATGGCGAAATTCTCTAAAATTGTGTAAAAATAAGTTCTACTTTTTATTCTAAAAGTGTAATTCCTACTAAATTGGATTTATGCATGGTGGATAGATGCATAAAGAATTTAAATTAATCCAAAAAGTGTTATTTTCATCAATTTTTATTTTATGCATAGAAAGATGCATAAAGAATTTTATTTTTAAACTCAAAAGAGTGATTTTATGCAAAAAAATAGATGCATAAAAGAAATTCTTTTATATTAAAAGAGTGATTTTCATCATAAATGATTTGTATGCATAAAAGATATTTTTTTATATTAAAAGTATGATTTTTATCATAAATGATTTTATGCATAAATTAGATGCATAAAAGAAATTCTTTTATATTAAAAGAGTGATTTTCATCATAAATGATTTGTATGCATAAACATATACATAAAAGATATTTTTTTATATTAAAAGTGTGATTTTCATCATAAATGATTTTATGTAGAAATTAGATGCATAAAAAAATCTTTTATATTAAAAGAGTGATTTTCATCATAAATGATTTGTATGCGTAAACATATGCATAAAAGATATTTTTTATATTAAAAGAATGATTTTTATCATAAATGATTTTTTTGCATAAATAGATGCATAAAAGAAACTCTTTTATATTAAAAGAGTGATTTTCATCATAAATGATTTGTATGCATAAACATATGCATAAAAGATATTTTTTTATATTAAAAGTGTGATTTTCATCATAAATGGATTTTATGCATAAATTAGATGCATAAGAGAAATTCTTTTGTTCTAAAAGTGTAATTTCTACTAAATTGGATTTATGCAGCATAAAGAATTTATTTTAATCCAAAAGTGTTATTCTCATCAATTTTGATTTTATGCCTAAATAGACGCATAAAGAATTGTATTTTTATTTCAAAAGAGTTATTTTCATCAATTTTGATTTTATGCATAAATTAGATGCATAAGAGAAATTCTTTTATTCTAAAAGTGTAATTCCTACTTAATTCGATTCATGCATGGAAAGATGCATAAAGAATTTATTTTAACCCAAAAGTGTTATTCTCATCAATTTTGATTTTATGCATAGAAAGATGCATAAAGAAATTTATTTTTAGTTCAAAAGAGTTATTTTCATCAATTTTGATTTTATGCATGAGAAGATGCATAAAAGATTGAATTTTAATTCAAAAGTGTCATTCTCATTTAAAATGAGTTTATGCATAGGAAGATGCATAAAAGATTGATTTTTATTTCGAAAGTGTTATTCTCCTTAAAATGGAATTTATGCATAAATAGATGCGTAAAGAAATCTTATATCAAAAATAAGAATTCTCTTGTATTCTATAATTAGATATGGGGATGTGAAATGAATCAGATAGATGAAAATGAACGAAGAATGGATGTGGATGTATGAATGTAGATGTGGATGTGGATGTGGATGTGGATGTATGAATGTGGATGTGGATGTATAAATGTGGATGTGGAAATGGATGTATGGATGTAGATATGGATGTGGATGTGGATGTAAGAATGTGGATGTGGATGTGGCTGTATGAATATAGATGTGGATATGGATGTATGGATGTAGTTGTGGATGTGGATGTATGAATGTGGATGTGAAAATGGATGTATGGATGTGGATGTGGATGTGGATGTGGATGTGGATGTATAAATGTGGATGTGAAAATGGATGTATGGATGTAGATGTGGATGTGGATGTATGGATGTATGGATGTATAAATGTGGATGTGAAAATGGATGTATGGATGTGGATGTGGATGTGGATGTGGATGTGGATGTGGATGTGAAAATGGATGTATGGATGTAGATGTGGATGTGGATGTATGGATGTAGATGTGAATGTGAATGTGGATGTATGGATGTAGAAGTGGATATGGATGTATGGATGTAGATATGGATGTGGATGTATGAATGTAGATGTGGATGCGGATGTGGATGTATGAATGTGGATGTGGATGTGAAAATGGATATATGGATGTATGGATGTATGGATGTATGGATGTAGATGTAGATGTGAATGTGGATGTATGGATGTAGATGTGGATGTGGATGTATGAATGTAGATATGGATGTGGATGTATGAATGTGGATGTGGATGTGAAAATGGATGTACGGATGTAGATGTGGATGTGGATGTGGATGTGGATGTATGGATGTAGATGTGAATGTGGATGTATGGATGTGGATGTGGATATGGATGTATGAATGTAGATGTGGAAATGGATGTATGGATGTAGATATGGATGTGGATGTATGGATGTGGATGTGGATGTAAGAATGTGGATGTGGATGTGGATGTATGAATGTGGATGTGGATATGGATGTATGGATGTAGATGTGGATGTGGATGTGAAAATGGATGTATGGATGTGGATGTGGATGTGGATGTATGAATAAGGATGTGGATGTGGATGTATGGATGTGGATATGGATGTGGATGTATGAATACGGATGTGGATGTGGATGTATGATGTGGATGTATGAATGTGGATGTGTATGTGGAATAATGAATGCGATTGTGTATGTGAAAGGATGTGACGTCGATATGAGTGAATGGATGAGATTTGATGACATGCGAATCAGGACGTGAATGAATGAAATGGGATGTGAATGAATGTTATGTGATGTGAATGAATCTGATGTGATGAGATGGAAAATGATGTGATTGGATGAGAATGGGTACACATATGAATAGAATGTGGAATAAGTAATGTGGACTGATGAGGGATAATGTGGAAAGACGAGAGTTCATTATAGAAACTGTATTTGTGAACTGTTTCTAAATGACTGTTTTATGTCAAGAATGTTGGGGAAGCATTTTGACCGTCTTGTGAATAAGGCCGTGGAGACCTAACTGATAAAGTTGCAACAGCTCAACGGAGGATGTCTCACATAGCAAGGTCGGCCGAGGTCTTGACCAGCCTCGATCCGATTTAAATGGTGAGCTTCCGGTACGGTGGATAAGGGAACAAGGAAGCGGCCTATGAGTGAAGCGCTAGGTGACCTGCGAAGGATCCTGACCATACGGTGCTCGGGCTCTAGGTCGCCGAAGATACCCACACGTGCATCGTGGAAGATATTGGAACAAGGAGTAAGAGTTGTTTTCTGAAACCGAGTATGGATCTGGTTGATTGACCTTGCTGGTCCTCAACTGATGAGCCCATAGCTCTCTTATATGGATCTGTTGGTTGATCTTGCTGATCTTCAACGAGGATTCCATCTTGATTTTTATACGTGATTATCTGCCCGGTACTATGAGCTAGGAACTATAGAAAAGGTCCCTGAGTGAACAGGTGGTGAGCGTTCTGGTTGCCAATGATGCCATAATTACTCCGATGACTAAATGATTAGAAATTAGGATTCAACCGGATACTTGGAGGATTATGATCACTATAACAATATGATTTCATTAAATGACTGAATTAAATACATTTGAATCTAGGAATAAGGCAATTTCATATTGGGTGTGTAAGTGGTGTGACTGGAGTTAAATTTGCTTGAAAATCCGGCTAGGGGGCCTATGAACTCTTTTCCCTGGTACTCGGGACAAAACCTAACCAAATCCTAAATTGGATCCCATCACTACAGTGGTTGGGCAGTTGGCTAACCCATGGGAGTGGATGGGGTTATGCTGGACTGATGGATCCGTAAATCGAGACTCAATTTCTGTTTAGTTCGATAGATGAAGTAAATCCCGGACAAAAATTGTTCTATGGAAAAGGATCAACGGCTGTGCCTCTCAATGAGGAAAAAAGCATTGGTCTCTATGATCCAAGTACAAACACCATATTAGATAATTTGGGAAAAATCCCATTCCCATTTGAAAAATGGGAGCACCCTCATGTGACATATCATCGGAAAGATCTTGAAGAGTAGAATCTAAATTTATGATCTCCGACAAATTTGGAGTTAGAATGTTTAAGATATGTCCAAAACTATATGGAGTAATTGATTCCCAAAATGTTATATTTTTTCCAAATTACGTAATATTGACTTTACAGTCTATTTTCCTGATCTGACTATTGTGACTATGGGTTTGGTCAGATGAGCTCAGTTAGTTAAGGCTTTGGTCTATGTTAGAGAAAAGTTATCCTGGTGGAATCGCCCGTGCTTTCCAGGCAAAAGAAGTTTTCCCGGGTTCGGTTTTGGAAAAACCGATGGATTAGTCTCTTGTTCGGATATCCGTGGCCCCGAGTGTGGGACCCTGCTAGCACCCCTGATATTGTTACGCAGTGGTGGTTACAATTGGTATCAGAGCTAATTGGGTAATGAGGATCAACCGAGAAGCCAAATATGTCAAAAATTTATCAAAAGGTAATTGTGTGATAAAATTCATACGATTTGATGTTCAACCTGAAATTCGTAAACTGGTAATTGGGTCTTTAGATGGAAGTACCGCAATTGTATAGAATCCCTGACTTGCTTGAGGCCTAGACATGATGGTATTTACCTTATAGTTCCAAGGACCATGACTACCCGTATATATCGAGAGTATAACTGCAGCTCTTTATATACGAGTAAATCTAAGACTTGAAATTATAAGCATTAATACTATCCAGATGATGAATTCGAATGTGGTTGATATAATTTTAATTCTGATTGAGAAATGATGAGTTGATTTGGATTCTGATAGAAAAATGAAGATTTTTGAATTTTGATGGGTGGCTGAATTGTAATAACTAAGCAAAAACTCAATGAGGATGAATGGGACGAGTCCCTGTGATAATGTTTGAGTTAGAATGACGTTAATGACTCCAGCAAATCACTATGAGATTAGTGGATTGTGCTGGCAGATTGCTGCTGTTAACACTTGACCCAGTGGATCAAGTTAAAGCAAGGTCAAATTAAAAATCTGCATAAATGAAAAATTTCCATGAAGGACTGTTCAGATAGAAAATTTGGTCTAATGGACCATTATTGTGATAAGGAATTGAATGTTATGATCTGAGTGAATTGTTATTTAATAATGAGTTTTATATGAGGGATCTTTATCCCAGGATTCTGTTTGGGTTCAGTAAAATAAAGGAACCCATAATCAGTTGGATCTTAAGAAAAAGAATTCTCCTCTAGTTTTGCGAGATGAGGACATCTCGCGTTTTTTAAGTGGGGTAGAATGTAAGATTCCTCCCCAGCCTCTCAGGATGTCCAGTATCTTCCCCTATAGTGAAATCCCTCTTCGAAAATATCAAAGATCTTGTTTCTACCTGTTTTGACCAAGAGAGAGAAAATATTCTAGAGAGAGGTTATTCAGATTTTGAATATTTTTGGATAGAAATTTTTTTCATCTTATTAATATAAGTTCCCCTGAAATAGAAGTTCAAAAAGATTTCCAGGTGCATTAGAAATCAAGTATAATCTGTTCAAGAGGCCTTATCCTAGGGGTCCAGATTTTCGAAAAATTTTAAATTAAGGTTTTGAGGGGCCAATCAGATTCATCCAAATGTGTGGAGAAGATAAATGGAAGAATAAAAGAAAAATACCCAAAAATGAGTAAATGCTCACATAAGATGAAGAGTTGACTATGTACAAGGTTTATTAGTAAAAAACTATAAGTATTACTAAAAAAATGAGATATTTTGGGTATAATGATTCCATTTTGACACGTGTAAGGAAGGGGAGTCCCTTCAAGGAGCTGCCTACTTCACATGCTTGAATGAGTTTTAAACTCAAAAATAATGTGATATTTTTATCTCTCCTCTCTCTTGGATCAAACCGAATCAAAAAGAAACCATACCGAATAAAAAAGGAACCAAATTAGGTCCAAATCTAGTCCAAATTCAACCAAACTGAATCTGAAAAATTCTAGAAATCATTTGGTCTTGGTTAGAGCCTCCCTCTCCTATAAATAGAACCTGAGTCCTTTGTAAAAAAATAGGAGAATTATACTATGCCATAATTATACTGAAATAATGATAATTTTTACTATTCTCTAAAATTCTCTCCAAATTGAAGAAATTGGAGCTTCCCTTCTTCTTCAATCTCCATTGGTGGCTCCATCAACACACCAAACCAATTGATTGGTTGGGGGCCTCTACCATGATCAAAGAATCAAGCAATTTGTAAGGTAAAGTGAGAATTTTGATCTTTTTCCATAATTTCTCAATGTTTATCTCTTTTCAACCCCTCTCAAGATTGAGAAGCTTAATTGAAATGGCTTTTTAATGCTATTGAAGTTAATTGATGAATGGTAGTAAGGAAATACATAAATTCCCATTTATGCTTAACTTTAATGGTTTTTATGGTTTTTGTCCTCTCTAAAATGAAAATGATGTTATGCCTCATTTAAAAAAGGCATTCCCCTCTCTTCTTTAGTAAATCCAACCATTCTTTATCCTAGATGAATGATTAATGGATAAAATCAAGTTCTTCATAATGTTTCTCTTAAATAAGTAGAAATTGCTTACATTAGAATAAATTAAATACTCTTGGTAAAATTCAAGTTGATTTTAGAAAGTTAAAAATTGAAAAATGGTCAGCCATACAAAGGAGGTTATGGCAAAATTTTCTAAAATTGTGTAAAAATAAGTTCTACTTTTTATTCTAAAAGTGTAATTCCTACTAAACTGGATTTATGCATGGTGGATAGATGCATAAAGAATTTAAATTAATCCAAAAAGTGTTATTTTCATCAATTTTTATTTTATGCATAGAAAGATGCATAAAGGATTTTTTTTTAATTTAAAAAAGTGATTTTATGCATAAATTAGATGCATAAAAGAAATTCTTTTATACTAAAAGAGTGATTTTCATCATAAATGATTTGTATGCATAAACATATGCATAAAAGATATTTTTTATATTAAAAGTGTAATTTTTATCATAAATATTCTAATACATAAATTAAATACATAAAAGAAATTCTTTTATATTAAAAGAGTGATTTTCATCATAAATGATTTGTATGCAAAAACAAATGCATAAAAGATATTTTTTATATTAAAAGTGTGATTTTCATCATAAATGGTTTTATGCATAAATTAGATGCATAAAAGAAATTCTTTTATATTAAAAGAGTGATATTTATCATAAATGATTTGTATGCATAAAAGATTTTTTTATATATTAAAAGTGTGATTTTCATCATAAATGATTTTTACGCATAAATAGATGCATAAAAGAAATTCTTTTATAATAAAAGAGTGATTTCATTATAAATGATTTGTATGCATAAACATATGGATAAAAGATATTTTTTTATATTAAAAGTGTGATTTTCATTATAAATGATTTTTATGCATAAAAGAAATTCTTTTATATTGAAAGAGTGTTTTTCATCATAAATGATTTGTATGCATAAACATATGCATAAAAGATATTTTTTATATTAAAAGTGTGATTTTCATCATAAATGGATTTTATGCATACATTAGATGCATAAGAGAAATTCTTTTATTTTAAAAGTGTAATTTCTACTAAATTGGATTTATGCATGGAAAGATGCATAAAGAATTTTTTTTAATCCAAAAGTGTTATTCTCATCAATTTTGATGTTATGCATAAATAGATGCATAAAGAATTGTATTTTTATTTCAAAAGAGTTATTTTTATCAATTTTGATTTTATGCATAAATTAGATGCATAAGAGAAATTCTTTTATTCTAAAAGTGTAATTCCTACTTAATTCGATTCATGCATGGAAAGATGCATAAATAATTTATTTTAATCCAAAAGTGTTATTCTCATCAATTTTGATTTTATGCATAGAAAAATGCATAAAGAAATCTATTTTTAGTTCAAAAGAGTTATTTTCATCAATTTTGATTTTATGCATGAGAAGATGCATAAAAGATTGAATTTTAATTCAAAAGTGTCATTCTCATTTAAAATGAATTTATGCATAGGAAGATGCATAAAAGATTGATTTTTATTTCGAAAGTGTTATTCTCCTTAAAATGGAATTTATGCATAAATAGATGCGTAAAGAAATCTTATATCAAAAATAAGAATTCTCTTGTATTCTATAAATAGATATGAGGATGTGAAATGAATCAGATAGATGAAAATGAACGAAGAATGGATGTATGAATGTAGATGTGAATGTGGATGAATGGATGAATGGATGTGGATGTGGATGTGGATGAATGGATGTGGATGTGGATGTGGATTGTTCAGATAGAAAATTTGGTCTAATGGACCATTATTGTGATAAGGAATTGAATGTTATGATCTGAGTGAATTGTTATTTAATAATGAGTTTTATTTAAGGGATCTTTATCCCAGGATTCAGTTTGGGTTCACCAAAATATAAGGAACCCATAATCAGCTGGATCTTAAGAAAAAGAATTCTCCTCTAGTTTTGCGAGATGAGGACATCTCGCGTTTTTTAAGTGGGGTAGAATGTAAGATTCCTCCCCAGTCTCTCAGGATGTCCAGTATCTTCCCCTGCAAATCCCTCTTCGAAAATATCAAAGATCTTGTTTCTACCTGTTTTGACCTAGAGAGAGAAAATGTTCTAGAGAGAGGTTATTCAGATTTTGAATATTTTTGGATAGAAAAATTTTTCATCTTATTAATATAAGTTTCCCTGAAACAGAAGTTCAAAAAGATTTCAAGAAGGTGCATTAGAAATCAAGTATAATCTATTCAAGAGGCCTTATCCTAGGGGTCCAGATTTTCAAAAAAATTTAAATTAAGGTTTTGAGGGGCCAATCAGATTCATCCAAATGTGTGGAGAAGATAAATGGAAGAATAAAAGAAAAATACCCAAAAATGAGTAAATGCTCACATAAGATGAAGAGTTGACTATGTACAAGGTTTATTAGTAAAAAATTATGAGTATTACTAAAAAAATGAGATATTTTGGGTATAATGATTCTATTTTGACACGTGTAAGGAAGGGGAGTCCCTTCAAGGAGGCGCCTACTTCACATGCTTGAATAAGTTTTAAACTCAAAAATAATGTGTAGAAACTGTATTTATGAACTGTTTGTAAATGACTGTTTTATGTCAAGAATGTTGGGAAGTATTTTGACCATCTTGTGAATAAGGTCGTGGAGACCTAGCTGATAAAGTTGCAATAGCTGACGGAGAGTCCATGGAGGACATCTCGCGTAGGAAGGTCGGCCGACTTGACCAGCCTTGGTCCGGTTTAAATGGTGAGCTTCAGGTACAGTGGATGAGGGACCAAGGAAGCGGCCTATGAGTGAAGCGCTAGGTGACCTGCGAAGGATCCTAGAGGGTGCTCACCATACGGTGCTCGGCCTCTGGGTCGCCGAAGATACCCACACGTGCGTCGTGGAAGATATTGGAACAAGGAGTAAGAGTTGTTTTCTGAAACCGAGTATGGATCTGGTTGATTGACCTTGCTGGTCTTGAACTGATGAGTCCATAGCTCTCTTATATGGATCTGTTAGATAATCTTGCTGATCTTCAACGAGGATTCCATCTTGATTTTTATAAGTGATTATCTGTGGGGTACTATGAGCTAGGAACTATACAGTGAACAGGTGGTGAGCGTTCTGGTTGCCAATGATGCCATAGTTACTCCGATGAAGGAATGATTAGAAATTAAGATTCAACCGGATACTTGGAGGATTATGATCAGTAACACTATGATTTCATTAAATGACAGAATTAAATACATTTGAATCTAGGAATAAGGAAATTTCATATTGGGTGTGTAAGTGGTGTGACTGGAGTTAAATTTGCTTGAAAATCCGGCTAGGGGGCCTGGGAACTCTTTTCCCTAGTACCCGAGAAAAAACCTAACCAAATCCTAAATTGGATCCCATCACTACAGTGGTTGGGTGGTTGGCTAACCCATGGGAGTGGATGGGGTTAGGGTGGACTGATGGATCCGTAAATCGAGACTCAATTTCTGTTTAGTTCAATAGATGAAGTAAATCCCGGACAAAAATTGTTCTATGGAAAATGATCAACGACTGTGCCTCTCAATGAGGAAAAAAGCATTGGTCTCTATGATCCAAGTACAGTCTTTTTCCCTGATCTGACTATGGTGACTACGGGTTCGGTCAGATAAGCTCAGTTAGTTAAGGCTTTTGACTACGTTAGAGAAAAGTTATCCTGGTGGAATCGCCCGTGCTTTCCGGGCAAAAGAAGTTTTTCCGAGTTTGGTTTTGGAAAAACCGATGGATTAGTCTCTTGTACGGATATCCGTGGGCGAGGCCCCGAGTGTGGGACCTTGCCCCGTGCAATAAGTGCTACTTCCGCTGCTAGCACCCCTGATATTGTTGCGCGGTGGGGACTGGGATCTTACACCGGGGTCTTTCCTTTGAGTTCCCTGTTAGAGATAGATGGTTTGGCTGTGGGAATTTCTTCAAGAAATATAGATGTTGATTGCGAGGTCTTGGCATCGAACTTCGTAGGTGAGGATGGGGTTGAAGGAGTACATGCTTTATCAGAGTCACTCGTTGTTGGCACAGATGGTAGGTCATTGTGTAGAGGGAATTTTGTGGAAGAGGCTTGTATCCTTTTGCATTCAGCATCATAGATATCCATTAAAGTTGGATCCTCTTCCTTGTAGTATGGTATTGTCAACTTTTTGTTGTTGACCATCATGATGACTCTATCGCTAGCAAAGCACAGTGGTGCTTGGGCAACAATAGTCCATTTATGCCCCAAGATTAAATCTACTTCCATCACATACTCAACCACAACAAACATTCAAGTAAGGGGGTTAATTTCAATATACAGTGTATATTCAAAGTACCCCAAACATGGCATGTTCAAGTCTTGTGTAAAGTTAATCCTTTCAGGATGTGCGGTGAGTGTTGGTTGACCTAACAAATCCCATAGCTCAAGGGTCATGAGATTGTGTTCTCGTGTTGGATAAAGCTGTGCTGTGGTGATTTTATTTGAAATTTCCAATCCAATGAAAATCCTAGGGATTTTTTCACTAAGATATGTTGGAAGTTCCAGCTCCTGCAAGGTTTCTTCCTCCCGTAAGCAAATGATACAAGTGTAGAAAAACACACGGTTGAACACCATCAGCATTATTCAATACAAAAAACCCAAAATAGTCAAGGATTTTCCTAAACTTAGGTTATATAAAGACATAAAGGAAGGTCCACTCAAAAAGATGGAAACTTCCAATATCACGCCTGACTCCCACGTGAATACTAAAACATACTAGCAACAAAAAGTCACAAAAATATGCATAAAATGGCAGGTCACTATCCACATCCATTCTAGGCATTTCTATCAAACAATGCAGTAGACAATTCTAGTTTGGACAAATCTGCTTGGTGGATGAATTGATGCAACACCTCATGAAGTCCCAACACCTTGATGAACACATAGTACATGTGTTTGCATGGCATATACAGTTTCTTCCCAGCCTCCCTTTGTGTGAAATCCTCACATGAGCACTGTGGATATTTAGATATATGGTGACTGAATATGTCAGCTCTTTTGATGTAGATCCTTCTGTCTTAAGGAAAAATACATGGCATTCTCTCTCAATAGCTATATTTTCCCTCACTGCTTTAGCTACCATCATTTTTTCTCGATTGATTCTCTCATGGAACTGCTTGCTCAACTTCGATCTCTACCGCACAAGCTTGTCATCCCTTTGCTAGTCTCTCTTGACTTGGTGGAGGCTCCTAAACTATTTGTTTTGCCACTTAGGACAAGCGGTAAACTTGGTTGGAGCACTACTTGCATGTCTAGGGACTTGAGGTTAGGCATCGTATCTTCATCCATGACAAATTGCCACATGGATATGATTTCCAAGCCGGCATCCAACTAGTGGTAAGATTATTTGCATTGCTCTAGTAAAGTACATTTGATCATTGTGTCACATGATTTATAGATCTCTTTTATATGCAGATAAGGTCATCCTTGTTGGTGTTTTCATGGTGAGTAGGTTGTCGGCCTCTAGTGTATATAGGGGAGAGCATGTCTTTATTTAGGAGGTTGCAGCTTCAGCAAGGTAGTGATTGTTGAACACACTACCTCCCGTAGGCATGTACGATGGTCATGCCATCATCGACCAATACTTGGCATGGTGCTCTGGAGTGATCCCCACAAGTGTTGTTTCTTTCATTCTAAACCTTCTATGTCCCCAAAGTGTTCTTGTGTTGGAGATGGGGTGTGGCACAACTCCCATGATGGGTGCTTATTAGGCCTCTACACGACCATGCTTCTCTTTTGATGAGGATGATGACATAATCAAAGGTGTGGTACAACCTTTGGTATAGACTGCTAGTGCTAAGAAGGCATGCTTAGAGTTTCATGCATAGGAGGATGTGGGTGATGCCTACAAGGTGTCCGTCATAGATAATCCATTTGATGATTTGTGAGGATCCACACTTAGCACTACTCTTTTGAACATATAGTGCCATGTTTTCATTTCTTACTTTTTGCTACCATGGATAGATTTGGTTTTGGCATGGATCTAATCACTTTCTTTTTTTAGGCACTTATAGACATTGTGCTATTTCGTTAAGGTTAGGTTTGTTGAAATAGTTATAGCTTCGTTGGAGTGATGCTATTATATTGATGGGATTGACTCACGGTTTCCTTCTTCTTGTTATTATGTTTTTTGTAGTATATTGCCATGCTATGTTTTTTGTAGTATACTGCCATGCTATGCTGAGGACATGGTAAAAGAGATGGCTCAAAGCAAGAGATTTGATGGTGCTGCAAGAAAAAAGAAACTTGTTCCTTGCTTCTATGCGGGCGATGAATGCTCACAGGCCTGATGTTGATGTTATGTTTTGTTGCAAGCTGTGTTACCTTTTGTCGCTTTGTAAACATGATGTCATTCTATGTGGATGATGAATTCTCAGAGGCCTAACCTCATGTGGTATGTGTTAGCTATTTTTAGACACATGGCATTGTCAATATTACAATGTTTGTCGATGAGTGCAACAAAGGGTATTATATTGTGTGTTGGGAAAGGATCTTAGGAATGTAAATGAACTAATCATGATGTCGACAAATGATAACATGTGGTTGTCACGTCCACATATGGTTCTAGGTAGATTTCGCCACAATAGTGGAAATTTATTATAGGCCTCTTGGTTTTTCCCACTCGCTTTTGACCTTGCTTGGCTTTCTTCCCTCGCCTTTTGACTGCCTTGCCTTTACAGAATAGATGCATGTGAAAGGCAAAGGCATGCTCCATGTGCAATTTTTGCCACAAAGGCAATGGGTGATGCTAAGCTATGGCATGCATGCTTTGGTCACTTGAACTTTGGCAATTCCCTGCGTTTGCATAAACATGACATGGTGTTTTAGTTGCCACATCTTGAAGCCCCTATCAAACATGTTTGTGAGGGATGTATTCTTGGAAAATTGCAATGGCGGTCATCATTTCCCAAAGAT